>NC_133860.1:45852649-46156399 GCF_047830755.1 Zonotrichia albicollis
TATGTAAAGAGTTACATTTTAAGTTCATTGTGCTATAGTAGAGACTATGTTTTTGTTCTTAGTGACAACACAGTAACAACTTCAGTTACTGTGACTCAGCTCATAATTGCTAACTGTTAAGTGGTTGTAACTGAATACCAGATCCTAAAATTGGTTTCACCCTGGTTTATGTCTGTTTAACTTGCCTGAGTAAACATTAATCCTGGTGCACACCAATAAGGTACTTAGAAGACTTCTCCAAGTTGTTTGGTATAACATATGTCTCTGGTGGTTTCTGAGACTAAAAGCACAAATTTAAGTGTTACCCTAATTTATTTGCATGCTTATTTAAATGGAAACTTGGTTTTAAATCAATTTTGGTTTTTATTTTTCAGAAGACAGAGGGTGTATATAAACTCAGTGAACAGTTATTACCTATGCTTGTCCAAAAAGAGGTGCTTGAATTTATCTATCTGTATGCTTTCTGCTTTCCAAAGGTGGAAAGGCAAACCAGTGTGACTGCAGTGTGGAAGCTTAGGTGTTTTACCTGCTGCTCTTCATGTAGCAACCTCTCTATTTCAACCTAGTAGCTTGTATTGGATTTGCATGGCTGGATTTTGTGAGCTGGGATGCTACAGACGTGGCGTCTGTAAGAAGCTGACCAAAGTTTAACCTTCGTCTGGCAGAGGCCACGTTGGCTGGCTCCAAGACAGGCCCACTGCTGGCCAAGTCTGAGCCCATCAGTGACGGTGGTAGCCCTGCTGGGGTAACAGCTTTAAGGAGGAAAAGTGAGGGGGTGGAAGAGTGGAATAGTCTGGAACTGGAGAGAAGAGTGAGAATGCGTGAGAGAAACAGCCCCGGAGAGAGCAGGGTCTGTGAAAAATGGGAGGAGTTGTATGCACTGGAGCAGAGATTCCCCTGTAGCCCATAATGAAGACCATGGTGAGGCAGCTGTCCTCCTGCCACCCATAGATGCCAACAGCAGAGCATATGTCCACCTGCAGCCAGTGCAGGGCCCCACGCTGCAGGTGGAGCAGGTGGATGCCTGAATGTGGCTATGAACCCATGGGAAGCCTGCACTGGAGCAGAATCCTGGCAGGACCTGCAGGCCTGTGGAGAGAGGAGCCTATGCTGGAGCAGGTTTGCTGGCAGGACTTGTGAACCCATGGGGAATCTGCACTGGAGCGGTTTTTGAAGAACTGTAGCCAGTTTTTCAGTGGGAGGCAAGTAGCAGGAATATGTGTGCAGCCAGGGGACTGTGACCTTTCTCTCATGGTGGCAGTGAGCAGGTAGGCTGACCCACTGGGCTTTGTGAAGTCTGCTTTCAGCACCGAGATCTTGGCTTTTACACAGCCATTTACACAGAAGTATTTGTGGGATGTAATTGCTATGTCGTTGGAGTTTTCACCATAGACATCCTTGTCAGGTGCATGCAAGGGAATGTTGTGGATCTCCTGCTGTGAGGAGAGTAGAAGAGATTCAGGTGAGAGGAAGAGTTTCTAAAGCACATCTTGCACAAAGAAAACTTTAGCTGAGTTCAGTGAGGCACAGGTCAGGCTGCGTTCCTGGAGTATAAGAGCATGTGTTTACTGTGGTGTTTGTTTACATACATTAATAACCCTCCAACAGGGCCCAATGCAAAGCTCTTTGACAACTGACATAACTCCTAAAGAGTACCGTGGCCACTGAACATGCACTTGTTCCAAGTGGGACTGTGCTGACATTATTAATAATAATATCCCTATTATTTGATGCCTCATTAAACACTGGAACAAATCAGCCTGAGAAGAGGTGAATGCCACAACCCCTGGCAGTGTTCAAAGCCACGCTGGACAGGGACCTGGTCTAGTGGGAGGTGTTTCTGCCCATGGCAGAGGCAAGTGGAACTAGGTGATCTTAAAGGTCCCTTCCAACCCCAAAACATTCTATGATTGTATGATAATACTGCACAGTATTACTGTGTGAGTGATACATCCTGAATGGGTGAAAGGAATACTACTTGCTCTCACTTGTCAGGAATGAGATAAGCCTTTGGAATACCAGCCTGGACTATTCATTGGCAGCCTACACCTGCAATGTGTTTTCCTGTGCTGCCGCTGGTGAGATCTGACACTGGGTAGCTTGTGGGACCAACCATGTGGGACTGGTTTAAGGCAGTTTAAAGTTTCTCTGTGTAGTGATTATGTATACAGAGGATGCCCTTGGTAAGGTGCCTTTTTGAAGGGAATGGAGGTGGCATGCAATTGATAGCTCCTATTTCCTTTCCTTCTCTATTTATTGTTATTCTGACATTTAGATATAGCTGCCGTACCCTGTTTTAGAGTAATCATTCTTGATGTTTGTGTTTCCACGTGTTAGTTTTGTACAGCTATACCATGGGGGCTTTGAGTTAAAATGACTGTCATACTGACATGAGACTAGTATATGAAATTTTAGCTTAGGAGCAGTAATTAATCAGAATTCAACAGTTGTCTATAGAAAACAAGCAGGTTTTTCTGCTGAGTTTTCCTCCTACAGTTCTTTGTTCCCTGTTAAACTCTGCTTTTCCCCTTCTCCCAGTCTAGGCCCTTTTTTGTGAAACATAACACCATATGTTATTGAGCTTAATGATATGTGCAGTGCCAATGGATATACAGGCCAACTGGTGCTTTTCCATTTCTCAGGTATCCATGTCCTGCAGAGTCTCTATTTTGTTGGTTTTTTGTTGGATTTTTTTAATATTTTTGCACTGGATAAGGGATTCTTAAAGTTACTTTTCTACCTTTTTCTTAACTACTGTAGATTTATTTAAAGGGAAGTGATAGGTGATTTGCATTTACACAACTTTGCAAATAACCAATATTTATGTGACTTAGAATGTTGTCATTTGTGGTGAGGTATACCATCAGTTGTATGATGCATCTGTTTAGGTGCAACTTGGTGTTATGCTGTCTGTTCTGGAAGTGGAATAACTGCCCTCCAAGGGGAGCTAAGGGATGGGGTTTATAGCTGAGGATAGGCAGAAGGATAGAAAAGCGGGTGTGCAGCTCAGTTCAGCTGCTGTTTTGTAATTTTCAGTGAACTGCTTCACATCCTGCCCAACTCCCTACTTGTCTGGGAGGCAGAACAGCCTTTTCCCATTCTTCAAATACTGCTGATTGCCTCCTCTGTTTAGGCAGCAAAATTGGAACAGTCAGTCTTATTATTTGTCTGTCTGGTACCTCTAAGTATTATGCCTGGAATTTTTCTGAGGACTGAAAACTACAAGTAGTCTTGAAGTTTTTTGAGTTCTTAACCTGCACAGTAAAGTTTTTATTTTTTACTGGTATGTTTTGTTTCATGAGAAGGAGGAAGAAACATTGTGTAATTTGAACCAGATCGGCTTGTTGAGATTTCTGCCAGTGGTATTCACATGCTTGTGCACATGCATGTTAGAAAAGGCATTATTCCAAAAGTCAAATTTGTATAGTTAATGAATACTATTGAAGGGCCAAAGCAAGGTACCTTGACTTTAAAAAACAGTAAACTTTTTAAGATAAAAGAAATTAAGCATTGGCTTGCAGTTTTGTTTAGTTTAATGTAGACATTCAAATATTGATACTAAAAACAACACCAAATGTCTTTCTGTAAAAAAGGAGATATATTGTCCAGCTGGATTTGAAAACGAGAACTACAACATACACTCATAGCTCCTCAGGTACCACTAACAAAATGTTCACAGATTTCTAGGTGAGGTATGTGCTGCAATTTTGTCAGTGGCTTGTGCTCTCTTCAAAGCAGAGAAAATGAAATTCAAGAATTATGAATTTTGGCTGAAGGTGTGGGAAAGAGGGTGCTTTTTATCTGCCTTCTCAACTGCTGTCTACCTCATGACTGTTTCCTTCATCTGTGTTTATCTTTTCTTTGGTCATGCTGTCCTGATCCTGTCTCTCCACAGCTATTTGTCTTGGGTAACTCCCTGTGCTGTTGCACTGCTAAATAATTGATATCATGTTTGGCAACACTGCTGAAGTTTCGGAAGAGGGAAGAAGAGGGCAGTCCCTGTAGTCTTAGGAATTAGGAGAAGCAATGGCAAGGATAATTCTGTTCAGACCTGGACCTGGTGAGCACCTGGCTTGAAAGGGAATACACTGATGATGTGTTACCCGCTTCAGATTCTTTTAAGTGCTTGAATAGAAGCTACCTATAAACTTCTGTTTCTTAGAAACAGGTAAAAAGAAGTTGTTGGTAGAATGATCTTTCTGCCAAATCAAGGGGATGCTCTTGCAGTGATGATTGAAAAAATGCAGCGGTCCTTGCATTAATTTGTTTAGCTATAGGAATTTTTTAGTAATGACAGAAGAATATTATTTACTCAATAACGTAGGAATGTTCAGAGAAATATTTCACTGTTCAGAGAAATAAGTACTGTGTTTTACATAATGGCATTCAAAATCAGGCTGAGGAAGAAAGCCAGAATAGGAAATTCTATCTGCCAGTAATTTGTTCTAGGATTTTTTTTTTTTAGTAATGATGTATTGTGGTAGGTTAACTAGATTAAGCTCTCTGTGCTGCATTCGCATGTTTTCCCATAAAATACCTTCTATGAAGAAGACTTGTCTCTGTTAGTCACCTCATAATTCGGTGATTGTTTAAATTACTGACTAACCTAACTTCCAATAGAAAGTCTGTTCTTAAAATTCTGTGTTCCACATAGGTTGATGTCCTTAAGGCAACAGCTCTACCCCTTTTGAAGAAGTTTGGAATTGATGGTGAAAGTCTGGAAATCAAGGTAAGACAGCTTTTTCCTTTCTTTTCAAGCATGTGTTGAAATTATGCTCCTGCATAATTTCATAAAAGCCTGGGGCCATGTTCTTGCTGCAGGTTTCTGTCTCTAACAGATAATTCATTGTGGCTACGAGCCACACAGTGATAGAGAGGGTAAGGAGAAAGTAGTGACTTTCCTGAGTCTCCAAAGAAGAGTTAGAAACCTTTTTGCTTTTTGTTGCCTTTCAGTTCATTTATTATCTTTTCATTTCTACTTGTTCATTCTGTCCCATGCTGAGGGATAAGAATTAAAAATTATATCATTAACCTGTTTCACCTGTAGGAGAGGTGAATCTGTGTTTGGGTCGTTGAGGTTTGTCTCCAATTTGGAAAATAGAGGAATGAAATTTTTCTTGAAGACTACAGTCTTCAGAGGCCCAGTAAATCTGGATACAAAACAACATTTGGGTTCTTTTAGGTGGGAGAAATGTGTGAGGGATCTGGCTGCACTACTGGGGCCTGCTGGTGCCTTTCTCTGCAAAGATTCACCCCTAACCCCCACCCTGCCCACAGCCCAAGTGCCCATGTCACTGTCCTGGCACTGTCACCTCTGCTCCTGTGACCCTGCAGCAGGGCTGGCCTTCATCTGGCCACAGCCCTGCCCTGTCTGGCTGTGGGCCTCCCTACCCAGACCCACTCACCAGACCATGTCCCAGCTCCATCCTTGGCTTGGAATGGTGGGACTGGGTCAGGCTGGACAGACTTGTTAGTGGGAATGAGTTCATTCTCGTCCCTCACATACAGAATATTCTGAGTTGGAAAGGACCTATAAGGATTATCAAGTCCAAATCTTAAGTGAATGTTCCATATGGGAATCAAAGCCACAACCTTGGCATTATCAGCACCATGCTGTAATCAACTGAGCTCAAATCAAATAGTTTTTGTCTCCTCAGCAACAAGGGGCAATCTGCTACTAGAGACAAGTCTTAAGCCAAGGTTGTTTTAGTAAAGATGTTTTTGTTTGGTTTTGCGCTGTTTCCTATTGAGAAGCCATGCTTCACTTTACTTGAGAGGAACAAAGAAATCAATGCCTGTTTTTAGTTTTGATGCGAAATCCATTTCTGCTTTTAGGATGTGGTTTTCTTCCCTGCATTTACAAAATGCCCCAATACTTAAAACATTTTATTCTCTGAGAAACAAAAGTGTAATTCTGGGGTGTATAGGTACATTCTTTGTACTGTTCACTAACCTGTTTTTTTTCCTCCATAATTTGTTCTAGATCAACCGAAGAGGAATGCCTCCCAAAGGGGGTGGAGAGATACTGTTTTCTTGCCCAGTGAGAAAGGTCTTGCAGCCTGTTCAGTTCACAGACCCTGGAAAAATCAAGCGCATCAGAGGAACTGCGTATCCTTTTTGCTTGTCTGCCTATTTTTCTACTTTTAAATGGGTTTGCTTATTAAAAAGAACTAATTTAGAAGTCATAGAAGTGCACCCACCTTTCTGAGCATGTATCTAGGTAACACAGGCCAACATTACATGGAGGGGTCATATTCAAGGCTGTGCCTCTAAACTCCTGTGTTCAAAACATTGCTATTCAAAAAGTATCTGTAGGGTATTGAATAAATTCAAAGCTGAATGGCACTGTTTAAAATCTTTCCAATAGCAAGAAAAAGTTAAAATACCTTCCATCCCATAATGTAGGAGCACTTAAAGTAATCTTACTTTGTGTGTAAATTCAGTAGTAACCAATGTAGTTCAGTTGTGCATTGAATAGGCAGTTACTAGTCTAGCAGAAGTTAGATGGGGTGATAGTTTAGTGTGATAGTTAAATCTTAGTTGAGTTTACACCTTGCAGCACACACTGAGCTTTTTGGTGTGTTTTGAAAGAAAATTCTTTGGCACTTTTCCTTTGGGGGTACCAGTGCAGGTGGAAGTGGAGGAGGTTTTATTCCACCTGGAGATAAGGGCACAAAATACTCTTGTGAACTCCTTACTTTTTCAAACAACTGCAAATCTAGCCAATGTTTTGAATTATTTATTTTTTACTTTCTTTTTCTCTTGTGGCCTTTGTATGGTATCTGTCATGAATCTGCAGTCATTGTAGAAAGAAGGTAGAAATCCCTTACATGAAACTGTATAAAGATTTGGCATTGATTACTCAAAAACAAAGCAGGAAGGAGGTCACGTTTTCTGCCAGAGGTGTAGATTTGCAGCCTATTTCCTCTTTTAGTTTATGGCATCCCATCACAACTGTGTGTATAAACTGGATGTTTTGACTACCTTGTCCAATTGCAGCATTTAGATAGGTGCAGTAGTGCCAAGCAAGAGCTGTTTTACTGGATACATGTGCTGTAGAACAGAAAGGAGGCAGCTCATTGTGCTTTTGGTGATAGGTGCTGTGGTATATTGGTGGAGGAAGTCATTTTCTTATGCCTCCATTCTGCTCTGTAGTAAGTAGACATGTTTCTGTGTGGAGGAGGAAGCAATGATCATGACTTTACTGCCATTGTTCTAAATTGACATTAATATGCAGCACCATTCTGGACCACTTTGATATATCTGATTGAATTCTGAACTTCTACCTTGCTATAAGCTTTCCTGGGCCTTTCCTCAGGTTTTGATTGATATACTCGGTTGAATTCTGAACTTCTGAACTTGGTGTAGGCTTTCCTGCGCCTTTTCTCAGGGGTATAGGTTTGCCTTTAAGCGTGATGAGGGGCAGACTCAGTTTAGCTATTAGGTGGTCCTTCAAGGCAATAGAATACAAAACATCTGGAAGGATAAGTCCTTATGTCTTTTTTATATGTGCTTTTGTTCCTCCAAGATTTGTCTGAGTAAATCTTCCTCACAGCTGTGGAGATTGTATTACAGCAGCCTTTTATATAATCCAAAATACTAAGTGCATCAACTGTGCAGAGCAAACAGTTTTCTGAGTATTCTTTAGTGAATTTGCTCTAAGATCCCAAAGTTTTGAGTTTGCCTACTTCACAGAAGATGCTATAGAAATTTGTAGAAAAGAAAATTCCTCCTGCTAACTAGGAGTTTTGGGAGTGTATTTCTCTGCATTGCTGTGTGAATGTATGTGCAGATGGGTAGAGGGTGAGTCTGCATTATAGTTGGGCTGGAATTTAAAGCATAATGTGCTTTCTACGTTTGAAGATCTTTGGGAGTTCCTCTGAAGCAGCACCTGAGTACAAGATCAGAAAGGCTGTTCATCTCTTATGGACTGTGAGGAGGTGGGTCGGGGTGGGTGGTAAGGTGGTAGGTTCTTTCCTGGAACTTTCAGGTGATGGATGACTAGACAACCAATGAATTTGATAGCCTCAAAACACTGCAAATAGTTGGAGATAGCAAAGGTATTTTTCTTAAAGCCTTTTAATTTTTTTTTTTTGTTAGAACATTTGTCTTAAATTTCTTATGCATCTTCCCAGGATTTTTTTGCTGCTAATTCACAGAAACTTCACTCAGGATCGTGTTTTAATAAACTATGAAGAACAGAGCACGTGGGACTTCCTCCTACTTCGTACTTTCTCCTTCCTCCTTTCCTCCTTCCTTCCTACCTTCCTCCAGAAAGTACAAGATGACAGAACAGCTATTTAAATTTTATGAAGGGCATTTTCAAGATATATTTTCAGCATATGTTAGGTGTACTTCACTTCAAGGTATATCAGTGAAAAGACTGTGGAAAGAATACATGCATGTGGTTCTCTAGGTACAGGAACATAGGCAAAAGCTCATAAATAGCTGTATAAAGCACATGTTTTCTGAAATAATGCACTAGTGCCTCTTCACTTTTGTCAGTCTCTGCTTTCAATTTTTTCTTGTGATTACAATGGATTTCTTAGCTCAGAAATGTAGATACTCTGTCCGAGTGTCACCACAGATGGCAAACAGAATGGTGGAATCTGCAAGGGGCATCCTGAATAAATTCCTCCCAGACATCTATATCTACACAGACCATATGAAGGGGGTTAACTCTGGAAAGTGAGTATGTAGAATTTACAGGAAACAGACATGTTATTCTGATTTGTTCATTTGCTAGGCTGTCCTGATCTAATTTTACTGTTTTTAGATCACAGCCTTCCATTTTGTTGATTTGAAATAAATATTTCACACAAAGAAAGAATGGGTGTTTCACTAGATATGTAACAGGGATAGATGTGTTTTCTTAAGCAAGGAATTAAATACATCACTGCTGCCACTAAATTTTAGCTCCCTTCATTTTTAAGTCTGTTGCTTTGAAAAGAGATTAAGATCAAGGTGTCATGATATGTTCAGGAAAGCAAGATTCAAAGTTGACTGTACACCTTCTGATGGAAATGATAATGTTAAGGATGGGAATGAGGTGTCTTAAGGAAATGTTAAAGCAATATGGGTTGTCTTCTGCTGAATGGCTGAAGGAGTGTCCTCTCACTAGCGAGGACTGGAAAATTAATTTATTGTACTTCTACAGATTTTGTTTAGTGACAGAGCACAGAAGCAGTGGATGCGATTCAGACAATTTTGCTGGTGTCTGTCATCTCTGATGTCTTCTTCCTTGGGGTTGAAAGATTCTGGATAACTCATTTGACAGTTTTCTGTCTGTATGCTCAAATGCAGGCATGCATGTTTTCTTTCACTATTTCTGCTTTTTGAAATATTTTGTCAAATTTGTTAGATTAAAAAGTTTATGAACCTAGAAATTGTTGAAGAAACTTTTAGTATTTTTTGTCTTTTCCAATCCTTCATCATATTTAATATGCCAGGATTGTAACTTTAATGGCTCCAAACTGCTTACAGGATCAGAATTGCAAAAACATTTCTGGGAGCTGTGTAGTTTTGGGGTCTCAACTTTGTTTTTCCTCTGTTTATGAAATTTAAAAAGTCAAATTATTTGGGGCAGCAACATTATTTTTACTGCCTGCAGCTCATGCAGAGAGGTAAATAATAGCATGGCAAGAGGAACTGAATCACTTTCAACCTGGCTGGCTGGGTTTCTTCTGCTACTGTGACATTCACCTTAAATATGAATCCAGTAAGATAGCAGTATCCTTGATACTAACTAGTTAGTCTAATTTTGCTAAATATTGCAGCTTTCAGGGGAAAGAGCTGAAGCCTTAAAGAAGGGTAGTTTTGGTTTTGAATGTTGCAGAGAAGAAACACCAGATACCTTTGAAATATTTATCAAGCACAAATTAAATACATCTGAAAGGTACCCTCCTCTATTAAAAAAACCCCAGACATTTCTAAGATTTGTATGGCTCTTAATTTTCTTTTTCATTTTCATGTTTAAAGAGTTTAGCCCAGGAAAAACCAACATAAAGGGTTTTGTGGCAACTGGTACTGGGTTTAAGTACAGTTGTTAATTTTCTTTTTCCAGCGTCAATCTATTGCATCAAACAGGACGTTTGTCATCATATGGGAGGAGCCATTTATGACTTGAAGTTCTTGGCACATTACTCCAATTTTGTCCTTAAATCAAATGCACTTTTTCCCTTTCTTTCAGATCACCAGGTTTTGGCATATGCCTTACTGCAGAAACCATCAATGGCACTATTCTCAGTGCTGAGCTAGCCTCAAATCCTCAGGGCCAGGGAACAGCTGTGCTTCCTGAGGAACTGGGCCAGAATTGTGCTAAGCTGCTGCTTGAGGAGGTCTACAGAGTAAGTGGCCAATATGTTTTCTATATTTGTATAGAGATGTAAGGGAAGGAGATGATAAAATAGGTAAAAGGATAGGTGGTTTGGTGGCACCCTCAGACAGGCTCAGATCCAAGCGGAGAAATGATCTGATGCTGCCAGTGTCTTTTTCATCCAGGTAAAGAGTGATTTTGTATCATTCCTTTAACAGTGTAATGACTTACTGGGGCATGCTATTTCCAATGTCTGATATGTGTTGTTATGAATCATGGGAGCGGCAAATTCTTCTTCTGTTGCTTTTTGTCTGCAACAGAATTCAATTAGCTTCACATGGGCTGTTGCTCTTCTAAATAATATGGATGGGTGCCATAGTCCATGCTTCTAAACCAGTGGTTGGAATGGGACATTATGAGTGGAAGAACATAGGAGTGGCAGAAGGGGAAAAAAACTTGTCAAGCCTCCACATTGACCACTTTGTAATGATGATGATGACAAAGATAAATGTGCTGAGAATTGCTGGTTGTATGAAGAATTGTATTAATGGGTTGTTGGAAGGGAGCTAGGATGTTGTTTACTTAGGAATCCTAAGTGCATCACAGTTCTATTCAGAATACATTTTTTTCTTTATTAAAATGATTTTCATTTGTGGCAAGAATTTCAGTGGAAAAGCAGCTTTCAGTGTTACAAATGATTTGGCAAACATGAATTTCCAATTTAATAAAGAACCTTCCAGCTGCTTTGTTTTCTATCTCCACAGATGTTTAAATAACTATGTTTTAGCATTGATAAAACATGTTTGGCCTTTAGGAGGCAGTCATCTACAAATTTTGCTCATTATTTAAAAAAACAAGTAGTTACTCTGAACTGTAATAAGGTATGTGACTTCACAAAGTGTTTAAACTGCCATTATTGAGATTCTATTTTAGGGAATGCAGTTAAATATAAAAAAAGCCCCTGAACTTCATAAATCACATCCAATACCTGTGTTAGATTGTTCATCTGTGCCCATTTTATTTTTCTCTTTCCCTGTTGCAAATCTTTTATCTGTTTGAATTACCAGTTGGCCCCTTTTTCCATTAATATTTTGTCTATGTTTATTCAGCATATAAACTGTGTTGCTAAAGGACTTTTCTGGCCCAGGCTTCTTGTCTCACGGAGAGGCCAATGCCAAAATGTTGTTCCAGGGTTGCTGAGTACAATCTAGACCCCCTGTATTTGAAACTCTGGCCTGTGTGGAGAATGTAGTCACAGCTAGTGACGGAAACATCTGTCTGTTTCTGCACTAATGTATGTCATGAAGTTATTTTTATTTCAGGAGTGAACTGCAAAAATCATTTGGTACATTTGTTTGTGTACATGTCTTGGAAAACATCTTTCTGGTAGTCTTATGTCCAGACACATCAAAAATCCAGTTTCCACATATTTCTATCAGCAACAATAGGGTTTTTTTTCCCCTTTGGAAACTGTTTAGCACTTGATAGATTAAAATAGTGAGGCAGTTTGTCCATATAATATGTTTTGCACAGAGTTAGATGTCAGAGAATTTACAAAATGAAGAGAGCTGGAAAGGCCTAAAGCAAGTAACTTTCTGCTTTAGTGTATGGCAGCCATTTGAATATGATGAGTCAAATTCTGTAAAAGACAGTGAGTATCTTAAGACAACAGGGAAAATGTTTCAGGAGGCAGCAGTGTTGGACAAGGCTTTGAATTACAAATAGGCTGTCAGGTTTCAGTGTCTTTGAAGATCAGAATCTGAGTGAGTGAGGTTGTTAGCTGTGGCTTGCTATGGTGCTGCTGGTGCTGCTGGAAGACTCCCTTATTTGTGGATGACTTCTGTCCAAGAGAGACTGAAAAATGCTGGGCAGTGTACAGACTATTTGTCCTTCACTATAACAGCTCACTATGGAAAGTTCTAGTTTGCTAGTTTTTGGCTGTTGTGCTACTTTTTCGCTGCGGTGCTTAGTCGTTATTTAGTGAATTCCCCTCTCCCTCCATCATGGGCAGTATGATGGGTTTTGTTATGTAGTTCTCATAATACATACTTGAATTTATCTATGATACATGTGGTCCTACAATACTAGCCTGAATTTTGAAAGATAAGGTTTCTTCTTAATTTTCTTTCTTTTGTATTTTTTGGGGGTTAGTTTGTTTTTTGTTTTGGGATGGACTTTTTTAGGGTGTTTGGTTTTCGAACCAAACACACTTTTGATTTGGGGTGATTTTTTGTTTGTTTGGTCTTTTTGGTTTTTTTGTTAGGTCAGTTTGATTTAGTGTTGAACACAGAGGGGATATAAAAACATGCTGCAAAGTTCACAGTGCTTGTTTAGGTTTAATGTACTAGTTGTTTATGTTTCTTTGCCTAGGTTTTTGGTGAAACTAAAATTTTTAATGAATTTAAGATTTTAGTGAATTTATGATTTTTAGTGAAACTAAAAATCTAAAAAAGCAAGAATAGATTACTCTGAACAGGCAATCTTTAAGTCTCACATCTTTTTGCACCATCTACTTGTTGAATACAGGGCTCAAGGGAGAATTTATTTTCCTGTTTTTAGATCTTCTCTTTATGGGATTATTTCACCATCTGTGTTTTTACCAGTAGGTACTATGCTGTGGGAGCCAGGAAGGGTCACCCAGACCAGGGCACCCTGAGAGTACTGGAGACAATTCTCTGTTTAAAGGCTTTAGGTGTTGGGATCACCCACAAATCTGCTGGAGTTGCAGTTACTGTTGAAAGGGGTTCAGGGACATTTGGGAAAGTGCTTGCCATTGTGTAAAGTTTAAACCTAGAAAATCTAAAGATTTGAGTTTTGCTAAAATCCTTTTACTAAGCCTTCAAAAAGATATTAATTAGGTTGCATGATTGTTGGAATCAGCAGAGATTTTTTTAATGCACATTTGTTGATGGAAAGATGTCAGACCTAATAGACTAGTAATAAGTGGAACAGTGCCTTAATTGCAGTGGCTCTGCAAGAGGGGGCAATGGAGTGACTGACTAGCATTGTCATTAGAAATCCATATGCAGTTCTTTCTGAAGCTTAATTGTAGAAGGCCAGTAAGGATTTTAACTCTTGCCTTTGAAAGACATTGTTTATGGGGGCTTTATTTAGAGAGTAATTGGCAGAATGGAAAATCTGGAAGAGCTGGAAAAGGATTTAATTTTTATATTCTTGGTACTCATGAAAAATAGGGGAGTACATGTACCTATTTTAAGGCTGAATTCTTTAATGAAGAAAGGCTGAGTTGCTAGGGCACCTTGAAGGGGCAGGAGGGCTAAAGCTGTGTGCTTTATTGAACTAGAGCTAAAATGAGTGAAGGATTTCTAGATGGCCTAATTTTCAAGATGGTCTTACTTCAGGGTAGTAAGGCTTTGCTCCATTCTTCTGGGAAAAAAAAACCAAACCCCAAAAACCAAAGTACAAACCCTGTGCAATAATTTGCATAACAAATTATTGAGTCCTGCAAATATGTACCACACAGGTAATGGAGGAAATTGTCTGTATCCCAAAATGCTAACTAACACTTAGTCAAAGCCAGGCTCAAACTCAGAAGAAAAAATCTTTTTGAAACGTTTTTGTACAATACACAGAGTTGTGATATTTGCATGTACATGTCAGCTTTAGTATTTGTGCAACATTTAAAAATGGATGGGATTTTAAAGGATCTGTGTCTAATTGTCAGAACTAGCTGTATCTGGCTCTGTAGTCAGTGTAAACAATAATGGAGAAACTGCCATAGACTGAATTAATACAGTGTAGAAGCTGCATTCTACATTGGTAATGAGCACGAGCTATTTTGGAACAAATGTACCTTGGCTCTGACTTTGCCCATCCCATTTCTTTTGGGAGGGTTGTTTCTAATTTTTGACTCTTGAATAAGTGGCAGGTGGATTGATAGAAAAAAATTTGGCCTCCTTGGGAATGTTAAGTCCTTCACTTGGCAGAAGTTACTGTTCAGTCATTAGATTAGAAACAATAACTTAATATCACTGTCTGGGACCTGCCTTTGTAGGAATGGTTGCAAATGCGTGGTTTAGATTATGTAAATCACTGGCAAAATATTGTCAAAATCAAGTTTTTGTATAAATTTGTTGACGTGCCGCAAAGTTTGATGGCAGAGTTCGCTATTGATTATTACATAGTTGAAGCACCCAAAGAAAAATTGGGTTAGAGTGAATCTACAATGATTTATACAGAGAATGGGAATGCAAAAAGGGTAAGGATGGAAAAGGATAAGGCTGCAGAAGGGGTAAGGGAGGTCCTCCCTTTGGGTCACAAAAGTGTATCCCTTGCAAAATGTAGCCTTAGACTTGATTAACAATTTGTCTGAAGAACGTAGCAGCATTTAATCATTGACTCCTGGAATGCTGACACAATCAAATACTTCTGTAAGGTGCATGTGCACCAGTGCGCACAGTATGGGGAACAAACAAGATGAGCCAAGGACCTGCATGCAGTCACAGGGCTTTGATCTTATTGCGGTGACAGAGACATGGTGGGATAGTTCATGTGACTGGAGTGTTGGCATGAAGGGCTACACCCTGTTCAGGAGAGACAGCCCTGACAGTGTTGAGCTCTGTCTTGATGAGGATGATGGGCTTATGGATCAGGATAAAACAGCAGACTAGTAAGGGTGTTTGCTGCCAGATCAGGAGGAGGAAGCAAATGAGGCCATCTGCAGGCATCTGAAGCAGCCTCAAAGTCACAGGCCCTGGTTCTTTTGGGGGTCTTTACTCCCCTGACATATGCTGCAGAACCAGCACAGTGAAACACAAACAGCCCAGGAGGTTCCTGGAAAGCACGGATGGCAACTTCCTGACACAGGTAGTGGAGGATCCCCCAGGCAATGGTGCGCCGCTCAACTGATACTAACAAACAGAGAAGGCCTTGCTGGAGTGAGAGTGTGGAACTCAGCTCCAGATGAGGAGAAAGCAGGGAAGCAAGTAGCCACAACCAGAGACTTTGGGAGAGCTAACCTGAGCTTCTGCCATGAGAACAAGCCCTGCAGTGTCCAAGAGACCCTGAGGGGTCCAAGAGAGTTAGTTGATATTCAAGGATCGCTTCCTTCAGGCTCAGGAACAATGCTTCCAAATGTGCAAGAAATTAGGCAAAGGGGAAGAGATCTGATGGATAAATAAAGAACTCCCTTCATTATCAAGGGTAAGCAGGAACTGGAAGCAGGTGCAGGTTACTTGGAAATAATATAGAGAAGATTGTCAGAGTATGTAGAAAAGAGACAAGGGAAGCCAAGGTTCACCTGGAATTAAGTTTGGCAAAGAATGTCAAGGACAGCAAGAAAGGATTTTTCAAATACATTTCTAACAAAAGGAAAAAGGATAATATGGGCCTGATACTAAAATGGAAGTGGGACCCTGTTAACAGAGGACCCAGAGGAGGCAGAGTTAGTGAATGCTGCCTTTGCATTGCTCATCACTGACAAGACCAGCCCTCAGGGATCTCTGACCCAGGAGACTGGGGACAAGGAAGGCTTGAGTGGAGACTTTCCCCTGCCCAAGGAGGACCAAGCTGGAGTCAGGCAAACCTGGCATCCACAAGTCCATGGGCCCTGATGGGATGGACCCACAAGTGCTTGGAGAGCTGATAGGCACCAAGGTGGGCAATTTACAGCCATCTTTGAAATGCTGTGGTGATCAGCAGAAGTGCCTGAGGACTGGAAGGAAGCAAACATTACACGGGGCATAAAAATTGAAAGAAGGACCCAGGAAGCTACCAGACAGTCAGCCTCATATCAAGTCTTGGAAGGATGATTCTGGAGGCCATTCTTATCCACATGGAGGACAAGAAAGTGAACAGGAGTTGTCAGCATGGATTCATTAAAGGTAAATTATACTTGACTGACCTGCTTCTCTTCTGTAATGAAACAACTAGATGAATGGATGAGGGAAAAGCAGTGGATATTGTCTGCCTTGACTTCAGCAAGGCTTTTGACACTGTGTTTTACAACACCTCATAGGCAAATTTTGGAAATGTGGATTAGATGAGTGGACAGTGAGGTGGATTAAGAACCAGCTGAATGGGAGATCCCAGGAGGCTGTAATCAGTATTGCAGGGTCTGGCTGGAGGCCTGTCACTGGTGGTGTCCACAAAGTTCAATACTGGTCCAGTATTGTTTAACTTCTCCACCAATAACTTCAACAAACGCACAAATGTTTTCTCAGTGAGTTCACTGATGACACAGAGCTGGGAGCAGTGGCTGATACCCCAGAGGGCCCTGCTGCCCTTCAGAAGGACCTTGAGAGAGTGGAGAGATCGGCAGAGAAGAGCTGTGAAATTCAGCAAAGGTGAATGCAGGGTTCTGTATGTAGGGAAGAATAACCTGGGCACTAGCAGAGGCTGGGAACTGACCCACTGTCTGATGGTTCAGTATCACTGAACTGATACTGTCTGTATCTTGGGGGACAACATGCTGTCCAGGAGCCAGAGTGTGTCCTGGTGGCCAAGAAGGCCAAATGATTCACTGGGGTGCATTAGGAAGAGCACTGACAGCAGGTTGACGGAGTTGATCCTGCCTCTCTACTCAGCCCTGGTGAGGCTACATATAGAATGCTGTGTTCAGGACAAGAGAGGCATGGTGCTCCGGGAGCAAGTCTAGAGGACGTGACAAAGATGATTAAAGGACTGGAGCATCTGTCTTACAAGGAAAGGCCAAGCAAGCTGCTCCTGTTTGGTGTTGAGAAGAGGTGACTGAGTGGGGACCTTATGAAGGGAGGGTGCCTGGAAGATGGATCCAAGCTCTTCTTGGTGGTGCCAGGCATTAGGGCAAGAGGCAATAGACAGAAACTGATGCACAGGAAGTTCTACTTAGATATGAGGAAGATGTTTTTACATGTCCTCTACAGTGCAGGTGATTGCACACTGGAACAGGTTGCTCAGAGAGATTGTGGAGTCTCATGCACTGGAGAAACTCAAGAACAGTCTGGATGTAATCCTGTGCCATGTACTCTGGGGCAATCCTGTTTGAGCAGGGAGGCTGGAGTAGCTGACCTGCTGTGATTCCTTCCAATCTTAACCGTTCTGTGATTCTGTGACAATATTTACAAAAGTATTCAGTAAGATTTTCTATAAGCTCAGTAGCAACTTATTTGAAAAATTAAGAGATGGCAACATTCGTACTATGCTTGATGTAGTATATTTAAATCAATTCATACATGCACATAAATAGACATAAAGATGTATATAAAAAGGTTAAAAATTCCCCTCAAGTTTAGTAAAATATGTCAGATGACTTTGTACCTGTAAACGCTTGAAGGGTTAAGCTTTGAGGGTTGAGGGTGTCAGCGCAGGCCCTGTCAACAGCTTTTGGTGATTGTTCTCTAAGTACTGAAGCCTTGAGGGTTGTTGAGCCTCAAGAGCTGTACCACTTTGAGGGAGGTGCCAGTGCAGCCTTCTGTGGCCTTGGAGAGCTCAAAGACCCTCGCTTAGTACTGCTGCCAGTAGGGTTGTGAGGTGCTTGGCTTTAGCCTTCTGTCATTCTCCATTCTGGCCATAATCTGGGCCAGTTGTTACTGGAATTTTCATCAAAAGGTGCAGTAACAATATTATTATTATAGCATAATTATTATTATTATTATAGCACAGTAACCTGTGCTATGATTTAGGCAAAAATAATGTCTGTCCATTAGAAAACAGCAGTTTGTTAGGCAGAACTTCCTAGGAGCAGACGAGCTTAACTGTCCAGGAGCCGTTAAACAAGGTTAGTGTCTAATGAGAATTAGGAGATGGTAGAAGGGCTCAAGGGGACAGCACCACAAATGTGCATACCACAAAAGTGCTGAGGATGACTGACTCACTGCAGCCATGTAGGGAGCTTATGTAAGCAGTTAGGACAGGATGGATGCATTGTATTTTTATTTCTTAGGACGTGATAGTCTTCGTGCTGATTGAAGCTTTTGTATAAATTGTGATATAAAAGTAGATACTTTATAATGTTTTGAGCTCTAGAGAAATAAAACAAGCTCAGAAAATGTGAAGTTTTCATCCAAGTAAGAAGGAGCATTTTTATTACTGACCAAACTACAACTGCAGAAAGTCCAGTGTCAGGAATATCCTTACCAAACTCTTAGCTGCTTTGGTATATGTTTCATTGGCAAATACAGCTGGTGAGATCTGTGGCTTTAGATTGCACCAGCAAATTCTGCAAGTACCCTGTTCACTCAAGATAAAGCAAAATTTTTATCAGTCCTATAGGCAGCATTAGGTTATGTGAACTTCATTTTGGTGTGGCAAGTTCACACAGTTAAGAGGGCAAGTACTGTAGTTCTGAAACAAGAGCATGTTTTAGGAGTTGGGTCATGGTAGTGAATGCAATAGAGCTACTTATTTTGCTGTGCTGTAGTTCCTTGCATGTAACACAGAGAGTTTTTCTCAGAAGAATGGAGCTGCAGGTTGTCACACAGAAGCAAGGCCATCTTGAAAATTAAGTCTTCAGTATCCCCCCTTGGAAAGGCTGTGCCTTTCTGCCTCTCACTGAGTAAATGTGCTGAGGGTGTCACATTGGCTGATTCTCTTAATCTATGTAATCCAAAATATATTTTCTCCTTTGCCTTCTTGGATAGTGTTATGTCTTGAAATTATGATAGGTTACCTTCCTTGTCAACAAAGGTAGCTGTCAGTTTACCTTGTTAGAGAATTTGGTTTTAAAAAGGTAAGGTTTTGGTTTCAAGAGAGCTTATTCTGAGGATTTAGCATTAGGCCTGATGCAGCAGAAAACTATTCATAGATTTCACGTGTCTGATCTCTACAGCAGCTTTGACTGAAAGTATCCCTTTAAATTTATATTCCAGCTTTGTAAACAATTCTTATTTCTAATTCTAGCCTTCCAGTTCTAATTAATGTATGCATCATAGTAAATATTTTCAACATACAGAACAATTTACCTTGCATATGACTTACTACAGTCAAATATGTACAAGAGTGTATGTGGTTCCACTTAATTTTATGTATGGCTCTTTCACTAGCAATAAAAAAATCTTCTATTTTAATGATGGAGGGGAAATGTTTTACAAGTGTAAACTCATCAAAGTTGGCAGCAAGGGTTTTTGTGGATAAGTGCTAAATAAATTCTAACTTGCCGTTTCCCACCTGCTAACACTGAACTATTTATCCAAATGTAACTGTTATAATATAGTGCTGGAATTCATGGATCTTCAGATGCATGTCAACTAGAACTAATACCTCTTTTCAATTTACTGGAAAAAAATTCTTCAGTGTTTACATTCTGAGGCGTTAAAACAGATTAGGAGGGATATTTAATATGATGTTCTTATAGGTTTTAGTTCTATTCTTTTCCTAGCCATGTGAAATTGATTTTTCATTGTTAAAAAAATCTAGATTTTTATCTTGGCCCTTAAAAATTGGGAGTGGTGTTTCACCTTTTAAGTGTATCTTTTGCCTTTGTTACTCTCCTCCCATTTCAGTTTCTGGTTTGTACAGAGATTAATTATTAAAACATTTTGGTTTGCAGGGAGGCTGTGTAGATTCAACAAATCAGAGCCTTGCTCTGCTCCTTATGACCCTTGGACAGCGGGATGTTTCCAAAGTCCTGTTGGGACCTCTGTCTCCATACACGTAAGTTGTTTTGTTCAGTTCAATTACACAGTCTTGTTTTAATTCACTAGTTTTATTGCACAGCTATTTTTGTATATGGGAGATTTTGCCTATGGTAACAAATAGAACAACTTGTACCTGACTTCAAATGAGACAAGTGGTGTAAGTTGCCTATGGTTTGTTGCTACATGTTAGATGAGTCCCTTACTGTTCTATATTATTCCTGTTTCTGAGAATTGCAGAGACAGGGTTTATTGATGGTTCTTGACGTGGAATGTATTTGTACATCAGTTGGCTTTTTATTGCCTAGTGTACACTACTATGTTTTCCCTGGTGATCTCTCTGTAGCTGTGTCATTAAGTGTTGTATTTCAAATGGCTAGCTAGTGATTCTTCCTATGAAACAGCTTAAGACTTTGGTTCATGGAGCTATGTGCTTTTTTAAGGTTTTACTGGGCAGCAGAATCCTATCTGGTCCTTCAGTCTCAGTTTTTACTAAAGCTTTGCCTGTAGCTGGTAGTTGTTCAGAGGATAGAAAAGACATTAATTTCTTATATTGCTAGTTGTAAACACAGGTTACAGAATCACAGAATCATCAAGGTTGGAAAAGATGTCTAGGATCAAGTCCAACTTTTGATTGAACACTATTTCTCAACTAGACCATAGTGCTAGGTCTGGTTGTTTCTTTAACACTTCCACAGATTGTGACTCCACCACCACTATGGGCGGCCCATTTCAATTCTTAACAGCCCTTGCAGTGAAAAAACTCTTCCTGATGTGTAACCTGAACCTACACTGGTGCAGCTTGAGGCCATTTCCTCTAATCCTGTCACTTGTTGCCTGGGAGAAAAGACCAAACCCTCACCTGTCTACAAAGTCCTTTCAGGCAGTTGTAGAGAGCAATAAGGTCTCCACGAGCCTCCTTTTTTCTCCAGGCTAAACACCTCAAGCTCCCTCAGGTGTTCCTCACAGGACTTGTATTCCTTCAGCAGCTCTGTTGTCCTTCTCTACACATGCTCCAGCACCTCAATGTCCTTCTTGGAGTGAGGGGCTTAAAATTGAGCACAGGATTTGAGGTGTGGCCTCACCAGTGCCCAGCACAGGGGAGCAATCCCTGCCCTGCTCCTGCTGCCACACCATTGCTGGCACAGGCCAGGCTGCCATTGGCCTTCTTGGCCACCTGGGCACTGCTGGCTCATGCTCAGCTGCTGCCACCAGCACCCCCAGGGCCTTTTCCTGGGGCAGCTTTGCAGCCACTCTGCCCCAGCCTGTGGCACTGCCTGGCCTTGCTGTGACCCAAGGGCAGGACCCAGCACTGGGCCTTGTTGAACCTCACACCACTGGGCTCAGCCATGATCCAGCCTGTCCAGATCCCTCTGCAGAGCCTTCCTGCCCTCCTGCAGGTCAGCACTCCCACCCAGCTTGGTGTCATCTGCAAACTGATTGAGGGGACACTCAGTCCCCTCATCCCCATCACTGATGACGATATTGAACAGAACTGGCCCCAGTACTGAGCCCTGGGGAACACCACTGGTCACTGGCCACCAGCCGGATGTAACTCCATGCACCAATACTCTGGGCCCAGCCATACAAATGGTTTTTTACCTACTGAAGAGGGTACCCATCCAAGCCATGGGCTATTACTATAGTTCCTCCTTCTGACCCTGCTGGTATGAGCATCACACTGGCCAACTTCCAGTCCTCTGGGATGTGGGATCTCAGCACCTCAGGACTGAGGTGCTGAGTCACCGAGACCACCCTTGGGGGGCTCGGGAGTCCTGGAATGTTGCCAGAAGTGTCTGGTGGCTGGACTTTGATCCTACACAGGACACGACACTTGTATGAGGATAGGAGGATTTCACCGGAGTGAATGGTGAAGGGATAAGTTAATTAGAGAGTGAAACACAGGGTTTAGGATTTCTGTACAGGGGGGTTTAGAGAAGTAAGATGGAGGAATTGGGGCGTGTCCTGTCCTTCTTCTTCTTCTTCTTCTCCTCCATCTTCTGTGGTGATGGTGGCACTTTGGGATTGGTTATTACTAAGAGTGCACTGGTTAATAAGGGTAAAAGGTATTGGGGAAAAATGATAAATATTGTATACGTAACTTTGAGTATAAAGATAGGTGACTGCCCCGGAGGGAAGGGAGTGTGCTGATGGCTGGCTGCTGAGCAGACCTCTGTCGGGCCGAAAGAAAATCTTTTAGATAAACAATTAATAAACACCGAGACCGAGAAAAGAACTGAAGCCTCTTCTCGTCCTTTGAAACGTGGGCTGCCCCAAGGCCACCCCGGGCCTTTCCAGGCCATCCAAACAGCCGAAAATCGGACACTGGGACCTGCTCAGTTAGCCAGGACTGATGCTACATGATGGAGATTTTCTTGGTGAGTGCTTCTGCTGGCACCCTCAGTACCCTTGAATGAATTCCATCCAATCCCATAAAATTCTAAATGTCTCAGTACTTCATTGTGTATTGCAGAAGATCTGTTGGGCTCCCTGTACCCCAGCTAGGGGGCTGGTTGCCCTGAAGATGAGCCTTACTGTTAAAGACTGAGGCAAAGAAGACATTGAGGACCTCAGCCTTTTCCTCATCCTTGATGACAATGTTCCCTTCCACATCCAGTCAAGCATGGAGATTTTCCATGGCCTTCCTTTAGTTTTTAATGTATTTATAAAAACACCTTTTATTATCTTTCACAGCAGTGGCCTAATTGAATTCTAGTAGAAACTAGTTAGGGAAACAAATTATCAAAAAAAATTCATCAAAACAAATTTATCAAAACAATTTATCAAAAATTTAATTTTTCAGACTTGCCAGGGATTTATTAGATCACAGTTATTTCTAGAGACTGAGCAGTTATTCTTTAGTCAGATGAAGGGAGGTTTTTTTAATCTGGAAATGGCATCAAATAGTAAGAGTATGAACTGTCCTTTTTCGGTTATCATGGTACCGGTGCTGTATACGTGAAAGGTACAGTACTGTGATAACTGAAGAATGGTGGTGCCATCACATGAGAGCTAAAAATTACCTAACTGCTCTTCTCAGCTCCTGATACCTTGGAAACAACATTCAGCAGATTTTGAGGGGAAGACAGGGGAGTGTCCCATTGCACAAAGAGGGAGTAATCCCCTATAAAGTAAGTATTCATGTGGAAGGTTTCAGAAGAGCAGATATTAGTGTTTGAAGTGCACAGTTAAGCATATGAGACAATCCAATCACTTGTCATTGTATTTTTTAATTTTTTACCCTTTTTTTCTTCTGTGAAAATCAAGCAAATACACTCGTTTATTTTGTAAGCAGGATGAATTCAAGTTGGTAGATTGTCACTTCTTCCAAGCTAGGTGTATGCAGCAGGGATAAAGGTCAGGAGTACACATACTGAAGCAGCATATTGTAAAATCTGTGATTCTGTGAGAATCTGTGACTCATCAATCCTATGGGATCTGTTCAGATAGAATGCAGTTTTTTATGTATTCAACAACTAGGGCTTTTTGTGCCCTCAGCTAGGGCTGTTTTTAAAGGACTGGTAAATTTGTCTCCCAAGCAACTCATTGGATACACAAGCTTATGAAGTAAACTGCAGTATTGTCATGTTCCATGTCTTTGTCCCTTCTTTTCTTTCAGAGCTGTGACATCTCTGTATGTAACACTTTCACCCTACAGAATCTGAAGTTACTTAAAAGCTGTATTATTGGCTTCCCTGTCATAATATAGCATGAATGTGGCAGTTCAGCTGGCTGCTGAGAGCATCACATGGGGACAAAATGCTTTGGAACACATCCATTTGAATGAGGAAACTTCTTATTTTCACAGGAGACATCCGTTGCCTCAGCTAACTATGGGGAATGGAAATGAAACAACATGAGTAGGGCTGTTGTGAGTGGCAGTGGAGCTAACAGTCTGCATGGCCAGCAGCTGCTCTGCATTACCCCTTTCTTAGTGTCTGTATTTCACAGAAGCAAGTGCCTTTCTGTCAAGCTGAGCTTAAAATCAAATGCAGGGTGCTGGCCATCCCACTAACTCACAGAGGTCAGTCTGGCAGGACGGAACTGTCTGCGTACAGGTGGATCAGCATGAGCCAGGGGTACATGAAAGAAAGCAACAGGAAAGCCTGTTGTGCCTCAAAAGCCCGAGTGCCCCAATCCATGGCTTTGCAAAGGTTTAGGGCAAAAGGGTTAGGGTGCCTCTGCCCAGCCAAGCTGACACTTCCAGTTTCTCCCCTGACTGGGGATGCCCACTCGTGGCTCCTCAGTCTGTCTCCTCCTGGAAAGGTGTGTGGCAGCACTCAGGAGAGCAGTGCTGGGGCTGCCGCTGCCGCCTTGTGCAGGCCCCGGTGCAGCTCAACCAAGAATGCACTGCTGGGCACAGGTCTTCTCTTACACTGCTCTGTTAGTTGGTTGCTTTGCTCAATATGTGAAGTTCTTGTGTACTTGTTGGTAATTCTTAGCAGGCTTTGGGGAAAAGATAAACAGGCCTTTTGTTTTTGGCTACAAGGCCTCCAGTGTGGCTCGTGTATTTGTCCCTGCACCTAAGAAGCAGCTCGGTTCAGCTGCTGCCTTGTTCTTGCCTGAACACAGAGTGTAAATTTTCAGCCAAATGTACCTTCTTTGTACCTTTCACCCTCTCCCTCAGTCTTGCAGCCTGTGCCTGTGTGGTTGGTGTGCCCTGTGCTATTATTTGAGGTGCCCACCTGCGACCAGACCAACCTCAGAGCTAATACAAACCTGCTTTCTGTCACAAACCCCTACTTTCCTGCCTCTTTCTCTTCTATTTGCAGGGTTTGTACCACCTGTGCTTCCAATGTTACAAGACAAAGCTGGCCTTTTGGTGTTTCTGCATTCTCCCCTGGTGTCCCCAGGCAGCCTTCCCCTTGCTCGCACTCCAGAGAGGCTTTCCCATGTGTGTAGGGGCTGATATTTTTCTCACTCTGCTTTTATTCAAAAGGGAAAAGATGCAGAGATGCAGGGTGGCCCAGCTACATGCAGAGAGGTATGGGCTGAACTGATCCCACCAACATATTGCAGAGTTTCCTGATCACCTTTTAGGATTTTTCCCTGAGTCTCTGGCTCCACATGGCCTCTGTCATTTTTACAGTTTATACTGCAGCGCCTGCTTGCAGTTCACTTCTCCTGTTTTGGGCTTGGCTGCTTTCTTGTCACACTGCCAGAGCCTGTGAAAGGACCCAGCTAAGGAGAAGGCTGATACAGAGCTTGTGGTCTGTCAGTTTTACTGAGCATTTGTGCCAGCATATGCCCATTTGCCTACTATAGCTGCAACGAGAAACCTTGCAGCTGGGGAGGCATGGAAGAAAAGGTGCTTTTCAGTTCTTGCTTTCAACTGCCAGTTCATTTGAGAGATGAGAAAGCTGGTGTGTGTGCTGAAGCAAGTTATCAGTCCAGGAAGGTGCAGGAGAAAGGATACATTGGGAGGAATGTGCCCACATTCACCCTGCAGAGATATTTAGCAGATTGCCCCAGAGATACTTGAGATCATCCCAAGCACACACCAGTATAGATGGCACAGCCTCCTTTTTTCCAGCTCCTGCCATTTTCCTCCTCTCCCATGCATATATCTGAGTGCAGGAACAGCAGCATGCCCAGCTGAAGTGTATAAAGCAATTTTGCTCCTGCAATTTTCCTTGTACTCCTTTACAATTTCTGTAGATAGGAGCTGCCAAGAGGCTTTCAGAGGCCTCATGATGCCACAGTGGGATAGGCTTAGGCTTTTGTTCTCCTTCTTCCCATTTTGTGGATACTTTTGATTTGTTGTAATGATGTATGTGTGATTAGCTTGCAGTTATGCTTTCAGCGTGTAGAGCAGACAAGGTAATGTGTGAACTGGATATCCACATTCCATTTCTTTGAACTAAGAAAGGTGCATACCAGTTGCTGGAGGAGATTACATCTTTGTTCAAGACTGCAGACTTGCTTGTGGCCATGACTGGAAGAGTCCAAACTTCTGTCAGAAGCAATTACAAATTTGTTTTTGTAGTTTTTTGGTGCAATTGCATGTTCCCTCTTTTGGAGAAGCCAGCAAAAATGTTTTCTTGGATGTTTTTGGTTTTTTCTTTTTTTACAGTTTTTCGTGTTACTCACCCTCCAGTCAGTGTTTGTTTAGGATCAGTGTGATTGTTCAGTTTCTTGTTGCCTTTCTGTGTGAAATGATGAAAGGAATTTTTTTTTTCCTGAAAATGAGAAAACAGGAAAGAATTCTAAGTCTGAATATAATCCTAATGAAGCATTTAACTGAGAAGTGGAGAAGTCAGTAATCAGTCAGAAATCAAACACATGCTTTGGGATCTCTCAAAGTATGCACCCAAGCCTGTTTATGTTTTATTTCTGCTTTAAACATTGGGCAAGGGAAAAGAGAATCACGGGTTTGTATGGGGCTCATATAGCTCTGATGAAGACTCAGCATCAGGAGCAAATAACTTGCCTAGCTACATTTCTCTCCTTTCTTTCTTCTCCCCTCACCATTTTGTCTTGCTGTGTTACCAGCCATTCCTCTCTCTGCTTCTGCAGAGAATGCAGAGGTTTCAGGAAGGGTCACTAGCAACTTCTACAACACAAGTGAGAACAATGTTTGGAGCTTGTAGCCCTGTTCCTCTGTAATATTTTCTTATTTCATTCACATGCTCATTGCTGGAATCTGTGTTAGTACATAATGCTTTCTTTCTGTTTTGTTTCTTAAACAGTATTATTTTCTCTCATTCAGAATTGAGTTTCTGCGACACCTCAGAAGCTTCTTCCAGATCATGTTTAAAATGGAAACAAAGACCCCTGAGGAAGAGCACATGGGCGGGGAGAAAGTCTTGATGACCTGTGTTGGCATTGGATTTTGCAACCTCAGTAAAACTATAAGATAAAAACCATCTACAGACTCTGTGAAAGACACAAAATGCTTCAAAGATCTAATAAACCCTACCTGTCTCTGTACTTACTCTGGCGTAGGGAGACTTGTGGTGATTCCAGTGCGGGGTTACCCAAGCTCACTGCACGTAAACAATAAAGCTGACTTCAGACTATTTAGATCTGGGCTATTTATAAATGCAATGCCAGTATTCTGTGCTGTTTGGAGTGGCTCTCTGGAGTCTCAGCTGACTTGGGACTCTCTGCACTGTATTCCACTGAATGGGACACAAGTGCCTCATGTCGCTGTGCTCTCAGGCCTTAATGAGGTGAGTGCTCTGGTTTTATGTATTTACTGCTTTCACTTGTAGCTTTTTCTGAAAGGTTTAGATAGAGAGGGAAAACAAAAACAAGCTTTGCATTGCGAAACAAATGATCACAACGGATATATTAGATTATTGAGGTAATTGCAGAGATAATATTGGCATGAAAATTAAAGGCATGACAGCAATTCTTTGTTTATACATTGTGTGTGTGTGTAGAATTTGTCCAATGCTCCACTCCTGTTTACATTTACTAAATTCACAGATCACAAAATAGTCTGAGTTGGAAAGGACCCAGAAGGATCACTGAGCCCAACTCTTAAGTGAATGGCCTATACAGGGATGAAACCCATGACCTTGGCATTATTAGCACTGTGCTTTAACCAACTGAGCTCGTCTCAGGGTTGCAGCTTCAAAGAAAGAATAAAATATCTCTCTACTATTTTTCCTAATGTTAGAATACCGTAGAGGAGATCACAGCCTATGCTGTCTTATTTTAGCCTCTTTTGCAAGGATGGGCATGGGAGGAGAAACCTCCATGGCAACTTTTGACTTATCACATATATTCTTTTTAGGTTTGTTTGGCATGCTCTATACACGTGGCTCACAATTAGTTGTTAAAAGTAGCAAAAATTGCTGTAGGTTTTGAGAAAGAAAAATTTATTCACTTTCACCATCATATTTTGTGCGTCTGCTCCCTTTTTAAAGTGCCAATAATGCTGTATGGGATGGATTGACAGATGCAAAACTAGTTTCTACCAGGTTGTATATATTTACCCATGAAAGGCCTCAGGTAGATTCCAGGTAAACCTGTGGAAGTTGATGCTGAACTCCTGACACAAGGCAAGAAATTTATATTTGACTTCAGATTATCCTTCATGTGTCTGGAGGAATATA
Source organism: Zonotrichia albicollis (assembly GCF_047830755.1). Classification (NCBI taxonomy): domain Eukaryota; kingdom Metazoa; phylum Chordata; class Aves; order Passeriformes; family Passerellidae; genus Zonotrichia; species Zonotrichia albicollis. Next base: position 45,880,600 of record NC_133860.1, read on the forward strand.
AAACTGTGTCAAAAGCTGCTATTTAGAGAGAGCAGATACCAGTGACTGTGTTAAAATGGTTTCACAAACTTTATCTGATGCCACTGTAAAGTGGGCATTACTCTGTAGTATGAAGAATGTATATTGGACACAAAAAGGACTTGGACAGAGGTTCATTATTTGATTACTGTCTTGTTAACTTTTGCAGGCCGTGTGAGTAATTTTTTTACTGTACTTTGTTTGTGTTGCAATCTGTCAGACATGATTTGAAAAAATAAAGTTTGGTTTTTTTCCTAAATAAAGTTTTATTTCCCATTGAAGTAAAACAGACAACAATTGGGAAAAAAAAAAAGCCTGGAAGTCTTTCCCAAGCCCTTCATAATATAAATGGCTCTCTTGAATTAATACATGAAAAAACCCACTTTGGGAGTTGCCAGAGAGGGAGGAAGGGAAAGGGTGAAGCCATTCCTGTAATTTATTAGCTTTCCAAAATTTGACTTGCAGCTAAGGAAATCCTAAATAAAACAATAGGATGTGAAATAAAATAACTTGACTATATTTTTTACATTTTAAGTTAGAAGGAATATAGTCGTGAAAGAATTTACCTTGCTCCCTTCTGTCACTATGTAATGAAAAAACTAGAAATTTCATAAATTAAAATTACCCAAAATGCAAGTCATTACTGATCCAAAAGATGAAATGTACAAACTAAAATTAAAAGCCACTTGAATAAAAATATAAACCTTACATTAGTTAAAGATTCAAGTTTGTGCCACAGGTCCAATTTCCAAAATTTGCTTAAATAAAAATTTGCAAGTATTGTCACAATTTCAAAAATGAAAAGCTTTATTCTTTTTAAGCTTAACTATAAAACTGTTTTTCCAAATGTTCCAGTTGCACCAGGCATAGAGATGGCAATAAGTTGCCCAAGCAGCAGATATTATGTTACACAATTACCTGTACTTAACCTCTGTGTTAAAATTGGACTGGTAAGCCTTAGCCCTGCTGCAAATTGCACAGCTCTACAGCACAACACTTGCTGCAACAACTCCAACCCTGTGAATTTGCTTGTTGCCTTACAGAAAAAAGAAATGGTGTATGAAACTGATAAGTTTTTCAAGAACAGTCACTCTTTGGAGAAATATTAACAATTCCAGAGGAGGTTTTAGGTAAGAACTGTCTTAAAATTATATGGCCTTCATGTTCTGGGAAAAGTACTTATTAGAAGGAAATCCTGCAGATAAAAGCTGTTTGTTTATCAGCAGAACAGTAACTGACATCTGCTTTGGTGGTCTGATCACACGAGCAGTAAGATAGTTAATTTTAGAGCTGGACAGAGGAAATTAATTTTTGGTGAAAAAAATTCAGAGTGTTGGTAGCCACAGACTTTCTGGAGAAGATGATAGTTACTAGGCGACACATCTTTCATCTCAGTCAGTCCATAGCAGAGTAATACTCAGGTAACTTAAACTTGAAGTGATTAGCTGTACATGAATAATCCTGTGCTCTGAACAATCCATCAGTAATTTAGTTAATCCCTTTGGGTGAACAGCTCTGATAATAGATGGTTGGAAGAGACCTTACAGATCATCTAGTTCCACCATCCCCCCCAACCAGGTTGCTCAAAGACCCAATCAGTCTGGCCTTGAACACTTCCAGGGGTTGGGCATCCACAGCTACTGAGCACTGAGCTGCTGTTAAAGCAGCTCACTACCCTCACAGTAAGGAATTTCTTCAAATAGCTAATCTAAACATACCTTCTTTAGCTTAAAGCCATCACCACTTGTTCTGTCGCTACAAGCCCTTTTAAAAAGTTCCTTTCCAGCCTTCCTTTAGGTTCCATTAGGTACTGACTTAAAGGTGCTATAAGATCTCCACAGAATCTCCTCCAGGCTGTACAAACCCAACTCTCTCAGCCTGTCCTCATGAGGAGAAGAGGTGCTCAGACCCTCAGATCTTTACTGTGGGCCTCTTCTGGATTTGCTTTAAGAGGTCCAGGTCTTATTTTGGAGTCCCCAGAGCGGAATTCACCACTGCAGGTGCAGTCCCATGAGAGTTGCAGTCACAGTGGTGGTGTGAAAAGTTTTTTTAAAATATGCCTTTACCTTGCATCTCCTGCCAATTTTGTAATACCTGTTGTCAAACTTTCTTCTATGATGTTATGATTGTAGTTTGACTGCACCTTCTGTGGTTATGTCAGAAAATCCATGCTAACTTGCTGTAGCAAGTTGTGTAGGACAGCTTCTGGAGTAGAAGAGATTATATTGGAAGCAAAATTGTTTCATTCCAAGTGCACTTTATCAAAGGCATATGGCTAGAAGCCAGTGCAATAAGTGTCTGGGGAAGCACACAGTAGGTAATTTATCTGGGCCAAAACAGTAAGTACATGGCTGTCTTGGGTAATGTTTTCAAAATGGTGTTTTGTTACTGCCAGAGCATATATACTTTCTCTCTTCTTCCTCTTCCCCATGGGTAATACATATTTTGTTTCAATCCACAGAGGCATAATTCTGTGCTTGCAAATTCTGACATTCACTTCCTTGTTTCTCAATCATACTCTTGAGAAACCAGAGGCAAAAAAAGACAAGCAAGAGAAGAAACCAATTTTCAGGGTGCATAATGTTGTCTGAGTTAATTTCCCTCTTTTCTTTCTTTTTTTTTTTTTTTTTTTAATATTGTATGGCCATCTCCATGCTTTTATTTTGTGTGTCTGATGTGTGTCCACTTCTATTTAATCTGGCTCCTAAGGGATCCCAAGTGAGACACACAACTGCGTCACAGCGACTCTAAACAAAAATGTGGAAGGAGCATCTTTTCCAGTTACTGCTTAGGTCTTGGTAAGCTGTATCTTAAAAGAGCATTCACGATGGGGACTGTAGTGTCTTCCTTGTGCCTGCTGCCTCTGAGCAGCACTGACAAGCTCTGAAAAACACCTATAACCTGTTGTCAGTGAGAAGGGTAAAAAGACAGAAAGTCCTGCAGGGAAGAGATTGTGTGGGCTGAATTGTGTGGTGACGTCGTTGGATGAGTAACAGAAGCAAGTCATGCACTCTGTCACAGCATCACAATGTCCAAATAGCACTTAGACTAGATATAAATTGAGTTGTGACATTGCTACAAGACAGAACTATTAGGATGATTTGTAGTAAATCTGTAGCAATAGATGTCAGGTGTTAGTGCTAATCTCTTTCCTGGAATAGTGAGATTATGTATATACACTAAGAATAGTGGCCAGAGCTGTATTCCCTGTGTATTAGAGAATGTAGAAAAACTCTGTGTATGTAGCAATAAGGAGACCCAGAGAAGAAACCTGGTTTAAGGTGGTATTGATCAAGGATGTAGCAACAAGAAAACAAAGGCCAAAATAAATTCTTTACATGAGGGTGAGCAGTGGCTGGGTGCCCACGGAAATTGAAGCAGCAACTGCTCTGCACAACTGAGCACACAGAGGTAGGCTGTGTTTGTCCTCATGCCATGTTTTTGCCATGTTGTCACTCCCCCTTCTCAGTACCAGTTTGGCCATGCTTCCCTGGCAGCCTCCGCTGTGCTGCTCACACAACAAACATCAGTGCTCCTTCAACAGTGATCCCATGGTGAAAATCTGTAGGGCCCTGAAGGTGTCTGGTGCTCAACTACAGATGAACTAGTAGGAGTAAGGGCTTGATTCCAGTGGTCATCACTACATGGCAATGACACATCCCATTTTACAAAATGCAACAGGCCCAGGAGGGCACTTAGTTTTGCAGGATGCCTCAGAAGTTACGTGCTTCGGAACAAATGCCTTACCCCTTCCCACTGCATTTTTAACCTGCCGCCATGTTGCTCCTTGAAAGTTGCTTAAATCTTTTTTCAGTCCTAAACTGTCTCCAAGGATAAGAAAAAAACTGCTTTAGCAAATTTTGCATAAATTAGGTATATTTTCTTTGCTTTGATGAATGTGGATATATTCCATAAGTTAAGACTATGGTTCTAAATCATCATCCCTCAGCACATCAAGATAAACAATTTTCTTTGTGCGTCTGGAAATAAGTTTTGATTCTGTATAATATGCTAAAGATTTGCAAGATGCATCTAGATCAAAATATGCATGAATTTTGATTATTTACACTTTTTTTGGTTTTAACATCATGAAAGTGGGGAAAAAAGAGAAGAAAACTACAGCCATACTGTTTTGTTTGTATGCCAGCATTCAGAAGGTGCCTGAAACAGTATGGCTTCCTGAGAGATTCGTAAAAGTATTTGTATTTAGAAACATATCTAAACATTCAGAATGTGACTTGGAAAGAATTTCTATTGAAGAATGTTTCTGAGCATTGTTTGTAAAAATCTACTTAATAATTCATGCCACAAGTGTATTATCTCCTATTTTCACTTGGTTTTTTGCACATAGGTAATCTACATAATATATTTTCAAAGAACACATCCACAGTGAATCCAGGGCTAAATAAGACAGACTAGGAAAAGGTATTTCTGTTTCTTTTGGAATGTGTTTGTCAGGTTGTTAGCAAAAATACTGTTTCTTCATCCTTTACCATTAATGTCAGCCACAAGTTTTGTCTTGAAATAGTGTCAAGATCTTGCTCTAGACTTTTTTAAGCAATGATGTATGAATTCAAAGAGAGGAGCTGTTCTGGAAGATCTGTTTTTTTCCATGCTATGTAGAGCATCTTAGAAGAGCAGGCTATTAGACAAGGCACAGTTGAGTTCCTTAGTCAACAAGAGGGTGAGGGGGGCTAGTCTAAAGCTCCATCACCAGAGGCTGGGTATGGCAGCTGCCTAAAAAGGCATTCTTCATTTTAGTTTAAAGTACAAATAAAGAATGGACATCTGTTTCAGTTTGCAGAGTTAAATAAAAATTGTTAGCAGATTTTTTTTAAAACTTGAAAATTACAGTAAGAAGCAAAAAGAGAGTATAACTAACAGCCAAGGAGAAGGATATTACAGAATTTTATTACCCTTCTTTTCCCTTCTCAGTCTCATAAGTTTGCACAGAAAAGAGCAATTTTTTGTCAGAAATTGTTGAGTAGCTATTGAGACATTGTAAGGAAAATACAGGAAATTATCAAAATTGTCACTTGCCTGACACATGGAGTGAAAACTTAATCATATTTATGCTCATGGCATTTTCTTCACTGAATCACTTTCAAAGAAAGAGCTGCTATGAAAGAACTGGTCCGAAATTTCTCTTTTCACACTTTTAGTGTGATTTCAGGGAAGTCTCTCGCTGATTTCCTCTGCCTTATGTCTTCTCCAGGCAATAATCGTATATTAATTGATTGATAACAATCAATTAATATACGATTTGAATTGTTATTCCCAAGTCATAGGCATATAAATATTAAAAGGTACATTTTTTGCATTACATGCAATATAATTCTTGGCTTCACGCATTTTTATCCTCTGTTTCAAAGTCTGTGTTTTGGAGAACTTCTTTTGTGCCAGTGGTAGAGAAGAATAAAGTTACTCATTTTTATTCCCAAGTGAGCTGGACTAGAAAATATCAAGATTCACAGAACCTCAGATTTGCCTCACTTTATGATGGCTATAAGCTTCTTTGGGCTCTACAAGTCTGAATCTCCCTATTCTATTTCTGCTCTTTTTTAATGTTGGTTTTGGTTTGAGGGTGATGGGGTTTGATTATTTTGGTGAAGTTTACATTCTTGCTTTTGCTTTTTTCACAGAATTTGTTTGGTTTATTTTGTTTACCTCTAAAGACTAAATTTTGCCAGTTTTACTCGAGAAAGCTTTCCATTGTGATATATCCCTTTCTCCACTGATCTCTTCTCACTCCTGTTAGATCCATGATCTTTGCTGTATTGTACAAGCTGGAAGAACAATCCCCACTATGCTGCAGTGGGACTCTGAGTCGCTACATAATTTCACCTCTCTGTTCCCTTTATGCACCCAGAATTCTTCCCTGGCCACTCAGCCAGACAGCTTCCTCTTGTTTTTTCCACTGATCTGTCTCACTACAGGGATTTTTCATCCAAGATTTCTGAAATAGAAGAGTGAAGAGGCAGATTGGATTTCTTCTAACTAAATCTGCCCTAGTAGTTCCTGCTGTAGAAACAAAGCATTTTCCTCATCTTTCCGTCTCAGATGTCTCCTTGAAGGCTTGCCATCTTGAAAAATAATAGTCCTCTGGCTGAATCCTCTGAGTTTTGGAAAAAAGGGGAGCAAGAAAGGAACTTAAGCCTAACACTCAGAATCAAAGTTTCTTGCTGACTGGCACTAACATGTATGGCCTGCTTTAAAACTGGTGGAATATTATGCTACAAAATGGACAATTAGCACATTTTTATAAAGTCCTATGTTTCTGAATTGTACTAGATAATATCTTGATATAAAGCTCCAGTCTTATGAAATTAAAATACTTTATTGTTTTAAGACCTTCTGTTAAGGAAGCCAACGTACTATTGTGTTTGCTTATCAATACTGTGGGAGTTTCTGTCATTAACTTTCCACTGGTGAAAATCCTTACTGCATTTCATCGTATAAGGTGTCTACCATTGCTACTGCAAAGACTATCTCCAGCACAAAGACAAGGTTAGCTTAAAAGAAGGAGCTTTGAGGATTAGATACTACTTTTTATCTTCTTGCTAAAGAAAGCAGTGTGGGGAATAAAAGTCATGAATATATAGAAGCATGCAGTTGAAGAAACTAATGTAACTGTGCTACTGTTTCAATTATCTGTTTATATTTAAAATGTGTAAAGCTATTTTAAAATATTATTCTTTTGCCCACTAGCATTTTTTAGGGAATTAAAAAATAATTCCACACCCTTGCCAGCATATTTTTGCAGAGCTAGCTCATATAAAAAATCACAGATGCTAACCATAATAGTTCAGTAGTTCCATCTCACCAACCACTTTCATGACAATCCACTTCTTCTGGTGTTACGGCAGCTGCTAGCCAAATATTAAACTCAAACAGCTCTGTGTGGGGCTTGTTAGTTTCACTTTTGAGGGTAAGCAGAACAGTGGCAATTCCAAGTAAAAGCCATTCCCTTTGCAATCTTTTCAATTTGATTCCTCTGCCATTTACTGAGTGGTAACCTCTCCATAGGTCAGTAGAATATTTGTTTATGTTGCCTGCTGAAACATCTCTTAAGCACAAACTGGCTCCTGTTGTCACAATTTCTGGTAACCAAAAATATCCGTCTGTGTTTTTTGGTAGCTCTAGGCTTTTCGTCTATGGCTGACTCAATTCTGTAGCAGCAGAGGAAGCAGAATAGAAGAGGTTCAAAACCAGGAGGGTTGGACACCCTGTGACTCATCTCAGAGGACTGGGTTTCCCCCACAGGTCTAGATGTGTTGAAGGCAGTGCCAGGGCTTCAGGGCACTCTTGCAGCTTCTCTGGTCCTGGGAATGCCAGATTAAACATTACTTGGCATTGATCAAAAACCATGACATCTAGCTTTCCTTCATTTCTCTAGATGAGTACTAGTTCTGCTCTTTGAAGCAATTGGATAAATACATTAAAGATATCTTAGGAATGACACACTCTGAAGCTACTCCCTGGAAGGATCAAGTTAACTCCTGTTTCTGCCTGAGGTACAGCTACCTTGACAATATCTTTTATAACCTAAGCTTTGAGGAAGCTTAATGGCAAGTGATATGTATTCTTTGCCTTAGGGAGAGCTTTTTTGCTTTATTTTGTATGTGTGCCTCAGTGTCAGGGAATACTTACTGGAATCACTTATCTTAAAATCTTCCTCCTCTAAGAGAAGGAGTTAGAGGAAGCTATTTCTAGATCCTGAAATGCTGTCCCAGAGAGCTCCAGTATGTAGTTTATTTCCATTATGCTATAAAGAGTGGAACAAGATATCAATATTTTCAAATTTAATAGTTGCTGGGTGCTTCTTTTAATATAGGAAATTAAAGAGCTGAATGTGATTTATTGCTTTAATTACAAAGAAAGATCTTTAACTGATCTTGGAATTCGAAAATAAGGGAGGAGAAGAAAACAGCGATTTGACATGGGTTTGATGTTGTTTGTAACTACATTGTTGTTTGTAACTACATTGTAAATACAAAGCAATAGAGAAAATCAGTGGTTAAATTATGTAAAGTCTGATCCCACAGTTAATTAATTAAAGCTGTATTACCAAAGCAGTGGCATGTGGGACAGGCATCTCTCAGCTGGTTTGTAGAGGTCCATACCTTTTTGAATCTAGGAATTTACTTCTTTGTAAAAACCCTATAGTCTTGCTAGTTTTAACTAAAATTGGGCCAAAGTTTCAAAAGCAAAACAACTATGTTAAAGATACCTAATAATTTATTTTTAACATAAAATATTTTTGTATTACAGTTTTGCCAGTGTGCATATTTGATACCAACATTGATATCCAGCTTTTTCCTGAAATAAATTTTCCAGAAATATTGATAAAGCAGTAGGTCTCATATCTATTTTCATTTGAGCAATAATTACTTAGCACATTTGAAGAATCAGCAGACTGCATATTTTTATAATTGTATTTCAGACTGGAATAGGTTTCTGATTTTAAGCTCTGCTCATCCTTTTCCAGAGCTATGAATCAAAACACAACTTGCTGCTCCTATGTACTATTAATCAGAAATAAAACTGAGTAGAAACAAAAGTGAAATTCAGTGTCTTCACTTCATTGTGAAATATTAAGATGAGAATACCATGTGGAAAAATGAACTACAAACAAATTTTTCACTTTGTGTTTACTGTAAGTAGTTTAGAGACTTCTAGAATCACTTCATAAAAGTTTCTTGTTTGTATATTTGTGTGTGTATATCAAAGTTTCTTGCTCTTACAGAATCATAAAATGCTTTGGGTTTGAAGAGACATTAAAAATAATCTAGTTCTAATGCCCCTGTCATAGGTAGGGACATCTTCCACTATACCAAGTCACTCAGAGTCACATCCAATTTAATTTTGAACTTTCATCTTCCATCTTCTAGGGATGGACCATTTGCAGTTTCCCTGGGAAACCTGTTCCAGCACCTCAGTGTTCTCACAATAAAGCATTTCTTCTTAATATCTAAGCGGAACCTACTTTCTTCAGTTTAAAGCCATTTTGTCCTGTCACTACATGCTCATGTAAAAAGAGTCTCTGCGGTCTTCCTGTAAGACTCCTTTACAGGAAGGTTGCTAAAACTGGAAGGCTGCTATAAAGTCTCCCTGAAGCCTTCTCTTCTCCATCCTAACTCAAGAATCCTCATTGAGGTCTCTGGTGATTGATGTGAGTACAGAAGGCAGTTAGGAAAATGTGCAAGGTACACTTGGTTCACTTTCATGACATTGATTTCTGTGTAGCAACCAAGTAGCTTAGTAATTGTATCTTAAATGTGTTTCAAAATGAAAAAAAAAGAATAAAGTTTGAGATCTCAAGTAAGGAAATTCAAAAACTTCAACAGTTGACTGTAACAGGATTTTTGTTACCCCATTGTGTTGTCTTTTGTCGTTTTAGTTTCTAGCTGTATCACCCTCACATCCTGCTATATACTAAAGCAGATGAAATTACACAACAGTTAAATAACACAAAGAAAAACCCCTAACCCAACAGGACGAAACACTACTGATGGAAATGAATTTACATAAACATTAACTTTTGAAGCTTCCTGGCTTTCACAGATAGATAACTGCTACCAAACAAGCTCAGGAAGGTTAACTTTCCATAATAATGCATGGTAAAAGAATATGGGTGGAGCTGCAGTCCATTGCATTTAAAATCAGACATTATTAAACAGTACATAATTAACTTCTAGAAATATTAATTTTAAGAATCCCTAACAAACGTTCTCATCTAAATCTCCATTCATGTCTTGAGATAGAAGAAAATAATTCTTATATATATATATGTGTATATATATATATATATATATATATATATATATATATACATATATACATATGTGAAAACACTATTCAAAGAACAATCTTACTGTCCACAAATTGATGCCAGGTCGTTACATAGTCATGAACACTGTACACAATGAAGTCCTGAAGAAGGTGAACTGTGCTCGAAACGTATAAGTGTGCCTTAGAGTACTTCTGGTCAGTTTCTGAGTCCCTTTAAGTATCTGGAAACCCTAAGAATGAATAGAGAAACACTAGATTGTGTATATGAGGAAAGCAGGCTGTTCCCCACATTTGCCTAAGGTAAGAAAGGCTGAGGTGATTTTGGTTTGATTTTTCAAAAGGAAAAACAGACCCGGGCCCTTCAAAATCTGTTTTGAGAGGTTTTCGATCTAGTGGACTTCCCTATTCCTATGAGATTTTCAAAGACAATTTCTTTGTCAAAAGTTATTTTCCTATTGATAGGTAGACCTAGGAAGGCACTTTAATTTATCTTTATTATGAATACGAATACTATTTGTATAAGAGTAGCACTGAAAACCTTTTGAATTCAGTAGGAGGTTGATCCTGGCTGGATACCAGTATCCAACAAAGCTACTCTAACACTCCTTCACAACTAGACATAGGAGAGAAAATATAGTGAAAGGCTCATGATTTGAGATAAAGTCAGTGAGACTGGTAAACCAATTACCATCTCAGGCAAAACAGACTGAATTTGGTCATTAGTTGAATTTAGGACCAAGAAAATCAGATCAGGATAACAAGAAGTAAAACAAACCTTATAAACAGTTTTCCCCACTTCTCTTCCTTCCTAGCTCTACTTCCTCCTGCACTGGTGCAGGCAGAAGGGGAACAGGGGTTATGGTCAGCTCATCAGACATTTTTTCTCCCAGTGCTCAGGGAGACAAGTCTTTCCCATGCTCCAGTGTGGGGTGCCTCCCACAGGAGACAGTTCCCTATTAATTTCTCCAGTGTAAGCTCATCTCACAGGAAGATTGCACTCTTCCACAGGTGCAATCCATCAGGCACAGCCTGCTCCAGCATGAGATCTCGCAGGGTCACAAGTCCTACCAGGAAACCTGCTCCAGTGTAGGCTCCTCTCTCCCTGGGTCTGCAGGTCCCTGCCAGGATAGGCCTCCCATAGGGTCACAGCCTCTTTTGGGCATCCACCTGCTCTGGTGTGGGTCTCCTTCACAGGCTGCCGATGGATCCCTGCATCCCTGTGGATCTCCATGGGCTGCAGGAGCACAGCTGCCTCATCATGGGCTGCACCATGTGCTGTGAGGGAATCCCAGCTGCATTCCTGCCTTGGCCCTCCCTTTCTCCACTGACCTGGCTGCCTGCAGAGCTGTTCCTCTTACACGCTCTCACTATGCTCTTCTCTGGCTGCAATTACATCTACCCAATAACTTTTTTTCCTTCTTAAACATGTTACCAAAAGGAATTACCATCATTTCTGGTTGTCCCAGCCTTGGCCAGCAGCATGTCTGTCTTGAAGGTGTCTGACACTGGCTCTAGCAGACATGGAGGATGCTTCCAGCATATTCCGACAGAAGCCAGTAGCTCCCCCACTACCAAAACCTGGACACGCAAATCTATGACAAATGCACATTTTATTGTATTTAGATACCAGTTAGGTACAGAAGATACCCTGCTTTAAAGATGAAAGGGAAAACAAAGCAAAACAGAACCTATGCAAGCAAAAGTTGGTTAGGAAACAGTCACTTGATGGAGTCCTGGCACATTGATGGACTCCCAAAGCATTTGTATTTCAATCACTACGACTTTTGACAGCAGAGCCACTAACAAACTCAAGACAAGCTGAGTCTTCAGTGCTTGAAGGTTCTCCTTCAGCCTCAGATTGCAGTTTTATTAATTTTATTAATTCTGTTAGCAGATTTTGAGTAGAAATTCAGGCTTATTGACCCTTTTCCTCACTGTGTAGTACTAGTATACCTAAATGTTTACTAAGCAAAAAAGTCATAGGGTGACAGTAAATTTGTTGTTCCCTGTAATACCATTTAAACCAAGCCATTTCCCATCTTTGGACTGCATTTCAAAAATTTATTTTGAAGTTCTACAGTTAAACCAATTGCTTGTGCTTACTTGCCTGCCTGCTTTTTCCAGCTACTAAATTGTTGGCTGCACACTAGGTTTTATCCTCTAATAAGAGAAAGGCACATGTTCCTTAGAAGGAAATCCCATGCTGCTGCTCTGTTGTGACTCAACTAACTTGGCAAGAAAGGAATTTACTCCATTTCTGTATCAGATCCACACCAACCTGTGCTGAGCCACACGGATGACAGTGTTGAAAGGATTGCAACATTTAATAGAGCCACAGGTGGTATGGAGATCAGTGCAGACCTTACTACTCACATGAGGCAATTAGCTTCACTAAACAGTAAATAAGCAAATTATTTAATCTTTATTTGCAGAAAACCTATCAGACACTATTGAAATCCACAAAACTGGAACAATTAAATTTGAAAGGTGCAGATGGAAATCTCATGCACTACATGTGGGTCACTTTTGCATATGCTACCAATGTTGATTAAGAAAGGCAGCAATACTGCTATGCAATCCTTTTAAATCCAAGATTTAATGCCACTGGACATCTGACATACCCATCTCTCATACAGTCTGTCAGGCAGAGAACTATTCCTGATCACTGTGGCCTACAAAGCAGGCTTCTCTGTCTTCTCCTTGTATAGTTTGGAGGGAATCCCAGAGAGCTCTTGGAAAATGAAAGCTTATCCAACTCCTGGAAACTTCTGGGAAAGGAAACAGGGCGGTTTTGGACACACAGGGAGCATTACCTGTTTCCATTCCTCTAGTTTATAGAAGTCACTGTCCTGCATTAGTCACTGTAGTCTCTGAGTGCTTTTTACTTGCTCAGCAACTGAACTCATGCTTGTTCTTGTAGGGCTTTTCTATGTTTGTTTGGGTTTTTCAAAAATGTTTCCTATGGGATTGTTGTGTGATGCAGCATTTTGTTGCTGATCAAGAACACATTGGGCTGTTGGAGAAGGAGCTGACAAAGAAGTGAGGTACAATTTAGTGCCTGTAGAAGTGCCTTTTGCATTCTTAGGTATATGCTCCAAAAACTGTCTTTGCAGAAATGCATTACAGAAGGTATTCTCAGGTACTTTCTACTGTCTCTCAGAGGAACAGTATCAAACGGATGTCTGGAAGGCGACAACCTTGCGCTTCCTGTTGGGGCCCTCAAAGCCAAGACATCGCTTCTTTTCCTAAATTAGATTTTCCCAAAGGGGATTGAATTAGAAGTGTGTCCTTTTGCAAGCTGAGTCATACACAAACCTGTATTTACAGGTGCTTTTTCTTCCATTCTCCTCCAGGAAGGAGGTAATCACTCATACAACTTCAGGAAAAAGGTTTCAGAGAATGACTATAAAAAATGAAAACATTTCTTTTAAGACTGTTCTTTGCACCATATATTTAAAGGGAAAGCATGGCTTTTTAACCAAAATATATTTTTGTCCAAGGCAGAGCCTACTACACAAAGAAAATGAGAAAAAACATGATGACATATGTACTTACTAAACAGTATGAATTTCACATCCTACTACAAAAGTAGAAAGAAAAGTGAAATGCATGCAGGGATTTGACTAAAATAAGTAACTTCCTTAGTGCTGTAATTTGCAAAGGTTTTGCAAATAACTCCCTACCTTTGAACAGAGAATGCTTTGATTTTAATTTCAGATGAAAATGATAAATCAAAGGACAACTATGAGAATTTTTGAAGGAATTACTACAGAACTATTTCTGTAATTTTCAGCTTTTTGAACATGAAAATGAAACAAAGTCTGTATCCTGCCCAGCACACTAATGTCAGAATCTGGAACACAGAAGTAATCAAGTAAGTAAAATTAAGCCTTTTGCACAGATGGCAAGTTCATAACTTGGTTTGAAAAGCAAACTAAAATTGAAGCTGCTACACCACCTGTAGAAATAATGGTTTTTTGTATAATTAGTGGTATTTTTGTCCGTTATTTGGGCATATGTTTACCAAGTTTATTGTTTAGAACCCATATGTTTGGATTCTGTGGCTATGCCTGTGTTACTACGCCCTACACACAAGGGTATTCACAGAACGTGAACACACAAAATTAAATGTGTGGACAGTGTGGAGGTAAAACGGTACTTCAGCTCCCTGCCACAGACTGACACTGGTGTCCAAGCATACTAACATGCAAATGTATGGACACTGTATGATCATTTAGAAAGGGAAGGGTGTGCTTAAATGGCAGTTAGATGCAAACCTGAGATGTTCACAGTTTTTGAGTGCAGATGCCTTTTAAAGGATTTGTTAAAATTTGATATAGTAGCAAGAACTCTGATGAAAAGTAATGAACAGTGCTGAACAAACCAGAGAAAAAGGATACTTCATAGGACAATTCTGTTTCTTGCTACATTATTCTAAAACATGTTTAATTATAATAGAAGACAAAAGTACCAGGTATCACCAGACAAGCTATAAAGTTTGGAGTCCTGACACAGATTGGACTTTCAAAATCTAAGCAAATGATGGTGTGCTTTATCACTCCAGAAGCTGAGAAATTTTGCAAGTGCAATTACACCTGACCCTGACAAACTACTGAAACTTAACAATATAAGGATTTGTCATCTATTTAAGTCAAATTTTTTGCATTTGCAGGGGTCTGTCCACAGAAATCTTGATGGGCAAAGTTTTATGTCATGAAGTGAGCAGAGCCAATGTAGTACACTACTCTCCTTATCTTTTGAGCGGTCTGGATGTCAGTAGCATATTAGGTAATTATGTTTAGGAGGCATCAGAATATTTTTATTTTGGGGTTTCTTTATTTTCTCTGCTTTACAGAAGTTTCCAGTGTCACTGCAGCATGTTTGTGTGAGTTTTCCACACTGCAAACTAAGGAGAGACGTTAAACATGAAAAGCAAATTATTAGAGAATGTAATACCACAGAAACTTTATTTGAGATGAAGGACTAGATATTATCAAAGACAACATGCTGTAATTGACTTTATTTCAAAAGCACCAGGTATTCTTTACACTGCACATTCAATAAAAGCAAAGCAACATAACCACTGATATAATTTCCAGTTCTGATATGGCCTAGATTTTGCCCTTAAAGGACATGAGACCTCTGGGATGATGTTACAGCACATGGGCATACTCTTCTGTACAGAGCAAAAGAACATCCATCACATCATAGAAATGACATGACAAAGTAAGATTGTCCTTAAAGAATTACATTTTAACAGTGCCAAATTGCCAGTTGACCCATAACAGCCTGCTTTGAAAACAAGAATATCACGAGCGTGAGTCTATTAGCATGTGTCTGAGACTCATCAACCATCAAACTTTTACATGGCTTTTTAGTTCTTCCCTGCCCAGCTTGTGTTTATCCTTTGTCTAACAGACAACCCAGTTCCTGAGCCTTCAGGTGAAGCATGTTTACTTGGCACGGACAAGAAAACAAGGAACAAACTCGTCGGACAGGAAGTGACAGAAAAGCGTGCATTTCAGAAGTCAGAACTGTGCAATAAATCCCAAGAGGTGGGACAGAACTAGCACACACACACACACACACACTCTCTCTCTCTCTCTCTGCTTAAAAAACAACCGTACATTTTCTTTGGCCCAGCTAACACACTCACTACTGTGCAGCCAGACCGCAGCAAGGACGCACTGCTTGTGTGCCATGGCTGAACAAGGCCAGATCTGTCCCTCCCGGTGCTGGTCCCAATCTCTCCAGCTTTCACCTGGGCGGGCTCCCACACACCGAGACTTGCGGCAGACAGGAGAAGCCCTCGCTGCCCACACCGACTGTCGAGCAGGGAGCGGGGGCAAACAGCAGCGCTCGCCTGCTCGGCAGCGGTTCCGCTTCTCGCACCGACAAAACCCTGGTGCCCTCTCTAGTGCCGACGGAACCTGACAGAGCTGCAGATGAGTTTCGATCTCAAGCACATACGTGGCTCGTGGGGATGGTACTGTGTGTAGGGCCAAGAGCTGGACGCGATGACCCACGTGTGTCCCCTGCCCTTTCCAACTCAGAGCGTGCTGCGAGTCTGCGATGAGGGGGCTGCCGCCTGCACGGCAGAGCTGCGCGCCGCCCGCCCTGCGGCCGCACGGCGTCCCCGCGGGCCGAGGGACTCGGCGAGCCCCGCCGGAGCGGCCGCGCCTCGCCGGGGCAGCGCGGCGGGACCCGCCCCGCCCGCAGCCGCGCGATGACGTGAGCGGCGGGAGCGCCGCCCAGCCGGAGGCAGCGGCCAGAGCGCGGGTCGGCGCGGAGCTGCCGCCGCGTCCCCCGGCCGGGGCCGCCGTGCATGGGCAGGGAGCGGGCGGGACGCTGCCTGCGCGCCGCGCTGCACAGCCACGGCCGCGGTGAGTGGGGCCGGCAGCGCCCGCCCGCCGGCGGGGCCCAGCGGGTGGCCGGGGTGGCGGCTGCACCGCCGTGTCCCGAGCCCCGTCCCGCCGGCGGGGGCTCAGCCCCGGCGGGCGGGGGCGGGCGGGCGCTCGGGGGGCGGGAGACCCTGCCCGCCGGGCGCTGTGAGCGGGGCACCGCGCTGCCTTCCTCCCCCTCCGTAAACAGCGCTCCCGGGGGGCGGGCCGGGGCCGACCTGGGCGGCGGGGAAGCTGGAAGGGTGGCTGCCGCGCCTCCTCGGCGGAGGTGCCGTGTGTTGCGGGAGAACTTCCTCGCGAGTACTTATTTGTGCCGTTAAAAAAAAAATCTCTTCGCAGAAGGAGGGCAGACAGTCACGAAAAACCACACTTGTGGTTTTTCTCTGTAAGTATCTATTGAATTTGCTTCTGCGTGGGGAAGTGTTCCGTTAGGTGTGGGTTGTGAATTAATTGATTTGATTAATTTGCAGAAGATAATTTTTCTTTTAAGAAAAGAATTAAGATAAAACTTCCTCAGATTTTTTTTCCTTTTCTTTTTCTCTTTTTTTTTTGCGACTGAAGTCTAATTAGAACCTGATTGTGGCATTGTCTTCAAATTTTTCACTTCTGCAGTCAGTGACAGGTGAGAAAATAACACCTTCCTTTGATTATTCATAAATTGTTTTATGCTGGGAATTACTGACTGTATTCCTTCTGGTTGCTGTACAGAAGAAAACTTAATTGGGAAGATTGTAATGGCTATTGACAATTTTGAGTGTAATTTTGTACTTGAGATTATTTGCTTTGTGATCGTTGTTTCTGACATCTTAGCTCTGTAAAGCTTACCAGTTTATTATCTCTTAGTTTGTGCTGTTACTAATTAAATGTAACATGTATGTAAGTAGGTGAGAGAGAAGTATTTCTTAAGTTTGTATTTTATGGAAAATCAGCATTGACAGATGACTATAGAGAGACTCTGTGCACACTTAAAGGTATTTTGGATCAGTTATATGGATTAACTTTCTTTTCCTTCCCTGCATCTCAGTCTTCATAACTGATATGGTGCTAATACTGTAGTGATGTTTTTTGGGCATGCCCATTTTTCTTCCCTTTTTAGAGTTTGTGGCAGTAATTTAACGATTTAGTAGGAATACAGTAGCCACTATTGTTTTCTGCTTGATGAGAATGCATCCTGAGTGACTTACATGGTGTAAGTCTAGACTCTTGAACTAAAAACTTCGGTATTACTGTATGAAGTAGCAGGGATTTTAAGCTGTGGTGGATGTTCCAGAGAAGCCTAAATTTGACGTATTTGCAGATTTTCATTTTTTGTAAGCACCAATGACAGCAACATGGGGAAGGAGTATTTGCTGCCGGGAGGGGAAGTTGTAATGAGTAAGAAGTACATGGAATGCAGAAAATGGTCCAACATCCTTGTTGGTTGAATCACACTGACTAGAACTGCAGAATGGAAAATGAAAGGAGGTTGCTACTGCTTTTTACTTGTAGCTGTTCAAAATTATGATTAGGCTAAGAAAAAATTGACATCTCTGTAGAATAACCATTTCCAAACTATGTGGAGGTAGTGTTATGCATGACCACAGAACAGTACTAAAGTGAGTGTTACTGTCATGTTGTACCAGCAGTAGCATCATCTTTCTGAAGTTAGGAGAAAAGCAATTGCTGAATGAGATTGTTGCTTTGCCATTGGTCTCTCTTTATTTCAGCTTTGGGACGTTTTTACTGTATGACCTTATGTAAACAAAAGCTAAGTGACGATGTTTGCAGTTGCAAGAAATAACCTGAGATCTCATCTGAAAGAGCCTTAAAAGGGAAATAAACACAATTCAAAAATGTAGTAGTATTAAACAGAGACAGTAATTAAATGGTGTTCATTATGAATAGAAGAGTATCAAAAGTTACAAACTTGCAATTAAAAAGCAGTTAACAGAATTGACCATGCAATAATAAAATAAGTATTTGTTCTAAAAAATATTATTCTAAAAAAAAAAAAAAGAACTGGAAAAAGGCAACCAAAATCTGGTGGCTTTTTTTAGAAAAGTAACTGGAACTTTAAGTAGGGGGTTGAACTAGATGACCTCCTGCAGTGCCTTTCAACCCAAATTATCCTTAGTGCTCCTGTTCTGTTACAGGCTAGCATTTTTCTTGTAACACACCTGCTACTTTTTACCTAGGCTTGCATGCAAATATTATCCCTGTCATTAGGCAAGCACACAGTTATATTTTTTCATTTGACTCAATAGAGATGCTGTTTCAAAACCTCCGACCCTGGCTGTGCACTGATTTTGGTGGGTTCTCTATGTATTCATGTGTCCCATGGGGTTCTCAGCAAGAGGCCAGTAAGATGACTAATATGAGTAATACTAACATGATCTGAGTCAACATTTGAGCTCATGCTTACGTTTGTATTTCTTTAACTTGTTTCAATTACAATTTCTTTATCAAAAGGTGAACGAGGAGCTTTCTTGAATTTCTGAATATAGCATTTTAAAATTATTCTGTGAGATAGATCAGTCTTCATGCAGATGTGAAAAACTGTACAAAAATGTGAATATACAAAGAAGCTTCTTTGTTGTAGTTCTGCTGAAGGAATGGTGATCCAGTTTTATTTGCTGCATACAAATAGATGCTTTCTGCTGCATACTGTGCTCACCTAGGGAGTAGATTGTCTCACTTAAATTGGTTGTGCGCGACAGTTCAGTGACAGCGACAAGGTGCAAGTGTAAGGTAGGTTGTCACTGTCAGTTGCAACCTGTAAGATGCTCAGAGGGAAAGGGTGGTGCCTCACTCAAATGTCAAGCTCTGTGGGTTATGCAATACTGGATGCAGAGAGGTCTGGTTCATGTGGACAATGATGACCCCCATGTGTTGTGTAGAATGACTTGCCTAGGAGGCAATTGTCGATCTAATTTTGGTTATGTAGTTACTGTTTTGCACAGTCAAAGCTGAATCTTTAAATCTGATTTGTAGGAAAAAACCTGTCTAGTCTGGTGCAGGCACCTATTGATTTAAAATCAATAGAAACATTGTCCCTTTCTGAGGTGAGTTTTCTCTGCATCTCTTTGACAATGACTTCCACAGCAGCATTACGTGGTTCCTTTTGTTGTTAGTAGTTTGCTTTTTAATCATGGTTGCACGTTTCCTTGTATTAGGAAGGGAAGCATACTCTTGCTGCTTAAATTTTCTGTCTTCTTGGTTTTCTTCTGGTTTTGTGTGGTGCTTTTTTTGCAGGGGTGGGGGAAGGGGTAAATGTGTGCATTTTCTTTTTTCTTAGAGTCCTTAGTATTTGTTCACAGCTCATACAAATCTATGAACTAATTCTGTTTTTCTGTGTTTTTTACGATGTCACAAAAGACAATATTCCAGGTGAATTGAGAATGTTTTCAATACCTTTCCTCTCTTCACTTTTTCTTGTCTCTTGTGTGCCTGTATTAAGCAGAGATTCTGCTGAGCTGCACATCCTGTGAGTGGTTGTTTTGTTTATCTGCTTACATTTGGCTTAAAATGTAATGTCACGTGCGAATAACTGCAAGTTTTTTTTTTCAGGGGTATATTATTTTATGTTTGTTGACATCAGATGTTATCTGTCTTTTGTTTTTTTTTGCTTGGCTAGCTCTCAGTTTTGATCCTGCTCAAGTCTCATGTAAGCCGGTTATCACCAAAGTTGTTTTTAGGCTAGGACTTTGAAAGTGCTTATATGCTTGCATAAATGTGTATGGTGTGGTATTTCTTGCTCTGCATGCAACCCCACATGGGATCTTTTCTGATGTTTACCCCAGTTCTTAATCTATGTGTTGTTCATGGTGTAAGGTTTTTTATCGACAGTTCAGTGGAGCTGATTTAGCTGGTATTACCTTTATCATTCTGCTTATGTGCTTGAGCAGCTGCAGTATATTTCAGGACTTAAGAAAGTCTTTTACAGATGTTTTAATTAAATGGATTTATTATACGTGTTCAAAGTGTTGTGATTAAAGTTATTAGCATGTACAATTAAAACTTTTAAAATGCTTCTTTATGTGAATTCACTGGTCTCAAGGATTCATTTTTTGTATTATTTAGTGAGAGTAACTATCAAATCAGTTTTAATCAATTTTTAGACCTTTTTTTGCACAGTCTATATCATCCTGTTTATCAGAAACTGTGCAAGAATTTTGAGAGTTTTTTTTGGTGAGCGGATAATATGTTAGAGGAATAGTGTTAGCGTACAGGTCTGGTATGCTTTAAATGACTATTTTCCATCTCTGATATCAGTTAGTCTTGTTTGACTGCAAGGATTTCATAGTTGTCACAAAAATGTTCATCACTATTCATTATTTCATAATACTGGATATGGTTTGGGTTTCTAGTACTGTCAGATATTTCTAAAGTAAGAAACCTTTGCCTTCTAAATATCCAGTGTTGATACATAAACATACAGTTCATTTGGTACCTGTACTTATCAAACAGTTTTTAGAGACCTCAGTTATTCAAGTGCATTTAGATTGGGAGGCCTTTTAATTTCAAAATAAAATTATGGGATTGCTTGCATGGATTCAGATATGGAGGTATGGGTTGCAGGTGATGTTTGGGTTATGTATTAGGTAAAATTTGACTGGGAGACTAATGCAAGACCATTTGAGGACAAAGACGGTTGGAAAACAAAGATTAATTCCTAATGAAAGTGAGGTTTATAAACTATAGAGAGAGAATTACAAACCATGAAGTCACAAAGATCTAAGAATAAGGTGGAGTTGTAGTTTTATCATGTGTATTAACTGTTCTCTTAAGCTTTGTTCTCAAGACTTTTCTTTCCTTAGCCTCTCACAAACACTGGAATCTGCTGTTTCCTCGGTTGTGTAAACACAACAGCTTTTTATAGGTCTGTGCTGTAAACTGTATCACAAGTGACCTAAGTTAAAATTAATTTTTTTTGTCTCATTTGGAACAAGTGGCATGAGGGAAAGGGAGCGGACAGGAAAACTTCTTAAACTGGCTTGCAGCGTCAGAGAAAATGTTGTGTAATCGCATCCTGGATAACCCCAAAGATGGACTGAGCTACAAAAGAAATGTTGGGTTCCCAGTGGAATTGGAGGGCACTAGATTGCACAAGACCCAGATCCTCAGCTGTGGGCAGTCAAGCTTGTGTCAATCCAACAGCTGGCTCCCAAAAGACAGACTTTGGAACTACTCTAACAACTGTGTAAATAGGTGCGCGGTTATCTTTTAATTGCCGCATACCTGGGTTTTCATAAACCTTTGTAACTGTGCTCTCTGTCAGGGAGCTTGTGAAAATGTACTTCTGTCTGCTTTTCTCCTAACCTGGTTTCTTCAGTTTCAAGGTAACATTAGGGCATTCTATTCCTATGTATCTTCTCTTCCCTAAAATTGGAGACTAGCCCACTAAAACCATGTTTTGGACATTGCAAGGAGGATGGACATATACTGAATTTCAGTGAGTATTTCATAAACATGCTTGCAGAAGCTGGAGATAAGCATGTTAGATTTAAGTTTGTGATAGCAAGAGTGCAAAACTTAGTAGAACTTACAGGTGCTTTGCAAAGTGGGTGTGAAAATGAACTGGAGTCTTCAGTTTTCATTGTTATGCATTGGCAGACCTAAAACCAGTGTGATGAAATAGGTGTACATCAAAGTGGAGAATAAATAAACCAGAGAATTTATTTGGCTGAGGTGTAATGAGATTATACCAGAATCACTCAGAAACAAATGAATTTGAAGCTAGGTTTGCAATGTGGCTGCATGTGTGATTGTAACATACATAGGTGTACCTGAACTTGTTCATATTTCAGCAGTTGGAAGCCACAGCAGCTTAAACCATACAGGACACTGAAAGTTTCTCATGGCCTTTGCCAGCCAACGGGATGCACACGTATAAGCAGTGTTTAGAAGGATATCTTTAGACTGCAGCACTCTTAAGCTGTGCCGTAATTTTCTTGGACTTTGGTATTTTTTCCAGGTTTCTTTCCAAATAGCTCTGCCACTTGCTGAGATTGCTTTCTTATTGCCCTGGTTTCAGCCAAGACAGAGTTAATTTTTCTGCAGTAGCAGTGAGGGGGTAGAGCCTGGGCCCCTGTGGCAGTGTCTAGGTTGTTATTCTATACCATGCACTTCATCCTGTTGGAAGTGGGGTGATCTCACTTCTGGAAAGAAGGGTGTGGCATCAGGTCAAGAAGAAATGTGGTGGGAAGAGGGAACCTGGGGTCTTTAGGGAGCGTTTTGCATGTAAATCACCCTCTTTTGTACACTTCTGTTATTAATACTGTTGCTGTTACTGTCCATTTTCTTATCTCATTGCTGTTTCCAGTAAGTTGTTCTTACATCAACCTGTAATCTCTGCCTTTTTTTTTTTTCACTGGAGTGGGGACATGGAGGGAGCAGCCAAGATTTCTTTTTAGTGAGAGTTCCAAACTGGGAATTCTATTCCTAAATTATGACACTGATCGATAATTCTGCCAGTGAACCCACAAAGCTGAATTTTAAATTCACTTTGGAATGCAGAAATGTTTTTACTTTTTTTTTTGAAAGAGATCATAGTATTTGGCAATTTTTATGGTGTTTTGACACATAATTTTTTCAAACTTTTGAACCTGATGTAAACATTTTTTGGTAGGTTGATAATACATGATGTCTCTTCTTGTAATTTGTTGTGCTGTGATGTGGTTGTGCCGTTGTTATAACTATGCAGGGTGGTGAAATAATATTTTTTAGTCAGACTTTTTAGAAGGATATTTGAAGTTTGTCATGACTTGATATTACAGATATACATTATCTGCATGCCATAATATGCTAGAAGGCATTGACTGTCTGGTTTCTTATCCTTGCAGTAGACTTGTGGACTGCTCAACCATAATCTATGAAAGGCCTTTAAGCAGCTTTATATTTGGGTTTTCTGAAACCATTTCTGCAAATACTGAAAAAGCATTAGTTTGAACAGCATATAGGGCACTTGGTGCTTTGTCCTAGTGTGTCAAACTATTTTACTCCCTCTCCAACATCTGTAGTATGTCTTGGGTAGAAAACTCAGTATTATTTTGAGTTGATGCAACATAGCTTAAGTGTTTCTAAGTGAGAATGCCTAAAGAGAAGTTACCTTGAGTGCCCTTTATCATGCAGTTAATGGGTTAAATATCCATGAAGCCAGGAAAAGTGATGGTCCCCTTTCATGCTCAGGGGACGCGCAGAATGAAAACAAGAGCATGTCATCCCTGATTTTCAGTGGACAAGCAGCTAATAAATATGAAAAGGATTTCTTTAAATTATTGTTTGTTTTAAAGAAAACTGTTTGGAGGTTGTAGTTACAATTCTGCTAAAGCCTAAATTTAGTCAAATGTTGTAACTTTTAGTTAAACATTTAGTTAGACAGATACTGTATAGAACCACAGAATAATTTGGTGAAGTGGGACCTCAGTTGGTTTCTGTTTCAAAGTTCTGCATGAAGTAGAACTTTTGGTCATAACAGGTACAAAAGCTGTATCCAGGAAGGTCATAAAAATCTCCAAGAGTGGAGATAACATGTCAACCACTGGGCCATCATGTGGGTGTCAAACATTCTCTTTATTTCCTCTCTGAACATTTTTTGTTTCAACTTGATCCTGTTGTCTCTTGTCCTGTGGATGGAGGACAAGAGCTTGGCTCCATCTTCTGAATAACTTCCATATTGGTCCTGGGGACTGCTGTTAGGCGCCCCCAGTCTCATCCAGGTGGGATAGACCCTGCTTCCTAGTCTGTCCTCATAGGGTCTGTGCTGCAGCCTCCAACTGTGTTTGTGGCCTCTGCTGTGAACTTGCTCCTATTTGCCAGTGGTTTTTTTTCTATGTTAGGGCAGTGGAATAATACCTAGATTCAGAATTTTAAGTTCAGCTAAGATCTGAACACTGATGAACTCCTAAATAAAGGCCAGGGCAGTAGGTGACCAGAGACTTTCCAACAATCAAACTGGGAATATATTCTTCCTCCAGTTTGTGTAAAAATAACCATTTGATGATGAACAATGATTGGTTTAAATCATTGAAAAATACTGTGACCCAGGCTGTTCAGTTTATGTAATTGACTGAACGTTCAATCTTTATTGAACTGCATAGTTTGGAAAACATAGTATGTTTTATATAAATTTATTTTGTTCTATAACTTTTCATTGTAAGTATTGTATTCAATAATGTCAGTGTAGTTTTTTTGACGGTTTCCTATGTTTTTGTTACATTTCAATTTTAGAAATGCAGTGTGCAAAGAGAAAGTTAAAAATTACTGTAGTTGAAAATTGTAGCCAACGTGCTCTTTGGCATAATTTAATTAATTAAAATTCAAAATCTAGATTGAACTCATTAAATTCCATCTCTTCTTACATAAAAATGCACCATAATGTGTCTTGTTTGATTAAAAACATTAGTGCAGAGAACTATTTGGCTCCTTGAGTGATAAAACACATGGAACAACAATTTAAAAAGTAAACGTGCTACATGAATGGTTTATATTAAATGCTGTCTTTAATTTCAGTCATAACTTAAAAAATATATTTTTAATTTGAATAAATCAATTTGTCTGGCCATTAGATTGCTGAGTACTTAATTATACATGACACGAATAGAACACATGTATTTATATTTTGGTGGTTTTTTGGTGGTTTTTGTTTGTTTGTTGTTTGTTTTCTTTTAATTTTATCTTTGAGTCTGTAATATTCATGGACTGTTAAACCAGCTGGAACTTTTGGAGTGTTTCAGTCATTTGTTTTTGTCAGGTCATTAAACTTCAACCTGTTGATACCAAGGCATTCTGTTTTGCTGGAATGAATGTCTTCTAGAACTGGGTACAAGGGTGTGCCAGTGCAGTTTGGTTCCTTGATCAAGCTGAATTCCTGCATACAAGTTTACAAGTTTTAATATTTGCCTTTCTTAACTGTTTCTCTGTGATCTCATTGCATACTAATAAAGTTAATTGTGGAATGCATTTTTCTTCCCTTAAGAAACATAAATTTATTGTGTATCAGTGTGCCATGTTTTTTGCATCTTTTAATGACCTCAAAATTTGTTTAATAAGAGCTTGTACTAGTGATATTATTTGTGCCTAAAATTCTTCCATTTCTTACTGAGGTTTGCTCTTGTACTTGAGGAGCTAAGTATATACATAATATTAGAATACTTGCCTTGTTTCCACTTCTTTTTGGTTTCTATTGCTTTTTAAAGTTCATGTTCCTGACTCTGTTCTTATTATAAAGACCTAAATTATTAGGCTGCTTTCTTGATTATGAAATATTAAGGGGAAAGAAGAAATTTTAAGAAATCTGATTGTAAAGCAAAATAACATCTTAATTACTTCCCCAGTTAGGCAGAGGTATATTTTCAGAGGCAGTAAACATGCAGGAATTATCACTATGGTATTATTAGTTGAAACAATATTTTGCTTACTTCTGGTTAAGAAGAAAATCTAATTTCTCATTGAACTGTTCTTTATAATGCATTACAGTGATTCTAGTATACTTACCTGTTGTTTGGTACAGTGTCTTTCTTATCTGGACATAATTTCCAGTTACTCACTAAGCCTTTAGAGGAAGAAACTGAGCAAACAAAGCTGCTGTACATCCTTTTGCTGTTAGGGAATTAAGGTGGTAAGTCATTGTCACCGATGACATTTACAGGAGAAAAAAGAGAAACTAAGGGAAGAAAGTATTAAAGCCTTTGTGGCAAAACCATAATGCAGCAACAAGGTTAAATGGGCATGCAGACTCATTTGGTAAGCTTTTGGTAAGCTTACACAGCAAGTGGTAGGAAAAAAAATTGTTTAAATTGTTAATTTGAACTTTCTAATATGAATGATACTGCGCCACACACAAGATAACTATTTTGAACTTAGAAATAAAAGAAGACTGTCTTAGTCAAAGACATTGGTATATAATACATATATATCTATATTATAAAATATATATAAGGTCATAAGCATAATATAACCTTACTGTTTCTAAATGGTTACATTTCTAGTGTTGTAAGAAAAGGAATTTTCCTCTTTTATCACAACAGTAAAAATACTTCTGCATTCCTTTCTTAGAGTAGTGGAGCATGAGGTGAATTTACAGGCAGAAGCAGGAACTCAATAGGATTCTGGAAATAATATGGGCTTAAAGTAAGGAGAGAGCAAGAATGTAAACGGCTTTGTCTCATCATCCTTCCAGAGGCCTCTCTGTTCATTACCTTCTTACTATCTCTATACTCTTTTTTTTTCAGAACTTTTCTCTCATGTTCAGCCACATCTCTCCTGTTGAGGCTTTGTTGCTTTCTTACACTTCTTTGTCCGATCACATTAATAAAACAACCATTAGCCATGCTGCTCTGAATCAAGTAGGTTTTAAGATGCTTTCTGATCTTGACAGTAGTCAATGTCTGACCTACTTGGAATCAACCTTCATGGTTGGTTCATCTAGCCAAGTATTTTGTCTTTCAGTTTTCATTGCAGAAACAACCTTTTGTCTTTCTGGATCTGTTGTCCTCAGATTTACTACAGCCAACTCCCCAGTCAAGTTTTGAGTGCCTCTGGAGAGAAAATGGGAAGAAAATAAGATAACCAAAAAGCACTTTACAGCACCTTAAATAAGATTAGATTTGCAAGCTGGGATAAGCTATATTAAGATTATCTTTTTGGAGTTGGAAAACTGATTTTCAGTTGGAGGAGAACTATTGCTGGTTTTGAAGAAGAAATTAGTTTTGATTTTTTAGTGGAAAAACCAAATTTCTTGTGAAAAACAGATTGTGAAAAGACTCAGTTCTATTAGCCTCAGTGGGTAAGGATGTAGTATTTTGGTTAGAATTTTTTTTTTTGGTGTGTGAGGAAGGAGAAGTATCGGTATTTTGTCTGGAAGGAAAATAGAAACTGGCAGGTTGCTCGGTAGTATATCAGAACTGATGTTTAAGCTGAATACAAGGATAATGGTAGAAAGTCAAAATGTATTACAAATGAGGGAAAGAAGATACAGATGACGGGTAATTAAGAAGGTGCAAGAAACCCTGAAATTAGTTCAGTTGGTTAGAGAATAAGGCTGGTATTGCTGAGCTTGTGGGTTCACTCCCCACACAGGCCATTCACTGTAGACTTGGGCTCTGTGATCCCTGTGGGTCCTTTCCAACTCGGAATATTTAGTGGTTCTTAAAGTTACAAGCGTCCTTGTTTCTTTGTCTGTGAAGTGTCACAAGAGTGAACTGAGTGTTCTGTGAAGGTGTGGGTAGATGAGTGGTTCTGTATGGAAATAGAAATGGGTGCAAATCCTTGTATGTCTTGTTAACTTTAACTGTTGCTGTACATATTTAATTATTGCAGCAGTAGTAACTGTTGGAAAGTACTGCGTAATGTCAAATTTCAGTGAGGCTGCTGTATTGACAGTGGAGAGGTCCTTTGTGATGAGACTTTGGAAATGCTCTTTTATAACCTCAGTATAGACAATTGATCTAAGAAAAGATTGATCATCTAGTAGTGTTTGAAGCAGAAATTCATGCTATCTGCAAGTGTTTTGCGCAGTGTTGGTTTCCCATGGTTAAGGGTATGGCACTCTAGCTGTATGTCAGCATTAAAGATTTCATAATTTAAACTAAAAATTTCTCTGAACTAGTGTTCATTTCTCCAGGAAATATTGGATCTTACATGTGTGTGCACATATTCCTTACTACTTTTTCACCAATACCTTTATAGTTTCTGGCAGGGAAATAAGCAGAAGTATGTATTTCAGTCTAAAATTCTCAGTATCTAGAACTCGAACATCATCCTTTCGTTTTTAGGCCATGTGATGGAGTAAAATATCAGCTTAATAAACCTTTTATTTATGATGCCTCCATCTCCTGACACAGATCATGCACAGGATTGGTTTTGCAATTACAGTTTGTGATGTCTCATTTTCTCTTTTATTTTAAAGTTTCGTTTTATCTGTGTAATGGATGAGACCCTTTTGACATCATAATTAAAATACTCGATCAAAGTACTTATTCACTGGGTGAACTGCTGCATTATATTTTTTGTTACTGAAACAATGACATAGTCATAATTACGGTGCTGTAAGTGCAATGTTTACTTCAAAATGTTATACAATTCTGTTATTTTTATGAGAGGGAGTCTTTAATAGGCTGTTATTGCATATGTACGGAACATTAGTCATTCTGTATTTTAAATTATGATGTGCTTTTATTTCATAGAATATTGGAGTCACTTCTAGGTAATTATTAGAAATTCATATGCCTTCCAAATGTGATAGAGCATTTTAAATGTGTATGACTAATGCTACTGTTTCTGCTAGTTTCAAAACATTTCAAAAGTACTCTTGGTGTTCAGCAAGTAGATCATCAAAATGCTACTGTTGGACTAGTTCACACAAAGTCTGGCTTTAGCAAATCTTATTATATGATTACAGCCATACTTAAAGTGTTAAATTGTGTGTACAAGTAATGAAAGAAATGGCAGGTCAGCTGTGGATTACACAGACTATGTGGGAGTGTCAGTTTGATAATTTGTGTGTCTTTTCATTTTTGTCCTTGTAACCTGAAAATCCTGGTTGACTTAGGAACATCATGTTTACTGTCAAGGCTACTGTGATAACTAAACCATTTATTTAGAACAGATGCAGGATATCTAGACTTGATAACAGCAACACATCATCTGACATATGCAATGGTGTGTTTCTTTCACACAAAAAATAGAAGATGAAAAAAACCCCTTATGTAATTTTTTGCTCACTCATAGTGCTGAAACTTCTGAAATTGGTAATCTAAACTTCATCACAGACAGAAATGAAGTAATTTGCAGTGCAGAAGTAAGAAAAAATTGTCAGTTTTTGTGGCAATACTACCTCTAGTGATTACATGAACATGACTTTTCTAAAATCTTTTTCTAGATATATTTCCTTGTATGTTCTAGGGTTTATATAAGTTTTTAACTTGTTTCCCCATTAGAAGACATTCTTTGAGGGTTGCCTGTTTGCAGATTATCGATAATTTCTACTTGCAATGGATTATTTAAAATTATCGACTTGAGAGCCGTTACACAAGAAGACATGGTAGATTATCAACTCCGAAAGCAACTTGTATGCTCTTGAGTGATAAAGAAATGAAATACTGGGGAGAGCTGGCTTTTTTGTCTTCTACCAAAAGGAAAAAAGCCCAAACTTCTCAAAGGGGCAGAACCAGTTCCTTTGAGGAGTCCAGCTGCTAGGAAAGGAAGGAGGAAATAGGAAATGGAGGATACCCTGAATAAACAAAGGAAAAGGAACTTAAAGTGGAGAGCTTTTACAAAATACAGAATAGATCAGGGATATAGAGTAAAGTGGCAAGAAGAAGAGTGGGATTCTTTCTCCTCCTTTTTTTCCTTCTGTCTTTTTCAGGGCAGGGAAAGGAGTATGATGTATAAAAGAGAAGGGCGGAACAAAACCAGAAGAAAATGGAAGGGAATTTAGCTACCAGCATAATTATAGTCCTGCTGGGCTAATGCTCAGCTTGAGAAGTATTTAGAGGTTTTGCAGGACCAGTACAAGCAATATATTTGCATTTGTGTGTTAAGGGGAAAAATATTTAACCACTTGCCCAAGTCAAGCTACTGCATTGGAAAAGCTTGTGAAGTGAAGGGCCAGTAAGGCAGCCCTCAGTAGCGGAACAAAGGCAGTGCAGGAAGGACTGATTAGAGAGCAGCTATAGCTCTAGGAAGGCAATTGGGCTGCATGTGGGACTGCTTTGGATTTGTAAAAGGAATAAGATGTAATGATATTTAATCTGGTTTGGTCACAATGAAAAACACCCTTGTTTCAATAATGTGTCCATTCACCAGAATGCGAGTTCTGATGTGTGGAGCTTTTGGCTGCCTAGCTGGTACCTCCTGTATTACTGAATTGGCAGCAAAAGTATCCTACCCAATCTGTCAGTTAGTCACCAACACACAGAAGCAGAGTGAAAAGGAAGACAACCGTACAAGTATTTCTGTGTTTGGTTATAGAGTAGAATTGCTTATAGGGTTTTGGCAAGGCTGAGATGAGAAGGTGTGTGGAAGCTCGCTGTCACTCTTACCAGCAATTCCTACAAACAGGAGGATTGAGGACCTTGAGCAGAGAGCACTGAGGTGAGGAGGGGGGTTAAAAGTTTGGAGTACTGACATTTTCTTCTGTGTTAAAGGCATAGCAGGCACATTCTTAAAGGGCTCCATGAGGTGGGGTTTTCAGTGCTGCAGTGATCCTCTTTTGACCGAGTTAAAGGACAACTGAATTAACTGGAGTTGTGTACCGTAGGTGAAGAATGCCAGTAGGATTTTATTTGTCATATTTTATTTCTAGTCCTTCTGCAGTGAGACGGGGTGGGAATTAAACTGGCATCGTCATTACACCTAGTTACTCAGTATTGTTACAGTACTTGAAGTAATTTGAAGAAATACTGTTCCAGAGGTACAACATATAGGTGGCTTTCATCAAAACAAGGAGTTTTGATTGCATTCACTATAAAATAAGGTCCCTAAAATACTAAGAATGAAAGACTAGTCATAACTGGAAACATGCTTACAGCCATTGAAGTGGGTTTGAAGGAAATGTTTTGAAGTGCTTTTAAAGAGGATCTGCATCTGGTTCACCTTTTTTTTCTGTTTCTCTGTGTTTAAAAATAACCAGATATGTACATGTAAAAGATTCAGTATTATCACTAGAAACCTGATTTCTGATCTTTTGGCATTGAAGTTGAAATTTACATTAGATTAATATGCATAAAGCAAGTCAACAACCAAGCATGTTTGACTCCATAATCATACTGAGCTGCAAATATTTTTTTTTGTTTGCTTTTTTTTTTTTTTTTTGGTATGAGGATTCAAGTACTGCTTCCCTTCTTGGGATCTCATTCAAAGCCTTGTGAAATCAGCAAAATTTGTTTGAATTCATTTGAAGTAAACCATTTTCACTTTGAGGTATGTGGACATGATACAAATTTGAGTACTATGTGGCTCAGATAGTTGCTTAATAAATCAAAGCAGGTTTTATGTATAGTTTTTTATTTAGATTGATTTCTGAGTTAATTCTTGCTGAGGTAAGTAGACTACTAAAAGGTAATTGTTGTAGATAAAATATCAGATGGAGCATTTTGGAGGCCGCCACCATTTAGCACCCACTGGATTTGTTACTTTGACAATGTTTCTGTGTAGCAGGTCCTGTTTATTGTTAAAATCTTGAAGTTCTTGGTCTAAGTTTAACAAACTCCTATGTCCCAGAACACTCTTGCAATGTAAGCTAAATGTTGAGAAGAGGTATGGGAAAACTCCAGTGTCCATTTCCTCTTGAAACTTGTAAAGGTAACGGGGGATTAGGGGCTGGAGGATAGGCAGTGGACAGCATGAAAGAGATTATACTCCTTGCTTGTATTCATTGGCAGACTGGGTTGCAGAGACATACTTTATAGTAGTTGCAAGGGAAGAAAAGCCTGTAATCTCCAAACATTTTGCAATTAGTAACATCTCTTCCGATAATAAAATGGATTGTCTGAATTGTTTTTTTGTCTAAGTGATATTACTTGTGGGCTGATGTAATCATCCCACAAGGTATCTTAGTTTAAAAGAAAAACAAAAAGCAACCAAGTCCTTTTCTATCTTTATGTAGAACCCAGAAAAAAGCCTGAAAAAAAACTGTTTCCAGGAATCAGTCTGCATCTGTGTGTAGGTTTTTTTCCCTATTTACAGATTGAGTTCATTAGTCATTGACGTTACTTGGAGTAAAATATTGCTGTCTTTCATGTAGTCTAGCAAAGTCCATTGTAGAGTATTGTGTAACATCCTTCAGGTTTGAGGAAAGGGGTTCTCTCATTTTAAAGTTTGGTCTGCACTGCTTGGAAAAAAAACCATGTTAGTGCAAAGAAACTTCAAATTGAACCAGCTACTTTGTGTTTGTTTTTGTTGCATAGCAAAGTTCCTATATAAAAATTAAATTTTGGATTACTGTTCCTTCTTTCATATGCAGATCTTGCAATTGTTTTGCTGACTTTTACAAGTTAGAAGCTCTTCCAGCAGATTTAGTGGTTGTATCAAATATGTACAACTTTAAAGACAAAAAATGCTTATGAATGATAGATTTATTATTTGATGTAGTCCTGAATTTTTGCAGTTGTTAAGTATTTTTACATTTGTAATTTGTTGTCTAGATAGTCTTTAAACTAGAATAAACCTAAATAAATGCAGAAACTATAAAACTGTACTTCTGTTTTGGATTTCAGCCAGGTTGTATGTAAGGTGTCTACCCACGATGATTAAGTCCTTTACATATTTGAAGTATATACATAAATTTGAATGTACTTGATGTTTATTGTATGTGTGTATGTATAAAGAACACATAATCTGCTCCATATATTTAGGTAGTGCTTATGAGATGTGTTTTCTGCTCAAATACATTGAAATTTATATTAAATTCAGATCTCACTATAGCAGGAGTCACTGTGATTACTACTCAGGGCATCCTCAATTATTTCCCAAGTGTAGCCTGCATTTTTCTTGAGTATCTAACTTAACACTGATATCATTAAAATGCATGTCTTTCTTTTAAAAGAAAGTTCTACTTGAAAGGCTTCTATCTAATTTTGTCTGATTGTGATTCCAGTTCAAAGCTTCTTAATACTAGATCATTCCAACGCTGGCATGCTGGATAAAGATCAGCGAAGTACTGCCAAAGATAAATACAGCTGGAGTACATGCTGTACTGCGTGCTGAGGGAATTGTGTATTTTCATTTGGAGAAGTCTAAGGAGACATCGGTTTGTTGTCTTCAGCTACCTGATGGGAGGCTATAAAAAATACGGAGTTGGACTTTTTCTTGAAGGCACAGGGTGTTGGATGAGAGAAAACAAACACAAGGAGCATGGGAAATTTTTGCTAGTTATTAAGGAAATCTTTTTCAGCAGGAGGACAGTCTGAACACTGGAAAAAATTGTTCAGAGAACTTGTGAAATATCCACCTCTGCACATGGTATAAATTTTGTTATATAGGCTTTGAGCCTGGTGTAATTTGACCCTACTTTGAGCAGGGATAACAAGCCAAATCACCACCATAAGTGCCTTCCAACTATATTAATCTAGTAGTAGTAGTAGTAGTAGTGTTATTATTTTTCACTTTCTCATGTAATAATTGTGACTTTCAGTTTTATTGCTGTATGAGAACGGTGTATTGTTTCACACCAAAGAAAATATTTGCTTAAATTGCACCTGTGTATGAATAATTATAACACTAGGGTAAATAGTATTGCTTGGTTTTGATTCCCTTTTTATTATTACTTTGAGGTTCTAATTAGTGTGTCTAACAAGCTTTCTAAAGTGTGGGTTTATTCTTGTTTCTGAAGGTGGAATGCAACGGGATACTAAGTCTAAATCCCTGCAAATGTCTGCTGAAATTGTATGGATATTTGTGGTTAAATTAAATGCCTTACTAAGTAGAAAGTATGCTCATGTCTTTTTTTTCTGTATGAAACCTTTTATTTTCAGATTTTCCTTGAGTATCTTCCTAAGAAAATAGAAGTTTTTGGCTACAAACCATCTTTTTCTTAAGTCTGCTGGTTTTTCTGCAGATTCAGAGAAACTTCGTTTTCCTGTGGTGCATTTTCAAGTAGGATACATTTTCAAGTCAGCGTTTGGCAGTTGGAGTGCAGCATGTTCCCATACATGTGTCTGCATCTGTGCTAGCAGTCCTGTGTTTCTGGAGTGAAAAAAATGCAGAAAACTTCAGTAAATGCTGAAAACTTTTGATTAGTACTAACTGAAACTGGTTTATTGAATGTTGTCCCAGTACAAAGACAACTGCTAAGGAAGTAGGGACCAATTAGGAATGCCAGGTGAAAGGGAGAATAAGACTTTAGCTTTCCAGATTTTCACAGATTTAAGCTAATGTGAAACCATTGTAGTGAAAAACTAGACTGCACTAATTATATAATAAATACATAATTATGCATAATAATTCATAATCTTAGATTTTGGTGATGTTAGAATAGCAGTGTGGCTTGCTTTGTAGGCATTCATAGTTAGTTAAGCTGCTTGTTAAGTTCTGAACATAACCCCCTTACAGGTGAATTTTCCAGCAAATGCCCTTGGTTCACTGAACTTTTATTGCTTTGGCATGTTTATAGAATATACATCTTTCAGAGTTTCTCTGGTTTTTGATGGGATTTAAATGGTTAAATATATCTGTTTATGTACTGAAAAATAGCATGTAGAAGAGTTAATTGGAAAGCTGGGAATTGAAGTGAGGTTTCTTTGGACTTCATAAATTACATGTTGATCCATCGTGTTTTCAAAAGATTTAGTTGAATTTGCAGTAATGTTAACACTTACCTCCTCTGCCTCCACAGTTTTGCCAGCAGCTCAAGTAGTAGTGTAAATTGTGTTGATTTCAGTAGTCCAAATTGTGTTGATGTTTTTTGAAGTGCCACTTTCATATAAGAACTTTCCATAACTGCATTCTTCTCATGTGTTGCCAGGAGGCCTACCACTTCTGTATGAAAATTGAACTAATGTGTTTGTGTGGGTTCAGTTCTCTTGTGGTCTGTCAGTTTGTGTGTGTACCAATCTGCATACCTTATATCTTACATTGTTAATTAAATGCTGCCCCTACTGCTGTTCCAGAAGGTCTGTGTTGTCTGGTGCCCCATTTGGGAGGCAGGCTTTCCAGTTCATGCAGCTCTCTCTGGTGGTCAGCCTGTATAATCAGTTATGCCTCAATAAAAGCACTGACAGGATTTTTCCTTTAGTGTATGTCTGTCTTTTCCTACTTAAGGGTCAGGAGGCTTCATTGGAGAAGGTCAGTTGCCTTCCTCCTCTCTAGATAATTAACTTAGGTAGTTCTGCCTCACCCCATGATGTATTCCAGTGTGAGTCATTGTCCTTGCCAAACAGATCTGCAGTCCTGCCTAATTTTGCTGCTGTAATCTGTGTCTTACCTGGCAGCAAAATGGCCTGCATTCTTTCTTTTCCTTTCTTGCCCTGTTTACCCAGTTATTTTAGTGTGGAATTGTTATTATGACTTGTCTGTCCTAGGTCATGCAATGACTGCTCATGTATGTATTTTTCTTGTCTGAAAATACCTATCAGATGCGCTGCTCTGAGTTTGCTTTTTACCTTGCAAGTTGACTTTCTGAGTGATTGATCATGATTATCTGTCTTTTAAGTCAGTAAGTTACTCTAATTCCCTTCCCCTTTTGGGTCACGGAAGAAGAGTGTTAGTCAGTAGCATGGGAGAAATAAGTAAACTGTAGAAAGTGACAAGAAAAGATGGAGAAAGGAAACAGAAGAAATTACATGGAAATGAAGATTGGATGTTCTTAAGGTTAATTTAAGGTTAATCACTTGGGGAGAAAAAAGTCAGACTTTTAAACTTAATTCTAGGACCTTAATATCTTCTGGTCTGATGATTTTCATGTGTGAAGGAACAAGCATTTTTATAATTTTTCATAGAGCCATAGAATTGCTAAGACTGGAAAAGATCTCTGAGATTGAGCCCAACCATTAACCTGGGACACTATGTTCACCACGAAATTATATCCCTGTGTGCCACACCCATATGCCTTTTGAACACTTTCAGGGATGGTAATTCCACCACCTCCGTGGGCAGCCTGTTACAATGCCTGACTACCCTTTCAGTGAAGAAATTTTTCCCAATATCCAATCTAAATCTCCCTATATGCAGCTGAAAGCCATTTCTTATTGTTCTGTCGCTTATTACCTGGAAGAAGGTACTAAACCCCAGCTCACTATGACCTTCTTTCAGGTAGTTGTAGAGAAGAAGATGGTTGTTTTCAGGTAAATATCATAAAGCTGTTTTTTAAAAATTGTCTTGGTTTAAAATATTTGTGAATCTTGTATCACTATGAAACTACTCTGGGAAAGTACTGTTGTGGGCTTGTTCTGCTCCTAGCTCTTTTCTGGGCACTTTGCTTTTTACTGGCCACTAGAACTAGATGTGCCTTTGGACTCATCCTGAATGCCTGTTCTGAAACAAGTGAACCAACAAATGGCCTGGAAAACATGTACTGAGACAGATTTAACTCTCAAAATCAAGTTGCCTGTTGTAGTTAAGGTAGAGAAAAAATACAAGTATCAGAATTGTTTCCTGGGCAGTTGAAAATTAGTCTAAAAATTAGTCAGACAATGACAGTAGCTGAGAAAAGGCACAGGCTCAAAGAGTGTTTAAAGTTAGGTCTGCAGTGGGTTGTCTGGCCCAGCCTCTCTGCTGAAGCAGGGCCATTGCGGAGCACATGGCGTAGGATTGTGTCCAGACAGCTCCTGGATATCTCCACTAAGGAAGACCCCACAGCCTTTCTGGACAATGTGTTCCAGTGTACAGTCACCTGCACAGTAAAGAAATTCATCCTTGTATCCAGGTAGAATTTCTGTTGCTGTTACTGTTAATTTTGTCATCTCATTGCTGTTTCCAGTAACTTGTTCTTATCTCAACCTGTGATTGTCACCTTTTGTGTCTCCAGTTCTCAACTCCATTCTGCCAGAGTGGGAAGGGAAGATCAAGCAAGTGGTGCTGGCTTGGGAGAGTACTGGTGGGGGCACTGAACTGAGGAGTGCCATTCCTTAACCACAACAAATGTTTAGAAAAGAAGAAGATGACTAAGTACATCTAATTAGCTTTGCATGCATTAAGTCAAAGCCACTCCAAAGTGGCTTTTTTTTGGCTTTTTTCATAAATAAGTAAAAGAACCTTAATTGCTGTTGCTAAATTCTCTAGAGATATTTCAAAACTGAAGTTTCTTTTCTTGTTCCGTAGACAGTTGAATCTGGGCAGTAGTCAATAAGAAATTTATGTCACATACTGGTATTAAAGGGAAATTAAATTTTTCAAACTCATCATATTGGTAGTCTAGGGAAATCTAATAATCACAAAACCATTTGTGATAGACTGTTTCTTGCTGTGATACTGATCACAAAGCAAGTACTTCACCAATTGTACAACTGCATACTATTAACAAGGAAAACTTCTACTTCAAGTACTTGCAACTTCTGCAAGTACTTGAAATAGAAAAGCAGTCATCTTTAATTTGAATTATTTTGAAAAACTGAAAGAAAGAGAACTATTTTAAAGGCAGACCTGTCTCTAATTTCCCATAAATTCATCAAATATGTTGTGCTAATTGTATGTAAAAGAGCTGAGGGAAGGAGATGTACTGCAAATGCGTTTAATTAATTTTGATGGCTGAATAGATAAAACATGCACTAACATTCCACATGCGCATTGTGGGAGTTTGTTGTGTGTTCGATGTAGTACAGCCCTTTTCAAACTTAAATGAACAGGATGACCGAGAAATCACGCTGTAGAAAGACCAGTATTAACTTAGCATTGACAGGTGAGAATCAGCTAATTGTGTTGCTCTTCCTTTCAGTGCTTCTGAACATCTAGGTTTGTTTCTCTGCAGTCTGTGCTTTGACCTTTTCAACTTCTCTATGGCTGCACAGCCTTCAGACTCATTTTACAAAAGCAAGGTATGTGGGGTGAAAGCTGTGACAAGACACAAGGAAACGACAAACTGCTTCAGAAGCTGTTGGGAGCTGTTCTTTAAGACCAGCAGCGCTTCATTAGGGCATTGGGCATTGAAACTCGTAGTAGTGATTTTTTTTTTTTTTTTTTCACTGGAGAAGAAGTTGGCTGGCATGGATGTATTTTATAAACCAATGTTATAAAAGCTGGCACAAGTTGCCGAAGCCTCTTCACCTCCCTGTTAGTCTGGATGTTTTAAAAGCTCTGTAGAACAACTATGTACTTTCCTTCCAGGAGGAAGCAAAACTGGTTTATCTGAGCAAGGTGTTTGCACAGACTGCCCAAGAAAAATCTGAACAGGTATGAAATCCATACCTGTGAGTTTGTGGACTATGCAGAACTATTCCTTCAATTTGATTTTGTATGTACTTGCAAGAAAGCCAGATGTTTAGAGTTTTATATTTCGTTCATTTATGTTCCTGGTGGTAAGGAAATAACATAACTACTTTGTTCTCTCTCCTTTCTTTTTGAGAGTGGCAGATCAGAGGGTACACAGCTGGAACCACAGGATTAGAGCTGCGTTGTTCTTCTGGAGGATTGTGTTGTTACAAGTATTTACTGTTCTGGTTTCTTTCAGTAAGGCTAGTTGGCTCTGCAACAGGTAACATTTGCCAGTAGTTGAGACCAAACAATAGTTGAGACTGACCTATTCTGTCATTAGGAGCATGCAAAGCATGCTATAGAGACGTATAATCATAAAGGTTGGAAAATGCCACCAAGGTACCAAGGTAAGTCCAGCATTTGACTGAACACCACCATGCCCACTAAAACCATAGCATGAAGTGCTGTTTCTACTCTTTTGAACTCTTACAGGCATGGTGAATCCAGCATTTCCTGAGCAGCCTATTCCAGTGCTTAACCACTCTTTCAGTGAAGATTTTTTTTCATTATATCCAGCCTGAACTTCTCTTTGCACAACTTGAGTCATTTCCTTGTCCTGTCACTTGTTACTTGGGAGAAGGGACACTGCCTTGCAACAACCTCCTTTCTCATAGCAGCTACAGAGGCTGATAAGGTCACCCCTGAGCCTCCTTTTCACTAGGCTGAAGAATCTCTCCTCCCTCAGCTGCTCCCCACAAGAATTTATGCTCCAGACCCTTCCCCAGTTCCTTTGCCCTTCATTGTGCATGCTCCAGCACCTCAATGTCCTTGTCAGGATGGGGCCAGTACTGACCTCAGGACTGAAGGTGTGGCTTCACCGGTGCCAAGTACAGGGGACAGTCAGTGCTCTGCTCCAGCTGGTCCGTGGCCTCTTGTGCTGTGGTGGCTGAAGTTCATTAAGAAAAAAGCAGTCACTTCTACTGGTGTTTTTTCTCACCCCACAATGAGAAGATTAAAACAGTGATTTGAACATTTGTTTTAACTTGGTCTAGCTCAAGGGCTCTATTGAAAGACTCCTTAAACCTCCGCATTTTTATTTTCTTCACCAGATTAGCTCCTGCAGTCTTTGATTTTTTTGGGGGTTTTTTCCCCATTAAGGTATTTACTCCTGCTTCCTTTAATTTCATGTCAGTTTAAAATAGGATTTTTGTAGGTTTCATTTGTTCTAACTTAATTTTAAAAAGAACAGCCTGAAGATGTTCAGCAATAGGAGGCTGGCAATGGGTTTTAATGCTTGAAGGCTGCAGTTGTAGCGCTCAAAGGCATGGGCTACCTCTTGACATTTCCTTCCCATGTTTAAAGAGGGAATAATGACTAAAATCTTCAGCTTAAAGTTCCTAATCACCACCCCTGACACTCAGCAATGTGATCTCCTCCTCCATCAACTTTTTCCAGCCCATTGAGAGAATAAGTAAATGCTGCTTGGAGAGTGACTGAAGAAACATTTGCTAAGGCTTAAAATAATCAGTCCTCCTTCCCTGTAGATGGGGAGGGGGAGAATGAGGGCAAGGAGGGGAACGGAATGCACTGAACCACCTGTGGTATATTTTAAACTTCAACTATACATGCTTCTTATTTCTCCTCATGTGTAGCTGTTATTCACCATGTGAATGAGAAGTCAATGAATTTCTTAACCTTAGTATGGGAAGTGTTCTTTACCGTATGCTCTGCAGTATCTGATTTGTTAGACTGGCAATGCAGGGCATACTCAATAGAACCAACAAAAACTGGAAAAAGAGTGTCCTTGGTGGTGAGTGACATAGCATTGGTTTAGTTGGATGAGTCTGGGACCTGATGAGGAGAGACCATATTT
Organism: Zonotrichia albicollis; assembly: GCF_047830755.1. NCBI lineage: Eukaryota > Metazoa > Chordata > Aves > Passeriformes > Passerellidae > Zonotrichia > Zonotrichia albicollis. Next base: position 45,920,509 of record NC_133860.1, read on the forward strand.
GCCAGAGGTAGAAGGGGAATAGAAGAGTCCTAAGTACTCTTTTGTACAAGGCAATGATGTAGAGGTGTAGAAGATTAAGTGGGAAAAATATCTATGCTTTTCTTGGTTTTCTTAATTTTCAACATGTGACTCAGTGCACTGTTTTCATCTTCCACCTGAACTGAGACTCACGCTTTTACTTATTCCTCTGGTCATGGAGTATCCCCCTCCTCTGGTACCTGTCATTGCCTCCCAGCAAATAATCCATGAGAAGGTCCTTTCTTCTCAGGAGTACCTGCAACTTCTTCCCAGGTTTTCATTTGTGTTCAGTTGTGTTTCCTAAGTTTAAAACATAATGGTCTGGAAGAACTTAATTTTCGCAGGATGCCTCTTCTTGGATTTTTCTAGGAATCAAATGGCACCCAGGTGTTCGGTCATGTTCAATAGTTACTGTTTTCCTATGCCTATCAAGATGAAGCAGGCTCCAACCTTCTAGTTTTTCTCATCTGCTTAAGCACAAGCATTGATTTTACCATGTGTGTATTAAGGCTATGCCTGCCTTTGGAACATGAACTTTTAATTAGTTTTAAACAAGTTAAATTAATTTTTAATTAGTTTTAAAATAGTGGAGTAAGTGCTAAATCACTGAGGTTATTTCAGCTAAAATTTGAACCTGGTTTTATACCCAATTGTAGGTGAGAGAGGAGAGGAGAAATTCTCTTCATTAGAAATGCTTAGTTGGGAGGGCGACTGGGGATGGGGAAAGAGGAAAAGCAGCTGCTTCTGAGAGAAGTTTGGGCTCAGACTTGGCATACTAATCTGTGCTTTTGACCTAGTAATGCATTTTAAACTTGTAGACTATTCAAGCAACATCCAGGTTTTAGAGTAAGGGGTACTCAGATTTTTCTGGAAGTTCTGATGTGTCATTTTCTAATACAGGTCATATTGTCTCCTTTCTCAATTCACTCTCATTTTTTCCCTCAAAGATTTGCTTGTTTTACCTGTTGCCCATTCTTTTTCTTTTTTTCTGGTGGAGATTGTGTACAACACATAAAATGCCATAAAATCTTCAGTGTACTCAGCTGCTGTGCTTATGCTGCCTAACAGGACACAGTCTGAGAGGGAGATAATTTGGTTTTAGGAAGTTTCTGTATCAGATGAGATAGGATCCTTCATCAGAGAAGGCATCCTTCCATTACCCTGTCTTGCTGTCCACAGAAGCTTCTGGTAAAAAGAAGCTCAAGAACCACTTCTTATGTTATTTTGATTTCAGATTCTAGGTTTCTAAAATCCTTTGTCAAGTACAAGAGTTAGTTAACTGCCATAACCTCTGCTGCACCTCTTTGTCTCGGGTCTGGCTGGGATGGAGTTCATTTTCCCACAGGTGCCCTGACACTGCTGTGCTTTGCATTGGTCCCTACAGATGTGTTGGTGACACACCAGAGTTCTGGCTGCTGCTGAGTAGCTCTCACAGCACCAGCGCTGTCTCTCCACTGTTCCACCCTCCCACCAGCAGCCTGGGGCTGGGCAAAATCTTGGCGGGGACATAACCAGAACAAACTCACCAAAGGGATATTCCATACCATACGATGTCAGCTCAGACGGAAAAGCTATGTAAAGGAGGAGGAAGGGAGAGCACTGGTTGTTTACATGCATGAGAGCGTGCATGAGAGGAGAGACCATGGTTTTAATCTTTGAGTTCATTTCAGTGGGCTTCAAGCAATTTGTCTTGTTAATGTATGTACTAAACTTTATCTCTTAGAGCAGCTAGTTCAGATGGAGACAATTCTTACTCAGTATTTGAGTAAGAATTTATTATAATTAGCAAATTATGAAGAAACTTGGCTGTAATCAACTGTGTTGCACTTGTATTCTAGACTTAGCTCCAGCTTGTCTAAATATTGCATTCAATGAAATAAAGTGTCAAGGAGTCTGCAGTACTGTTTACAGGCATTTTTGGGGGACCTGGCTGGATTTTTCATTGCCTCATGGTCACAGCTTGCTTTTGTCAACTTTGCATTAGTCGTTCTGCTTTACTTTGGGAAGTGGTTCCTGGAGTCCACACTTCTGTGCAACAGCTGGTTCCAAAACCTGGAGAGAGAGATGAAATTTTTATTTCATCACAGCTGAGGTGAAGCGGGAAATAACTATGCCAAATTTGCTGAAAAGTTCTGTAAAAAACTAAGTGGTTTGTAAGTCTGAGATGGTCTAGGAAAGAATTGTTCTTCTGTAAATTAGAGAATGGAATATATTAGATTTTGAACAGATCACCTTAGGTATATTCAAATTTCCTATCCATGAGTGGGTTGGAAAAAACTGCTTTTAGACAAGATTAGAACAGTGTGATTGCTGAGTTGGAGTGGGGACTTGCAGGGAGAGCTGAGGTGCCCTGGTTCGTGTTACTGAGTGCATACATCTGCAGAACATTTGGGTGAGTTCCCACAATGCTGAGGACATTGAAAGGTGGGTGAAAGCCCTCAGGGCTCAGAGGCAAAACTTGTGTTGGAGTTTGACTTAGGTACTGAGAGATCTGAGGGTTTTCAGGTGGTTTTTTTAGTTATCTGTCATCAGAAAGAATTTTAGTGGGAGTTAAATAATTGTTTAGTGGGAATTTTGCAATGTAACATTTTTTCAACAACTTACCAGTTATTAAATACTGTTGTGCTACGAATGCTTAATCTTTATTTTATAATGCCTTGTCATAAAGGAACTGATAATAGCACAATCTGTAACAGCATATTTTAAAATCCAGAAAAAAACACTATATCTTCATGTCTAATCTTCTATATATCATAAACCAGTCAGTTACACTTGGGCTTTCTTCCTCCCTTCATCAAGTTCAGTAACATAGGATTATCTAAAACCTATTTTGTAACAGTGCATCTACTCTTCATGTTTTAAAATCAGGAAATACAGAATCTATGTCTTTCTTAACTGTTTTTTTCTTCAGTAATTTGACACTTTTGTTTCTGATAGAAAAAAAATGTTTTTTAAATAGGTTTGCATTCTAAAGCTATTGTATATCTCATTTAAACAGTTCCTTGTTTTTCCACTATTCTTGAGACTGTCAGGTAGTCTGCTAGATCTTTTTAGTCTGTTGGGGCACAATTTTCATGCTCTTGTCTTCTGCAATTTTCTTATGGTATTTCAGGATATCATTTCAAAAATCATGAAAAAAGGTTTGTGTCATTCTTGTTTCAGAGCTTGGGGGAGCAGTTAATGTGAATATAGGAAGTTCTAAGTTTATCTTATTTTGGAATATTTTCTTTCTCTTTGAATCTGAAGTGCACAATTGAATGCTTAATCATACTCAAAACAGAGTTCTGTAAATACTGGATACACATGATGATAATTTGACTTTTCTGCAGTGTTTGGGGAAGCACCAGTCTGTTCTTTTTTTAAAATGTTCAAGAGAACACAGATTATTTGAAATGCTACATTGTGAAAATATGCTTGTCTTAATGTTTCTTTCTCCTTGTCACTTCTATTAGACTCCTGCAGAATCTCTGCTAGTGGTATATTTTATGAAAAACCTTTGTTTACTTTCAGAGCCCTGGGTTTTCTGGCCAGCATTTTTTTCTGACAATCTGCGTTTATGCAGATAACATGATCTTGGCAAAGCAAGTAGTGCAGTATCTTTGCAAAAGCTGTCTGGTGTTTCAGATAGGGAACAAGTGGAGGACTTGCAGGCCATTGGTGTTTAAGGAAACACTAAATAAACTATCAAGCAAGTACATTTTCGTGAATTGTAAAGATAAAGCATCAACATTGCTGTCATCAATTATTCAGCAATGCAAAGCATTAACATAGGATTTAAAAAAAAGAATATATTCTTTTGCAAAAATACTTCAGCTCTTCTCCTAAAGAGTAACAAGAAGCTGCAGTATTTATATGTTATAATATCTTTCTATATAATTGCAATGTTAATCTATTGATATAAGTATTTATAAATTGGTACAGTAATGGAACTCTGAATCATTATTTGATAGGTTTGTGAATACATTTACGTAGTCCTGACTTTACTATTTAATCAAACTTCTACAAAAATAATTTTATTTGAAATATTTCTGTGGCAGTTGCTTGAATATCTCAGGTTGCTGCTTGCATGTCTCAGATGGTCTTTGTTATGTTTTGTTGTCTCATTTTATGTGATCAGGCCCTGACTGTACTTTCATAAAAGTACCTAGTCAAAACCTTGTTGAAACTGTATGGGATCTAAGTTGGAGAGCAGGGAGGGGAGTGTTCTGGGTTTTTGTCGGTTTTTCCTTTGGCTGTATTTTTGGGGGGATTTTTTTGTTTGTTTGTTTGCTTGGTTTTCTGGGGGGAGGGTGTTTTTTAAGGCAGAGTTGTAAACATATTAGTGGCCTGGGTTCCTGTAACTGATGTGTCGCTGTAAAGAGCCAGCTTGGTTTCCTTTACAAGACTTTAGGCACTTTTCCAAAGACAAGGAGGAAGGAGGGCAATGACACCAAAATCCCCTAGAAACTCCCGCACCTTGAGGAGGGAATTTGTACAATGAAATTTGCATTAGATCTGACCTTTTGAAGTGCAGTTTCTTAACTGAAGCTGAAATAGCAGGGTAGGCTGAAGAAAGTATTTCTGGAGAGTCCAGAGGAGACACTGACATCTATTGCTCTTGGCTGTTTGGAAGAGTTTGCTGATTCACTCTGACTTAACTGTTATCCTGTTTACATGCTGACAGTTATTTCTGCAAAGAGCTAATTTGTTGAAGCACGTGTTTCTAGATTCTGTTCAGATAGTGTAGCTGGCATAGGAGTAGGTCCTTCATCCAGATGGTTTCACATTTTTGATGTCTCTCTGTCTCAGGTTTACCAGATTTGTTTTCTCCCATATTTTTCCCAGAAAAAATGTTACAGGAATCAAGGTAATGCATGATTTATCACAGCCTATTATTGCAATTTTCTTGTCCAAGACCACTTTACCCTTTGCTTTGGTCAGATGATGAAAACTGGGGGGGAGAAAGAAGCCAAATAATGTGTGAAATTGGGAGCAGCAGGAGTGACATCTTACAAACATATCATTGTGTTATGTTGAGCATAGTGGATCTTCTTGTGGTTTTTCTTTTTGTAGGTAGAAGAGGTGGTTGGTGTTATGATTATTATATTCTCCATGGTACTTTACTGCGTATGACAGACTGTAAACGTGTACCTTTAATCTCTAATGGTAGATATTTAGAAGTTTGGCAAAGAGTAGTAGTTTCAGTTGGGATATTCTGGAGTTGAAACTGGAGGCACCATTTCACCATATCTAGAATGATAGAATGAAGAGACCTGGTGATACTGTTCCATGGAGTTATTTCTCACTAAAGTGACTGCAAATTTCATTAAACAGTCTTTGAGGTTTGAGTAAGAGATTTTTTTCTTAAGATGTTCTGATTCTTGGGTAGGAATCAGAATCATTAATTTCCCTCTTTTTTTTTTTCTTTTGTCTCTTTTTTCTTTTTATGTTACTAAATGCAATCTGTGTTGAAAGAGAAAAGCCACAAAATAAACCGTGAAGGGGAAAGCATGTTTTAAAACATTGTTTTGACATTTGCCTTTAGAATGGCTCCTCCTCTTTCTGTTTACCTCCTCTACGCCTAGAGGATACTTAGTGATGTCACTGCCCTTTCCCCCTACTACATAATCTTCTGCTCCTGGTTCACAGGAAAATTCTAGCTCTTCAGCCTTCTTGAGCTCTGTATGTCGTGTAAACACATATGACAGTTACCGTAGAGGCTGTAGTGTTACTAAGCCCTGAGGAGGGAAGTTGCCAGACTGGGGAAGTGAGATAAGAGTGCAAGAAAATGGAGATGACAGAATTCAGAAGGAAGTCCCAAAGAGTTTAACTTTTTAAAACGCAGGTCTTGGAAAAAGCTTCCTGAACAAATGCAAGCAGGGCAATTTATACTAATAGCCAATGGCAACTGGAAAGAGTTATGACTGGTTTTCCTCACAGAAATGTTTGCTGTGAGAAACTCTGTCTTCTGTGAGGAAGAGAACTTTTTAATTTCTATCAGAAAATAACTTGCTTGGTTAAACTGTCGTGTTGATATTTACTTAGAGGATAATATTTTTTATAGACTCAGAACTCCAGAGTCCATCTGTAGAGGGAGAGGATAAAGAACTTTGTCAAAAGTCAGACGTCTTTCAGAAGTCCCAGACCACAGCAAGAGGTGGGTCTTGGCTGTTCTCTGTTCTATGTATTCCACAGGTAAGCTGCTAAAACCAGAATGTACCTGGGAAATCCCTGCCTGCCACAGAAGGCTGAGAGAAGAGCAACTGGTTTGAAACCTTTTCCGTTGTGACACAGTTGGTGCCTGCCGTGCCACTCTTCAGCACTCGCTGACTGCAGTGTGAAATGACTTGTGATAGCTCAGCACCAGCCTGTGTGGCTCTTGACAGCATCTGTAGGCCAACATCTGCTTTGCAACTGTTGATGCTGTTCTTTGGCCCTGCAGTACTGCAGAGACAAGTGCTGGTTCATGTTTTCACAAATGGCTCTTCAGTTATGACAGCAGGAATTGCATCTGGGAAAGAACAGCTAGCTTTTCAAAAGTGTCTTCCAGCATCACCTCCAGACTGTCTCAGTCTTGCAACATTTAAGAAAATGAAGTAATTTCACAGACTACTTTGGTGTTGTAATTTTTGCTTTTGTTTGCAATTCCAGTATTTTTTAACTTGTGAGTGAGGCTGTAGCTGTCTTATATATTCTCTAGAGGTTATTGAAGGGTTTTTCCCTAAAACAGCATTTTTAACAAAAAATGACTTTTAATAGAAAAATACTTTTTTCTTCTTCTTTGGTGGTTTGTTGGAATACTTTTTAACATTGATATTTTTTCATTGAATCTTTTTTTATCATTTCTTAACTTCTTCATAATGCGTTGGTAGTTTTTCCTGTGTAGAAACTGGTGCTTTGATTGCTCACTGTAAAATAGTTTTTGTAACCAAAACCCAGCTAGGCAGAATGAGACCAGTAGCGAGAAATCCTGCTTTTTACTTTGAATTAATTTCCTCCATGTACACAGGAGCATTGGGAATTCCTATTTAATGTCTTTCTGAAAGAAATCAAAGAACCAATTCAAGAAGACCGGTGCTTTACTAAGTAACTTGGAACAATCTTTTGTTCCATGATCTGAGCTATTAAACAGTACTCAATTTTCAGTACAGTTAACAAAAAAAATCTAGTATGATGTAGCATACTTGTGAAAATATCACTTAGTCCTAATTTTGGTGTTGTCATCTTTTATTGCATCACTTTAAAAGAATTTGGGAGATATGTAGGCGAATAAAGGTAAATTGGTGATATTTTTCACATGCTTCATGCAAAAGGCCTTCCTGACCCATTATTGGTACTTTTCCTATGTCTTCTGCGTATATAAAGATGTGCAGAGAGAATGGTGGCTCTGAATGGACTAAGGACCCTCAGATACTATTATCTTGGGACATAATCTGTGCCAAATCATTGGGCAACTGTTTGAATTGCTTGGAAATTTTCTGATGAAATAGACTTTTGCTGAAATTTGTCACCATGGTGAAACTGAAATGTTTTGCAGATATGGACCAACTTTTTCCAAAGTTCTAATGGAATCTTAACAGAGCTGTTGCTTCTGGGCAAGTCTTTGATTTGATTACTTCTCTGGTAACTCACCTACTTGGCATGTTACTGTGGTGTTGAGGCTTCTACCTGAGCATGATGCTCATGCATTTTCTGACAGCAGCCCCAGGTAGTTTTCTTCCTCAGTAAGTACAGTGATTACTTCTTTCTCTTGTGAAGAACTTAAAAATCACAATTTTTAAATTTCTAATCAGAATGAAAATGGGATAATCCTCATATTAACAGCTATCCACTTAGTCCCTGTGTGTCATGCAAGCAGATCAGGCCAGGACCATTATTCTTTTCTTACACACAAGTTCATGGACTGAATTGTGGATACTGGGAGTGGTTTTCCAAGTGAAAACTGTAAGCAAATGTTATCTTTGCTTCTCTACCTTTTTTTTTTTTTTTTGAGCACGTTTTGTCATTGATATGTTAGTCTTTCACCTTCTGTATGTATTTGCTTGCTACCACATGCATTCAAATTTTGGTGTATGAAAAATTCTTGTGTGCTATTAGTATACAGCTGATAAAACAGGAAAACTTTGGAATTACTTAATTTTTGACTTGTTACTTGTAGGAGCAGTTGTTTTCTTGTGTGGCTTTACCTCATGGCAGGGGGACAATAGGCAGGGCATATCACAAAAATGACCATGAAAACTGAAAATGCACTCCTTGTTAACTAAACACTTTTGAATATGCTCTCTGCTTATATTTTTGTGAAAACTGTTTTTAAGGTCAGAATAAATATTACCTGAGAAAAGACAACAGAGTTTTAATGCATAAGATGGTGCATTTAAAATGCAGGTTAATTTTATTTATGAACTTGCCACCTGTTATCCAAATAATGGAAAAAAGTTCTCAGATTTTCCAGATTGCTTAGTATTTTTAAAAGTATTGTTGACTATTTTGGGAAAGTTACTCAGGAGGATATTTTCGTATGAATATGTATTGGAAATATATTAATCTGTTGCTGTGTTTTTGGTGAAATTCTTACTGATGTGGCATGTTTGGACTGAACAAGGACTTTGTAACATTTTATTGGTCCATTAAAAATGCTGTCCTTCTGTAACAGGCGATGTTTTAAAAATACAATATTTTATTGCCTGTCAGTATAGTGTATGCATTTGCTTCCTTGAATTTATACTTTTGTTTTTAAAGCAACCCACTGAAACAAGCTTGCACGTGCAAAGAAATTCAGATTTGCAAGGAGAACTCATGTCATATATGCAGAATATGGGCAAGCTTAATTGTGCTCCATTTGTCTGTGTATTCAAACTGAACTGCAAAGACTAATTAAATATTAATTATACATATTAAGTGTAAATCAAACTAGCCAAAATTATGGCAAGTGGGAAGCTGACTGACTTTTTTTCTCAGGATAAGTTTGGATTTAGAAGTAAAAGCTTAATTTTGGTCATCTTGGAACAAGATGCATAATACCCTTGTGATGTTCTATCACTGCTGGCTAATGTAAGATTTGTTAGCACTTTTTATGATGCTTTGCTGCAATCTTAATCTCCTGTCACAGGTAGAGTGAGACCTTCATACAAAGTTTATTAGAAAAGTTCCTATTGAGTCATGAGGTGCAGAAGGGAAGTGCTTGCCTTTTAAACTCCTTCTCAAAGAGGAGCCTGGTGTGGCTAGATCCAATCTTAATGCCAAACTAATAGTTTTAGGTCTAAGAAATTATAGGGTTGTGATTGAACTTTGTACAGCTTTGTCCCACAGGATTAAGGGAGGCAAACCAGATCTAGTAATATAAAAATGAATTATTTACTATAATAAATGATTAGACATGAAGATCTTAATCAGAATTATTTACTATGCATTATAGAAGCTAAAACTAGGATAGTGTAGTGTGTGCCATGTCAAAACAATTTTATTAAAGCAATTCCACTAAAGCTAGCAAAGAAACCCCCTAAAAACTATTAAGTAGAGGTTGACGTTACTTACCTATATCGCCAACTGTGTCACCTTAGCATTTTTACATAAGAATACTTTACCATATCTGCCACATCTCCACCTCGTTATCAGCATGTTAAACTTTGGTGTTGATGAGTCAAGCTGGTTTTAGCATAATCCAACACCAAAAGCAGCATGACACCCTCTTTAGTTCACTACAGATAGCTTTGCAAAATAGAGCATTGTTCAAGTTGATTCATCCCATTCCAGGTAATGCATCCTACTGTACCTCCTACCCACCATTACTTGGGAAGGCTTTCATTATTGATGTTCATTCAAATTCCTTGAAAGAAGGATATGTATATAAGCAGATGGACAGTGTGTGCATTGCTGTCATCTTTGGTTTACTGGCAATAATCATACTGAGTTATTGGGAGACAGCCTATGTCTTCAAGGCCTTGCTTGTCAATAGAAAATACTATTTAATCTTTCTTCTTTCACTAGTAAACTGAGCAGTTGGTGACACAGGCACAAACATTAATTGTATTTATAGCAGTTCTGAAGACTTGTTGAAATAACAAATGCTGTATTGTGCTCTTTGCAGACAGTGGCAAATCAGAGATGATGCAGTAATTTATTTTGGCTGAGGTTCATTAGTCTCTTAAGTTCATTTTGGAATTTGGCATTTACATCCTTGCAGCTACCAGAAATGTAAGATGGTGTAGACTTGAACAAATAGAAGGAAGGAGGAAATAGGGGAGCTAGATCACTGACAAGGTGGTGCACTGTGAGATTGGTGCAGCAGCTCTGCTTCTAAAGGAGTAATTTGTCTTAGATGAGACTTAGTCTGTAAGTGTATGAACTGAATAGTTTTATAAGGCCTTAATGCAGATCCTGTAGATGGGGTGAGGGAGAAAGAGAGAAATATGCCACATGTACCTGTTGAGCTTGGAGTTTTTGATCTCTGAGTTTCCATGCTTCTTGTTAGAAAGAGAGAAATATGTCACATGTACCTGTTGAGCTTGGAGTTTTTGATCTCTGAGTTTCCATGCTTCTTGTTAGAAAGAGAGAAATATGTCACATGTACCTGTTGAGCTTGGAGTTTTTGATCTCTGAGTTTCCATGCTTCTTGTTCACAGCTGTAAGCTGCTCCTTCATAAACAAGCAATTATTTTTGTTCATCATGTGAAGAATAGATTTTCTATTAGGCTGCTTCATTGATTTTTTTGCCTGTGAAGCACAAGCTACAGTATTGTCAAAGGTATTCAAAATGTTGCAATCTTTATTCTGCTGGATTTGTGGAAAAACAACATAGTTAAACATAGATAAATCTTCATGCAGTTTTGGTTAAATTCAGGAGCCTGACTGGGACTTACAAATGCTAGGCAGTTCTGAGCATGAAACAGTACTTTAAAAATAGAAGATAAATTAGAATACCCTCAAGGCCCCTTGATCTGAAACCTGCATGAACAGGTGGTTGTTCTCTGCTTTGTTTGAAGGTCGTGCTCTCAGATCAGTGTGCGTGGAATGTGTGCTCAGTAGGTCAGAGATAGACAGCTCTTCCCCAGACAACCCTTCCTCTCTCCTTCCAGCATTTCAGCACAGGTCTGGAAAAAACTTGTGCTGACTGTGCTGACCTTCAGATCAGATCCTGGTGTGGTCTGAAGCACTTGGGGGAGGTGTGTACAAAATACACAGCTGTCCAAGCAAGGCAAAACTGTCTGTCTCTAAAGCTAGTATTGCAAGAGGAGAAATGGTTGTCATTGGCAATGGCTAGTCATTGCCACCAGTCTGACTTCTGTGAGGAAAGAAGCTGAATTTACTGCTCACTGAGATGGGTTCTTTTTTGGGGGACAGAAGAAGGGAGTGTGGTATTTGTGATAGACTCAGTCAACACAGCACATGGCACTGAGGAAACTGTGTTGAAGTCTTCACTCCTGTTCAGGATGATACCTGTCTGAAGAGTCATCCAACATAAAATTTGAAGAGTTCTCCATTCTGAATTCTGCCCCCTTCAAGCTTCCATTTTATTTCCCTCACCCGTGTTCAGTTTTAAAATCAATTTTTGGTCCTCTGTCAGGCCCTTTCTGTGTTGGGAGGGTCACAAAGGGAATATATATTTTGTTTCCATTGCTGCAGGAAGCTGCTGTTGTGCTTAAGCACTTTCAAATAGTTTCCTGCAACCACAGAAGTGTTGTGCAATGAGAGCAAAGGGTGGGTGTGCCCTTGCCCTTCCTGCTGCAAGACAGTTGATCTTAACTTCCACATGAATTGAAAGGAGTGGATGTTGTCAGTTTTCAAAGAGAATTAATTGTTGTGGCTTATTACATAAAGTGAGCATACCATGTCTCTTTTTGTGATTACTTTCCCTTTTTCGTTTCTATTTTCTCCATGTAATGCCATCAGCAGTTTTTTTTTTTTAACTGGCGCTGTATTCACAGAAAAGAAAAACGTGTGCAAAAAAACCTGGTGATAATGTTTGAAGTCAGGTATCTGGCTTCTATACCACTTTCTTGCTAGAACTGAGAAGCAGTCTCAGTACCAAAAATGTGGTTTAATGTTTTAAAAAATTTTGTATTTAAAAAAGCCTAAATTTAAAAAGTTCTTGGCAAAGATGACAAGAATTTGGGCAAATAAGACAGGAGGGGATCACTTCATCTGTATCTAAAAGAAGATTTGATTTCTTCAATAATCATGCATTATGTATTGTTCACAGCCATTAACATTTTTTAATATTTTACTTTTAATGCAGATACATTATGGTCCACCTCTGCATATGTGCCTGCTTTGTCTGACTTTCTGTGGATTCCTGCAGCAAGTGGATGTCTTGTGACATGCTTATTTAAAGGGCTTCGTCACTCCCATGTTTAGTACAGAGATTTCCCAAGTGATAAAAAGGTAATTAACTGTTGAGGATTTATCTGTAGTGAGAGGATGCTCTCATTTTTAAACCTTTGAAATTATACATTTGAAGTGGTATGGCTAAAGACTCTGGCTCAGGAGGCTTCCTTTCAAGAGCCACCTGTTGCCTCAAATGCTCCCGCCACCCCCTCCCCAAAAAGAAACCCTGTAAGTTGAAAGCCAATCTTTTGAAGGCTGTGAATGATGTATATTATTAAATTGTGAGAATTTTGGATGTCCTCCATGTTTTAGTGAAATGTCTTCTGTGAGTCATGATTTTTGATTTCATTAACCATTTTCTTGATGGTTGACTTAAAATTACTGAATTACTGCAGCACAGTGTGGCTGGTGAAAATAATTTTCAGGTGCATTGCTGATACAAACATCAACAGAGGATTGTATGTAGACATGTTCTGTTGTAGATGCTGGTGATTGTGGTTAGAGCAATGTATAGAATGATTAATCTTATCTTTTAGAAGCCATCTCTTAAAATATTGTCTGTATTACGAATATAAAATAATTCTATTGAATCAAATACTCTGTTCATCAGTACCAGAATCGCATCTCTTACAGCTTGTAGTTGTTATCTCCAAAACATCATCCTTACCTCAGACTTTGTTACCTATTCCTATTTTTTACTTGGATAATTGGTTCAGCCATTTTTTTTATTGAGCCTTCATTATGTCAGACATCCACTCTAAAATGTGTTTGGACTTGGTATAGGGGCTTTTGTTGTTCAAACAAATACCTTTGTGGTGTCTCCAAAAGTTGCTTTCTAAATATGTTAAATCCTTTCATACAATGGTGAGAATTATTTACATTCTTTGCAAAAGCACAGAAATTATTTCGAATTAGAATATGAACAAATCTATATACCCCAGAAAATTATACTCAGTGAGTTCTGCGAACAGGTAGGCTATTGTCTCCCAGTATATTTAGTCTCAAAATGCTTAGCTCCATCAGAATAGGTCATATTTTAAATATACTAGATCAACAGCAGTTAATTCTTTTGCCATGTTTAGTGTTTCTGTTGTGCTAAGATAGTGGTCTCTGAATGGACCAAAGCAGGGAAAACTAAGTGTGTCCAATTTGAGACTTGTCTGGTGAGAAAAACAAGTGAAAGGAGTTTTGTTTTGAGTGGTGACCTTGTGTTTCAGTTACTTTGCACGCAAGAATCTGCCCATTAAACTGCTTTACTTACATGTAAACATGTAAGAGGCCAAGAAAACATGTTTTCTATTTTCAGTGAAGAAAATAATGTAAGACTATTTCTTGGTTTCACCTGCTTTGTCTGCCCTTAAACATAAAAGAGAAACTTGAAAGATTTTTAATTTGAAGTGATGTCACTTTTTTACAAATAGTGTCTCTTGAGGTTTTTTTTCACATTGTCACATGGACTCTTTGAAATTAGTGCAACAAATAGCACAGAGTATTTACTTTGCATTTTTTACTGCATTTTATTGCTATTTCACATTCTTAGGTGTGATTAAGCAAGGTTCCCTTCTTGGTTTATCAATTTTTTTATTATGGAAACAAAGAGGGAATGATGGGAGTTTTTTGAAAGGACAAATATGTTGTAAATACGCAGACTTTATGAAGGAGAGGCAGGCACAAGCACATTTGTTTAGTACACTTTTGAAACTGGACAAGTTTTCAGTTAGGTTGGCAAATTACATTTCCATTCAGTTTTGGATAGACATAAAGCTGAGTGACCAGTGAAAAATCTGTCAGTTCAGGTTAAAGTTTGAATAAAAAGAGGGTTAATTTTGGAGTATTTTGGGAAAACTACTGTAGTAATTAAAGATGTAGTAATTAAAGATGGCCCTCTGTGGTACTAAAGCTGTGAATGTTTTATATAAAAGCAAGTTGTAGAGCACAAGCATTATGTCTTGCATAATGTTGACAAAAGTAGTGAGAAATCTTTTAAATATAATGTTTATAGTCATGTGGGGTTTTTTTCCTTCTAAAAAACAATTATTCCTTGTTGAGTGAGGAGGAATGCTTTTTTTCCTTAGTTAAACATGGACTTGTTACCTGTGCTACCTTTGGAGCTAAAAGCACATACCTTTTCAATTAAAGGTGGCTGGCTTTGTAAATGAGGCACATGTATCCCCTACATAAGGGCGTAAGCAATGTAGTGAATGACATTTGTGTCTAGACGTTCATGTTTAAATATCTATAACACACTGGTTCTTTGTGTTGCTTAGTTTGGGAAGTAAAAGAATAGATTTTTCACTTGGTGATGGTATCTTTTTTCTTTTCTCTTTCCCCCAGAATTAGCGTAATAGTAACACAGTCTTATCCTCTTGTTTATGTAATTGAATATTTTTGTCATCTCAAAACTCATTAAGTTAATGTTTTCCTTATTTAAGATGTTCAGCATTTTTTTCCTGCTGATATAACTGCTGTGGTTTCCATAGCACACATCATCTTCACCCCACATTAATTAATACTCTTAGATAATTCTAAGCCCACATTAATAATAGATAATTCTAGTTAGGAACAGAAAATTTTTTTAAAAACTCCAGAATATGTTCCAAGCAGTTCTTTCCCGATAAAGCAACATAATTCAATACAAACAAAAGCTGTTGAAAATAATGCATTAAGAATGTAACACTCATATGCCTATGCAGAACAATGAACATATTTTTAACTTAGACATTTACATTTTCAAGTACAATAACTTTATTAACCATTCAATATATTAAGCAGCAACATGTAGACCCTTAGTGAGTTTGGGAATGACACCAAGTTGACTAGTGCAGTTGAAGGGGACTGAGGGAAGGGACACCAATCCAGAGGCCCCTTGGCAGACCTGGGAAGTGATTCCGTGGAAAACTCATGAAGTTCACCAATGCTATGTGCACCAGGTCTTGCATCTAGGTTAGAGCAATCTCCAGGATCAGTACAAGCTGCAGGGTGAATGGATTTGAGAGCAGCCCTGTGGGTGAAGTCTTGGGGATCCTGGTAGAGAAAAACTGAGGTGTGAGCTGGCACTATGCACTGGCACCCCAGAAAACCAATTTCACCCTATTCACAGAAGCATTGCCAGCAGGTCAAGGGGTGTGATTCTCCTCCCCTGGTGTGTTTTTGTGAGACTGCACTTGGAGTCCTGTGTCCAGCTCTGGGGCCCCTAGCACAGGAAAGACAGGGAACATTTGGAGTGAGTCCAGAGAAGGGCCACAAAAACAATCAGAGGGCTGGATTGCCTCTGCATGTGAGGAAGGACTGAGCCAGTTGGGGTTGTTCAGCTCAAAGAGGAGGCGGCGTCAGGGCAATATTATTGTGGCCCAAACCATACTTTGATTCTAAAAAATAAAATATGTTTAATTGTCTTGTTTGAACCTATTCTGCATTTTCAGAATAAGAAATGCAGAATTCCAGGTGGTAGCTACTTGAAATAACTTCTAATAAAAAGCAAGCTTAGACTGTTATCTAAGCTTTTGTCTTTAAGCAGGGATTATACCAATTAAAATTATGATGCAGTCACAGAGAAGCAGAGATATTCTTCAACTGGCTTTTAGAATATGCTGCCTAATCTCACATTTTTAAACTTTTTTTTCATTATCAGATATATCTGTGGTTATTTATTACATTATTAATCTTCTTTGATTACATTTATGAGAGAGAACTGTTATTTTGATGGCAGATTAAATGATTTTTTTTTCTGAAAGAAGGTGGTCTTGGAAGATCTCCCATTCCTAGGTGTAAACCATGTCTGCTAGATTCTCACCTCAGCACTTTTTTGAAGTGTCTGCTTACAAGGAAAACTCAGCTGCAAGGTGCTTTTTCTATCCTTCTCTTCATCAGTGTTAGTTTTTTTTGTCTTCTAAATTTAAATTGGGAGTAAAATGAGTTGTACAGATCTCATTAAAGCAATTCTTTTGGCTTTCAGGTTTAATTAGCATGTTGCAGGTGAGCACATGCTGTCTGAAATCCAGTGAGAAGTGATAATCCTCTATCTGGACTCCCAAGTTTATATTTTGTTTTTTCCTCTAATACTGTCACTTGCTTTTCCTCTAGGGCTGTGGAGTAAATTGAAGAGAAACTTAGCTTTTCATAAATCACCTAAGCTATTTGCTTGTCTTCAAGTTCTAATGATTTTTCAATGTCAGAACAGTACTGTCACTGAACATGAATATTACAAACAATACCAAGAACAGTTAGCCAGGAAGTATTTCTTACATTTCTTTCAGACAGATGCTCTGAACAGAACCAGAACAGACTATGGCTTGTCTTACAATGACAAATATGGAAAGTACAGCAACTTCTACTGTCCACCAGAATGGTGACGTCCGTGGAAATAGCAGTGCATCCAAGCAGACAGAACCATTGCTTCAAGTGTACCTTTATCATTCTCCTGGGAAGACAGAAGGAGATTACCTTCAGTTTTCAGCTGGAGAATATGTTGCAGAAGAGATTTGTGCTGTTGCCTGTAAAGCTTGTGGTAAGTATATACCTAACAGTTTATCTAATAAAGCCATGAAATCCAACTTCCTACAAGAAAGTTTTCAACAATCCAAAGCTCATAAAAATGGTGGCATTTAGACTGAAGTGCTAATTTCAGCTACTGTTTCAGCTACTGTTCTGTCAGATGTAGTTAGCAGCAGGCTGTAAAACTGTTCCCATTAGAATGGTTGTGAAGCTGAATTGGGTGACTGCCATGTTTTTTCAAACAAATTAAAGGTATACCATCCTGTAACTGAAAGTCTTCTTTCATTGAGCTAAGATACAGTTTGAATAGTAAATCATAGCAGGTGCTGCAAATAGCATGAATTACTTCCTGATGCAGCCCTGCAAAACAGATTGGTCCTGGAAGTTATGTGCATATGTTATGTATTATTCATGCTTAATCACTTTGCAGAAGGAAACTGTTCTGTTAGATATAACATGAATGCTTGTGTGTGTGGTTGATGCTCTTTGTAATGGTTAGGGAAATAAAGTAGGTAAATAACAGGGTTGTATAATATAAATAAATAATACATTGATATCTAAGAATGCCTTTGAATTGTTGCATTTACGTAGTGTCTAACATACGCCAGGGCTGAAATCTGTAGTAAAATAATTCAAATATGCATTTTGTGCATACATCTTTCTTTGCAAAAGTACATTGAATTTTTTAATAAAACAAATTAGTTTCCTATAATCTCTGGATATGAAAGTGATTATCTTTTGGTTCTTTTTTCTCTTTCATAGCAACCATTTATGCTTAAATCATGAGGCATTGCTTCTTATTGTTTATTATTCCTTTTTTTTCTGAGAGGATTTTTTGGTTGTACAGCAGAACACATATGACTCCATACCGTCATGTAATGTTTGTTTGCAAGACTCATCTTTCAGGAGTAAGCTGTGAGTCAGAATACTTGGTTAAGAAGGGAATGATCTGGGTAGTAAGCAAGACTGAAATATAACAAATTTGCTAATTGTTAATGAATTTCGTGATCTGAACAACTGATGGATCTTTTGATAGCAGAGCTGATTATATCCAAGTATGACTGCTGTTGAAGGCAAAGCAGGACTGGATCTAGGCAAACATCAGCAGTCAGAGAGTCTTGTTACATATCTTTTAAACAGTTCAAACAATTGAAAATTTTCCAGTCACTGCTAACTTGACATTAGATCCATTGTATCTGGTATGTACTGGCTATAAAAATATTAGTCTGTCTAAATATTTTTCTGCCAGTTTCATACATGCTTGCAAAAGCTTGGCCATTTTTTTTAAACTTTATTTAAAAAGAGTTTTCTGGTTTGGGAAAATATAATAAATATATACATTTTTGTGGGTTTGTATTTCTATAAGGAAAACTGTACATAAAAGTGACTATCACATTTTCCAAGCAGAAATGAAAAAATAAATAAGGTGCCTTGAAATTACATTTAAATCGATGAGTTAGTCATGGTTCAGTTCTTGCATGTTAGCTAGTTAATTGCCAAGTAAAAGATTAGAAATGTCACACCAAATTGAAGAAAAGGTATTATTCATAGCCTGAGGGGGAGAGTGGTATTAGAGGAACTAACTGATGACGGAAATTAAATATATTAGAGAAATCATTCTAGAGGTTGCAGAATCTTTGTGTTAGGTGTATCTTCATTTTAATTCTCACCCATCTGAATTGCAAATTTGCAATTTGTCAGAATTTCCATGGTACAACCCTTGAAAAATTCTGATCTCTCTTGGAAAACCATAAAATGGCAGAGAGTTTTTAATGATAAGTAAGCAAAAGCACTGTTTCAAAGCATTTAATGTGACAAATGGTGGCAATGTTTGCAGTCAATGAAATGTTTTCAAGGCAGAGAGTGCATTGCATAATGTTATGATTTGTACTCTTTGCTTGTATGCTCGAGAAGAGATTCTGTGCTGTTAACAAGGGAATTGTATGCATGCTGAATTTCCAGAATTGACATGACTCAGTGTTCACGTAGCTCCGAGTTGTCATTGAGTGTAACTGTTCACTGAGGGTTGGTTTTTTTGTTCGGTGGTTTTGTTTGGTTTCAGGTTTTTTTTTTTTTCATGTGTATGTGTGCGTGAGTGTGTGTTTGCTTGTTATTGTGAGGTCGTGTTGTTGTTTGGTTTTTCTTTGTTTGTCTTCCTTTAGGTGATAGCCTTTCCTGAAAATCCACCCAGAACATGCAGCCCCCCTGCTCACCCCCACTAGCTGGGGAATGAATTAATCAGAACTCTGGGCAATTCTGTTTTTCCAGGAAAAGAAATAGAAGCTTTGATCGACCGTTCAGAAACCATTTTGTTGACAGGATAGTGACATTGAATGTGATGTTTAGGGTTTGGTTAGCCTCCACGTTGTATGAATGATAAGGCAAGATACTATTTTTATGTCAGAAAAGGCAAGCAATGGTATATGCAGGGCTATATAAGTTTTAAACAGTTTACTTCCAACTGTATGAGAACTAATGTATCCATTAGACTTTTTATATCGAAAATTTGAGACTTTTATTAATCATTCAACTAATTGCTTTCGTCTTTTTATATCTAATAACTTACAAGCTTGAGAGTTTCATACAACAGTATTTCTATTCCAGACTCTGCATGACTTTAACATTTCATAGTGGTGTCATGGCTTGTTGTGATTTACACTTCCTGTCTTTTATTTTTTCTTATGAAAACATACTGTGTGGGAGAAGGGGTTCCTAATGCCAATAAAGGAGGAGATACAGAAAAACTGTATTTTCTTAGCTGCTTCAGGATAAATGAAGTAGTGAGACTTGTCTGGATGTGAAGCTCTAAAATCATAATGAGGAAAAGAAGACTCTACTTTTTTATAGGTTTGAAACAAGTATAAACTTATGCTGTGTTGAAGTATAAACTTATGCTGTGTTGTAGTCTTTTGTGATGTTACTTGACTATACTCAAGTATATATCCTATGTACTATATAGTATGAATATACTATATATATAGATATATTTATATATATATGTATACATATATATACTCATTTCTTTAGCCTTATGCAATAAATAAATAAATTTTTAAGAGATCTTGTCATTGAAATGTTCCAGAAAATTTACTTGATATCCCTTGCAGGAGAAACAAAGCAGTGAAAATTCTGATTAATTATGTCTGAGTTGCTATCTTCTCTCTTAATTCCTCACAGATTGAGCTGATAGAATGTTTAATGCGGCACAAAAATCCTGGGGAGGCTTTTCAGTACCTTTTGTGAATGGCTCTTATGATTTCATTTACCTTCACGTACATTTATATTTCTCCTAAGTTTTCGCTATTGTTGACATATCTAGGCTTCAGCAGAAGACTTTTATTCCCCACTCCAGTTTTTAAACTTTCATTGTTTCTAGAGAAAACATTTAAATACTTCAGTTATCTTCACTTTAAAGGACCCTGCAGTTAATAGTGGTCGTAAGAATTACATGAAAAGAGAAGTTTCTGGTCTCTCTGCTTTTGTCAGATTTTTGTGGACAATTTTCAAGACTATTTAATAAAGGGATTTGCTCTGTTTTATAATTGTTGAGCAATTGTTGAGCAAAGCAAATTAATAGTTCTAAAGGGGAAGGGATAAAGAAGTGAAACTCATTTTCTTGAAAAATATGCATGATCTCTGTGTCCTTAAATACTGCCAGTGAATGGTGCAAATTACCATTCAGAACTATAAATGCCAAAATAAGAGGGATGGAAGAGTGCAGTTTGCTTTTCATACAAAGGAAGACAGTGTCAGGGGGAGGGCTAAATATAAGTACTTCTGATTCATAGGGGGTTTCTAAACTGGGAGGCTAAGAAGACATTTTATTAAATGCCATACAGAGAAAATGAGAAAATCTTGTTATCTAACAGTGAGTATAGGACAACAGGTGAACATGGTCTTCAGTCAGACAGCATAAAGGAAGAATGAAAAATTTAACCAGCAAAGCAGCCTGCAGGTTATGGGAATGTGATTGCAGTGTTGTTGGCAGTACTGATACCTGTTGCCCGTAGTAGTGGAGCGCTGTGGCAATCTGCTGCTTTTAACCCACAATATTTTAAAAATGTTTTGTGAAAACTGTTTCCTGCTGATATTTGCTTCTCTGCTCCTCATGTAGGTATCATGCCGGTGTATCATAACATGTTTGCTCTCATGAGTGAAACAGACAGAATGTGGTATCCCCCAAATCACATCTTCCATGTGGATGAAACAACCAGGCTCATCCTAATTTACCGGATAAGGTAATCTAAATAAAATGTTGTGCACTTTTCATGATAAAACAAGACTGTGTGAGAGAACACAACCAGTATGATATTTAATTGAACTGTAGTCTCTTAGAAGTTATGGACAGATTGCTGGCTTCTTCTGGAAAACAGGGAGCTAAAAGAATAAAAAATATTGGAGTGATGTGAATTATGTATACTTTATTAATTTTCTCTATCCGATATGTTAACCAGTGTCAGATTGAAGAAACAAACAACAAAAACACACTAGAAGTAAAAAGCTTTCATAATAGTGATACATCTCATCTCCTCTGTGCTTGCTTGTTTGAAATAAGTAGTAGTTTCTGAAATGCAGAGTAATTGTCCTGCATAGTCAGACATGTTTCTGCAATACAGCCATTTTTCACTAACCTTATAATTGAATGTGGAGAACTGAAACTGCAGTCACAATTTTACTTTTGTAAACTGCTTAATTTATTTACATTATATAATTTGGCCCGAGTGGTTTTTTGGGAACTGTTTCAAAAGAAGCTGGAAGGCACTAATAAAATTCTCTGTATTCTGATTAGTGGGAATAAGTTAGCAAAGTTCTCATTCCTCTCAGTACAGTTGATCACCTTGCTAGAGTACTATAGTACTTTAAAACATCAAGAACTGGATCTGAAGTCTTCATTGAGTAACTGGGGTTTCATAGTGCTCCTCCAGATCAGCAGCACTAGTTACATGTATTTGAGAGCAGTAATGTCTGATACTGGTAACCAAAATATCTGTTTATTAACATTTGCTTGAATTTATTTCCTACCAGGTTTTATTTTCCCCACTGGTATTGCAGTGGCAGCAACAGAGCATACCGGTATGGCGTTCTTCGAGGTGCAGAAAGCCCCGTCCTTGACGATCTTGTCATGTCTTACCTATTCGCACAGGTATGCTTTGCTCTCCTGCTTTTAAATGCAGATTGGTGAGGGTTATTAGCATCTATTCCCTTTCCATCTTCTCCTAGTAACTCTATAGGCTCTTGAAAGCCTGAAGCCCTCTCAAGCTGGAAATTAAATTCCATGCCCTATTGTGTATTTGGAGAAATGAAGTTCAAAACAGTGCTTCTAAGCATGATAGCAGCTGGTATTCCTTATGAATAAGTACATCTTTTTGTGGATGAAGTAGGTCATTCAGTCTTTAAAGAACCAAGCCAATAAAACCCTAACCAAATATAAACAATCAAACAACACAACCACAGCTCCCCCAATAACTGCACCCCAAACCTCCATTCTTGTTAATCAGCAATACACCAGGTTTCATTTGCTTTCTTGCATTCTTTTTCAGTGGCGAGCTGATTTTTTGGATGGATGGGTACAGATGCCTGTTACTCACGAAACACAAGAAGAATGCCTTGGAATGGCTGTTCTAGATATGATGAGAGTGGCCAAAGAAAAGGACCAAACCCCAATGGCTATTTACAATTCAGTCAGGTGATTCCGCAAATTTTAACTGTTTCACATCTATCTTGTGCCTAAACGTTGTATTTCTGTGCATTAGTGCCTAGGAGAAGGTGTTCACCTGTTGGCAGTTGATGTGTTGATGTAAAATAGTTACGTAATTTTACCTATTATGTAAAATAGAAATTAATTAAAAAATTGTGTCGTGATGGCCATTCATGATTTGGAGACATGGATTTGACTCTCTTGATGAAAGGCAAGGCAGCAGCTTATTGTGTGAGAAAATACGTAAGCAATAATTTTAGGTGAGACACCTTCTGTATGTCATCAGATCCATGCCTGTTCCTGTCAGGGTCGAATTCAAAGCTAGATGAAGGGACTCAGGGCCTCATCCAGTCAAGTTCTAAAAATGTCCAGATATGGAGATTCCCCTGTAACTCATTTGTCCTCTGCATGACCATGGTCAGTGTGAAAGATTTTCTATGTACCTAATCAGTCTCTGCTGTGATACTGATAATCCTCTCTTGTCCTTTCATATTGGTGGATGACAATTAATAGAACACCATACTTGAGCCTACTTTTCTCCAGGCCGAACACATCAAGCTCCCATATGCCTCTTCTCTCATGTCATGGCTCTTAACCATCTTGGGCAGATCTCTGCTAAACTTTCTTGAGTTTATCAACTCACTTGGGTGTATCAATCCTATCAGTTTCTACTCCAGCTGAGTTAACTCTGTCCCTGACACAGGAACTTCAGTGACAACCAACCACAGTTTTTATTCTACCACCTGTTTTTTCAGCCAGGAAATCTGTCCTTTATCCCCGTAGTTGACATGCAGTATCCTCTTTACAATTTCTACACCAAACAGAGCAATTTTGTAACTTCTGCTGCCTTACCTTAGAACTTCACTAATGAAGGAACAGATATCTTTGAATTATGGAAAATGGTGTTATGTAGTTTATGTTGCAATTGAATGAAGGAAAAAATGGAAAATGAAAGGGGGGCTCTATTTGAAAGAATATACTACAGATCTAAAAAAGGATTTTTGTTATCTTACAGTTGTAAAAATAACAGTACATTTAGAAGTAAAGGTGTTTTCAATGTTGTCTTGTTTAGCACAGAACTAATTATCTTTGCTGGATTTAATGGATAAAATTAGTAGCTTTTTTTGTCTGGTTATGTATTCACAGCTACAAAATGTTTTTACCTAAGTGTGTGCGAGCAAAAATCCAAGACTACCACATTTTGACGCGAAAAAGAATAAGGTACAGGTTCCGCAAATTTATACAACAGTTTGGCCAATGCAAAGCTACTGCCAGAAACTTGAAACTTAAGTATCTCATAAATCTGGAAACCCTTCAGCCTGCCTTCTATTCAGAGGTTTTTGAAGTAAAAGAACCTGGTGGAGGTCCTTCTGGAGAGGAAAGTTTTGCAACCGTTGTAATAACTGGAAATGGTGGAATTCAGTGTTCAAGGGGAAAACTTAAAGACTGTGAGACACTTGGAGAGCAGGTAATTTTAAAAAATTATTTTAATAACTTGTTATGGAACAGAGTAGTTAGCTTGTTCTGATTTACCTCAAGAAAAGTTGGTAGGCAAATTTTACTTCACAATGGCATATAAAAAATGTGAAAATGTAATGACCGTGCCCCCAGGTAGATAAAATGCAGAAATTCCCCAAATCTTCTTTGAAAGCTGTGATCTAAGGACTCCAAACAAGAGGCAAATTCTCTTCTATCTCTTTCCTGCTGCAGTTAGACACCTACCAGTGTCTCAGCAAATTTAAAATGACATCTGTGTGATTGTGGAGTCCCTATAGTCTTTCTTCAGGAACAGGTGCTTAGTGGTTCCTATAAACGCTAGTAATCATGTACTGCTGCATTTTTATTTTTTGGTATTATTTTTTGTGCGTGTGTGTGTGAGATTTCCCATCACAACTGTTCATCATGTTGAGTTTACCAAAACTCGATAGAAACTCAAAACAGTGTACATTGAGAGTGTGGGAGTTATGCAGAGGTAAAAGTAAAGGCAAACTGGAGTATGTGTGTTCTTTTCAAAATCATTGCATTGGTTTGGTAATTTTGATTTGTAATATGTAGCAGACAAGACCACAGTACAAAAAGTTGCATTTCTATAGTGTGCTGTAATAATTTGTAAAAATGCTACATGCTAGTGGGTTTTTTCAATACTTAGCAAAAAGTAAATCTGATTACATGCCCATATTTTTTGAAGTGTGGTGTTGGAATATTTGTAGATTGACAATTACTTCATTAATAGTTGCTATGTATCAGCCCTCTGCCTTCCCTAATTCTCCTGTAAATGCAAAGTGCTCTGACAGGAGCTGTCATAAATGTCAGATTCTGCAATTTCCAGTTTTAGGTGTACACCGTGTATGCATACTATGCTGTTTGAGCTTGGCAACCAAGCCTTTAGTAGGTATAGTGTTTGAATGAATGATGTTTTTGTATAGATTGCCAAATTATTTTTTCATAAATAAAATGTTATCATCCTATTATTGGCAGACACTGCATATATTTTCACTGGTAAAGAAACTATGTATAAAGTTAGTTTTGAAAACTGGATTAATTAATATGGATGCTTGTAAACATGATTGTAACTCGTTTCAGTAAGCTTTACTGGTGAATTGTTATTTAGATACTGAACTGAAAAATAAGTTTTATTTATTTGTATGTAATGCCATATGTGGGTGGAGTAGATTGTGAAGAAATTTGTTTTGCAAGTTTACATTTTCACCAACCAGAAGAACAAGTAGGTAGGACTGAGAGGACTACCGTACACTTTTTCTTCATCCAGCTAGATTTGCAGCTTGTATCACTCTGAATGCAGTTATGACGTTTTGTATTGTTAACGGGCTTTCTAAACCTGTTTAATCAGGATACCAATAATAAGCTCAAAAAAAAAAAAAAAAACCTTCTCACAAAAGTAATCAAGTAATCTAAATGTTCCACTGTTCATAAAATACTGCAGAGTGAAGAAATATCTCCAATGATAAAAACGCAAGCCCATATGCGGATATTTCTGTTCATGGTTCCTGAATCTCTGTCTGTTCTTCAATTTATGTTCCTAGTGATGATTCCATAAAGGAAAAAAATGCTTTATTTGCTTGTAATGGCATGTTTAAGGTTTTATAATCCTCTTTGTTGTTAGCTTACAAGCTCAGAGTTGTAGAAGTTCCAGTGCTGCAAATAGGTGAGAATTTTTAATTGCCGTTTATGTTATTACTGAAATTGTATGGTATTTGTTGCAGGATTTGCAAACATACTGTGATTTTCCTGATATAATTGATGTCAGCATTAAACAAGCGAGCCAAGAAGGCTCCGGTGAGAGAAGAATTGTCACCATTCACAAACAAGACAGCAAGAATCTGGTCTGTTTACTTTGGCTGCTGTTCTTTCTAATAGACACTGCTTTGTGCAAGCTGTGTGATTATTGTATGCATAGTATTATATAATCCATGACTATGTTAATTAAGCATGAGATAAAACTAAACACTATCAGCAGTGTAAGGGGTGTTATCAGAACACTAAAGGTTTCCTGCATTCAAAGCTGCGTGCTTGAAATGAAATAGAAATAGATGTTTATATCTGAGGAAAATTTCTGGTACACAGATTGGTTCTTTTGTTTATTAGTCTTAAACCTGAGTCCATGGTTTCATTTCTCAAGTGTGCTGTTTCCATGGTATCCTGATAAGCTGTCTGCTAGAGACCAACACATTCAAAAAGGCTTCAAAATGTTCTGAAGAGAGATGATACAAAATAAGTATCAGGACAAAATTAATGTTACTGCTTTTACTGTGTACAATTCTTTGAAGAAGGTCTTAAGAAAGTGTTTTATGCCCAAATATAAAAAGCTTTTTACTTGAACTACAACCTTGCATTTGAGTTAGGCTTTCTAGCAGGTATAACTATCACAGAATTGTGGGGTGGGCTGATCCTGGCTGGGCACCAGGTGCCCACCAAATCTGCTCTAATCACTCCCCTCTTCAGCTTGAACAGAGGAGAGAAAATGCAATGAAAGGCTTGTGGGTCAAGATAAGGATAGATATTGCTGACGTTTTAACCATCATGGACAAAACAGAATTGACTTGGGGAAATTATTTGAATTTGTTTCAGAGTAGGGTAATGAGAATAAAAAATCCTAAAAATATTTTCCCACCACCCCTCCCTTCTTTATGGGCCAACTTTATTCCTTATTCTCTACATCCTTCCCGTCAGCAGTGTAGAGCGTTGAGAATGGCAGGTGTGGTCAGTTCATTGCATGTTGTCTGTGCCTCTCAGTCTTCCTCAACTCATCCCCTGCTCCAGCAAGGGATCCCTCCAGTGGTGGAGAGTCCTTCATGAACTTCTCCCATGCATATTGTTTCCACAGGATGCAGTTCTTCATGAACTGCTCCAGTGCTGGTCACTGCCACAAAGTGCAGTTCTCCAGGAACAGGCTTCTCCACAGCTCCATAGTGGCTCATGGGGCCACAAATCCTGCCAACATCTGTGTTTCCCTGTAGGCTTCCCATGGGGTCACAACCTCCTTGAGGCATATCCTGCTTCTGTGACATGAGGTTCTTCATGGGCTGCAGGGGGATCTCTGCTGTACTATGAACTTCCATGGGCTGCAGAGGCACAGCTGCTTCACCATGGTCTGCGCCATGGTCTGCAGTTGTGTCCTGGTCCTGGTCCTCTTAAAAAGGAGTTTGAAGACACTAAATTCTTAACACTTACTCAAAAACACCTCTTCTTATTGCTCTCTAGCAAAGAACTTGCCAAATGTGCTCAGCTAAGTATGTCTCTGGTGTCACAGGCAAAGAATACTAAAGCCTGTTCTCTTGGGTTACGCTACTGAATGAAACCTAGGGTGGCTCAGAAAATGCTTCTCTGTTTTTGTTTTATTTGCAGCAATTAATATTTTGCTGCAGATTAATGTAATTTTTTCCCTGCTTTTATCTGTTAATCATACTGTGCATAAGACCTTTTTTCACACCCATTTTCCTTTGACCACACCATTTTTCTCCCTGCTCCTCTCCAGTGTAGCAGTCTTCATAGTAGTAAAACGTCATCTTCTGTCTATGATCCACCTGAGGATGCCAGTTTTTGCTGACTAGTAGTTAAGTTTTCAGGCAGGTACTTTCCTGGAGATTTTTCTTTTCTGCTTGAAGGCAGACATATAAATCTTTGATAAGTGAAGGCTTTCCTTCAGGGAAATGAACCAGACTGCATTGGCAGTGCAGTAGGTATCTGCATGCTGACTTGTATCCACTTGTTTTTCCCTTTCACATGCTTTCATATTGGCATTACTCTGCTGTTTCATCTATTTAGACTAAGGGTTTTTGGTTTTTTTAAGGCAGATTTCATAGAATCGTGGAATGGTTGGAGTTGGGAGGGACTTTAAAGATCAGCTGGTTCCAATGCCCCTGCCATGGGCTGGGACATGGTTCATTAGAGCAGATTGCTCAAAAGCCTGTTCCAGGGATAAGGCATCCACAACTTCTCTGTTTTCTTTGGTTTGGATTTGATATTGAACACTGAAGGTTGCTATCAAGTTTTGAATCATAACAATAAGGTAGAAGGTACAAACATCAGTTAAAAACTGCTTTTATTAATGTCTTTAATGTGTATAAGTATGCATATCTTTTATAGCATTAGCATATTCAGGAATTTTTTGTTGCCTATTAAAAATTGAAATTCTCTCTCCCTCTCTACCCCCACATTGTTTTCTGGCAATTGAACAGGAGGCTGAATTTCAGTCATTAAGAGAAGCTCTCTCCTTTGTATCATTAATTGATGGATATTACAGATTAACAGCGGATGCCCATCATTATCTCTGTAAAGAAGTAGCTCCACCATCAGTCCTTGAAAATATCCAAAGCAACTGTCATGGGCCAATTTTGTAAGTTTTTTTTTTTAGTAATATGATAATTCAATATTTTTTTGGAAGATGAGCTTTAGTTGTCTGTGAGCTGTGGTAGGCATCTTAAAATGTTTTTAATTGCTTTTATGTAACATAAAATGCTTTATATTTTTCATCTTATTTTTCACTTGTAAAATACAGTGCCTTTGTGACGTGTTATAAAAATTAGGTGGAAAGATAATTCCTTGATAGGGATAGAAATAGTGAGTTAGCAAGACTTGTTTAAGAGGAAATTAGTTCTTATAATAATAATGAATGTTGTTTTATTTCAGCTCTTTTTTCTTGTTAGCCATTTTCCTGGTTAAACCCATCTTTTTCAGCCACACAAATGTTTTGCTAATTTAAGCTTATTTGTTAGGTAATTTTATTATAGCTTCTTTCATAATGCATGTTGAAAATCATATCATAAGCTGTGGGGAATATATTTTTTTAGCCCTTAACATTTCTTATTGGATAAATAATTGTGATGGTTTAGTATAAAAAAAATTCAATATGCTGCTCTCGACATAAGCAATCACCCTATATATTGAAAAATAAAGGGCAGAGAGATTATCTTAAAGCTGTACAAAATTGAAAGCTTTACTTATTGTTCTATTAGATATTTGTTAATATTGCTCATTACTCAACATCTTATATTTATGCATTTTGCAATTATGCAGCATTAAACATTTTCTTTTTACTGCAGCATGGACTTTGCTATCAGTAAACTGAAGAAGGCGGGTAATCAGACTGGTTTCTATGTCCTTCGCTGCAGTCCTAAAGATTTTAAGAAATACTTCCTTACCTTTGCTATAGAGGTTTGTATTCTGTCTTAATGCCTATTTAATTTTTGTTGTGATATAACAATGAGCCTGAGATGTTCAGTAAATGATTCTGAATTTTCCGCCAGAATGTTTGTCTGGTATGTATATTCTATAGCTACTTTTGTCAGACAGGGTAATTTTCAGGCTCTTGTGAGAAACGTCAGAGTTGATACAGAATTGCTGATGCACATGCCTTGGAGACCAAGGGAAGAGAGCCTATGAGTTCTGGAGATAATGACATGGATCTTGGGACTGTGATGTTGGGATAAATATTTGGGAGATGGAGCTGGAGCAATCTGATGGGTTTTCTAATTTTTTAACATTTGGGGATTTTTACTTGAGTTTTTCCCTGGGTTTTCCACATACCTCCCCCCCCCACACAAGTGGGGCTCCATTAGATTGGGTATGCAGCCTTTGACAATCTGAGAGTGCCTCCTTCACAGGTTCTTCTGGGTTTGGGTCTTGTCCTCATCCCCAATACTACCATATTATTCGGCAGCTGTTACATCTACACAAATCTCCTGGGTAT
Source organism: Zonotrichia albicollis (assembly GCF_047830755.1). Lineage (NCBI taxonomy): Eukaryota > Metazoa > Chordata > Aves > Passeriformes > Passerellidae > Zonotrichia > Zonotrichia albicollis. Next base: position 45,950,232 of record NC_133860.1, read on the forward strand.
TTCTGTTGTTAGCTAGAGAGAAAACCACCCTGGAAATGCATATGGGTACTTAGAGAACCAGATGTACCTGTTCTCTCTGGCATTGCAGCTAGTGATGACATAATGCTTTATTATTGCTGTTAAATAATTTCATGATCATTTTTCAAGAATGGATTTATCCTTAATTACATTAGCAGAGCTCCCTTTGTGTTTTTAGCTAGGAAAGGTAATACTAGAATTTTCCTGCTGGTATACAGCGAGCTAGCAAGTTTGCTAATACTGTCAGAGATAGGTACATTTCTGAAAATGACCAAGTAATGCTGATGTGTGAATGGAGAAATGTAGTGTCCAATCAGTGAGGTATGTTTGGTAGGGAATTTTGTAGACAAAGAAATCAGTTCCTGAACTAGCTTAGAGAGGCAAAGTTGAGAGTCAAGCTTGTGAGAGAAGACTACCATTGCCTTTAAGTGACTTTACCGCAAATTTTTTTTCTTTTTCTGAGACTTGAGCAAGTCATTGGAAGATTTTTATATTCAGAATTTGTTGGAACATTTGTTGCAGGATTGAGATATAGCATCACAAAAGCACTATTAAGAGTTCATCTTGCTTAAAAATGTTTAATGGTATATTGTCAAGAGTCTTTGTGAAAATAATTCAGTGCATATTAAAAACACATATTAGGAAGTAATTTCTTAGAACTGTGCTGGAGATGACACAAAAGCAGAATTACATCTGAGACCTCCAAATCTGCCAAACAAACATGGAGCATAAGCATTAGGGCTATTGCTTCCAGCAAAATTTTGATTTGATGTAACCCCATGTCAGGGTGAATGAGCTTTCCTTAATAGCTCTGAAGGATTTTTCCTAGGATCCATTATCTGTTTTCTCAGCTCCATCTTTTCAGATTTCATTAACATTTGTTTTTCTCTAGCATCAACATGGTAGTTCCAGTGATGGGAGTAGAGTCATGTTTTCTCAGAATCAATATTACATAGTGAGAACAAAATAACAAATGATGATCATATTTTACTGAAGCATCCTTTCTCTAATTAGTAGAGTGCTATACATTTAGATAAGCTTTCAAATATTAAATATTAATCAATTTCATTTTTAATGGAAAAATTTTCTGCAGCGTGACAGTACTACAGATTATAAGCACTGCTTAATTACGAAGAATGAGAACGGAGAATATAATCTTAGTGGAACCAAGAGAAGTTTTAGTAATCTTAAGGATCTCTTGACCTGTTACCAGACAGAAACTGTCCGTTCAGACAGCATAATTTTCCAGTTCATCAAATGCTGTCCTCCAAAACCAAAAGGTAAGAGAGAGATTTCTAAGCAGAAAGTTTTCTATTTTCTAGATTAAAGACTTAAAAAATAAGTTAATACTAAATGGCTCTCAGGTAGATGCATGATACAAAACTGGGAGGAACTATTGGTGCCCTTGAAGGCAGGGAAGCCCTTTAAAGAGACATCAGAGAATGGGGCAATCACCTGCCATACAAAGTTTCATATGAAGGAAAATGTCAGATCCTGCAGCTGGGATGGGGCAACCCTGCATGTACAGACTGGGGAATGAGTTGCTGGAGAGCAGTGCCTTGGAAAGGGATCTGGAGCTCTGGTCTGTGGAAAGCTGAACATGGGTCAGCAGTGCCCTGGCAGCCAGGAGGGCCAGGCATGGCCTGAGGGCATCAGGGACAGCATGGCCAGCCAGGCAAGGGAGGGGATTGTCCTGCTCTGCTCTGCACTGGGGCAGCCTCACCTCGAGTGCTGGGGCAGCTCTGGGTGCCACAATAAGAGAGATATAAAGCTACTGGAGAGTGTCCAAAGGAGGGGAAGCTGTATGAGGAGTGGCTGAAGTCAGTTTTTCTGTTCAGCCTGGAGAAGAGGGGAATGAGGAGACGCCTCACTGCAGTTACAGCTTCCTCATGAGGGGAAGAGGAGGGACAGGCACTGATCTCTTCGCTGTGGTGACAGTGACAGGACCCGAGGGAATGGCCTGAATCTGTGTTGGGGAGGTTTAGGTTGGGTATTAGAAAAAGCTTTTTCACCCAGAGGGTGTTTGGGCACTGGAACAGCTCCCCAGGGAAGCGGCCACAGCACCAGCCTGACAGAGCTCAAGAAGTGTTTGGACAATGCTCTCAGGCATTGTGGTGTGACTTTTGGGGATGGTCCTGTGCAGGGCCAGGAGCTGGACTTGATAATCCTTGTGGTTCCCTCCAACTCAAAATATTTTGTGATTCTGTGATACATTTGTGTGGGTTTTTTTTTTTTATTTCACTGATCTATTTATTCATCTTCTTACTCATAGTTTACAGTCGTGGTGTCTGCAGAATTTTGGTGTAAGATAGTCTTCCAGAAGTAATCATGGTAACCAGTTTTGTGATTAGAAGCAAAACTGGTTTCTTAATTGCAGTGGATTGTGTGCAGCAGCATTTCTTCTTACATCAAGTATTTTCATGTCTTGAGAAGGAAAGAGCTACTAAATGAATTATTTATCACTGAGAATACTTCCAAAGGCAATGGAACCAACAATGTCAGTGAATTTCTGTCATTGTTGATCTTAGCTGAGCTATGTCAAGTCTGCAGTGTGGTTTCAGCTCCTTTTTAATACTTAAAAATTACACATGGAATAGGGCTTCTGCCTGAGGAGGGGATTTTTCTTGCATTTGCATTTATTTTTTTCCCCTGTCTTTGATAGTCATATCTTTCTCCTTTATGAAATCTTTAAATATCTGCCCTTCTAAGTAGTACTATATGCAGTTTAATATTGTCTTTGTCTTTATCAAAGTTCTTTTTTAAAGACAAACTTGCCAGAACAGACTATATGATACAACTTTTACTTCTCTCAAATTTGATTGAAAGTAGCCAATGGATTCAAGACCTTAGAAATTATGTATCAAGTAAATATGTATGCACATTATAGAGAATAAATTTTTAACATTATTCCATTAAAATAAAAAATGTATATGCATCAGAATGATAAATTATTGAATAAATATAATCATGGATATAAGCAGATACCCACAAAGACATACTTTTCAGATTTAGTTTTAGTATAAGACTTGCTCGACTTTGTATTATAAAAGAAGGTAATTTACGTCCTCTTTTCCATCCCCAATTGTTATTACAAATAATGCAGCAGTTAAAATATGAAGGGAGCTAGGAATATTTTCATTATGTTTGTCAAAAGAAACATAAAACTCATGAGTGAACCTAGATGATTTTGCTGATTAGAAAATATCAGACTTTGATTTCAGTTTAATGCTCTGTGGCTTTTAAATTACACTGATCTCAATGTGCTATCTTGTTTGTGTTGAATCAGGAGCCCCTCATTATCAACCCTTCTGAAACACTATTGGTTTAGTTTTATATTTTACAAATTTACTTCCGTTTTCCTTTTCCTTTTTCTTCTCCCAGATAAATCAAATCTCCTAGTCTTCAGAAGCAATAGCGTTTCTGATGTACCTTCATCACCTATGCTACAGAGACACAATAATGTCAATCAGATGGTTTTTCACAAAATCCGTAATGAGGACTTAATATTCGTAAGTCACTTTGTTGCTTTTTCTACTGCAGATTTTGGGTTTAATATGCACCGAGTTTTAAAAACCTAGGCATGTGTTTAAAAGAATCTTACCTGAGCTGGGAGATTTTGCTGTAATCTTTCCTTAGAGTTGTGGAAAATAATTTTTTTTGTTTTTCAGTAATGCAAATAACTATTTTTTTATAATTAAGAAGCATTGTTTGGACTGCAGTAACAGTTACTTCGTTCTAGAGATGTCTAAATACATAGCATTCCGTTAAGTAATGGAATTGCTTCCTCTCTGGTTCTTGCAGCAAGTTGTTTTCTGAGATCCTTGAGTAGTCAATAAAAAACAAGCAAAAATTTAAGATGTTTCTGATATAGTTGCTCCCTTTCCTTCTCAGCTGGACTCTACAGCCAGCACACCTCTAAAGACTTGCATATGCTTATACAGGGTGGGGTTCTAAAGATGTCTTTTAAAACAGGCAGATATTTTTGATTTTATTCTGTCTGTATCCTTCCTTCCTTTTAGGAGGAGAGTCTTGGACAGGGCACATTTACTAAGATTTTCAAAGGTGTAAGGAAAGAAGTGGGAGACTATGGCCAGCTCCATCAAACTGAAGTTCTTTTAAAGGTGCTGGATAAAGTGCACAGAAACTACTCTGAGGTTGGTGTGATTGTTGACTGCTATATAACATTTGTCCATGCTATGCTGAGCATTAGTCTTCTTTTCATAAGCATTACCTATTTACTTCATAAATGAGTATTTGTGTGGTAGAGTTGTTTGCTGAACCAAGCTCATGCTTAGACTTGTGGCACTGGGAATATGGATTTGAGACTGGCTTTGGGAAGTACACCTATGTACTTTATTTCCCCTGTTCCCACCACCTGTGAGAGAATTCAGAACTACCCACTGAGATCTGAAGAACAAGTAATTTATACAATTAAAGTACCAGAGGAGGGGTGATATGGCGACAGGATAGTCTTCACCAGTAAATTCATTGTTTACAGACAAGGGACCATTTATGAAAAAAGCTTCCTCTGGATCGAGTGTCTTCAGATTTCCAATAAAATCAAGTAATTAGAAGTATTTATGCATGAGAAAGACTTGGCATACATGGATTCACCCATAATTACTGAGCCCTCTCACTTTTTGAGTGGTGCTTTTAGCAGACCTGAAATGCTTTTGTGCGCAAACTAATGAACTGGTAGTGTAATCAAGCCCAAGGCTCTGTATGTGAGAACTGAATTTCACAAGATGTAGTAATGTTTATTATAGTAATGTAACTTTATAAAACTGCTTTTGATAACATAGGTAATAAATTTATATTTTAAAGTATGAATCAGTTACTAAAAGTTCAGAGGATATAAATAAACATATAGTCACCTGAAGGAAAATGTTCTCATTTTCACTTCATTTGTTGGGTGAGTAACCAGTACACAAGCAAGTGTAGGTGGAGATGCCACTGAACAGAATAAAAAAAATAAAGAAAGCATTAAAAGTATTTGAAACTCTCCTGAAAAAGTTGGAGAAGGTCTTGCTGTAGTGGATGAATTACATAATAATTTTTGTGTTTTAACTTAATAATGTGCTACAAAGAAATAAATTGGAAACTGAACAGTGCATATCACAGAATAAATTAGAAAGTGAATAGTGTATGATAAATTTGCCTTCAATTTACCTAGGTAATTGACGCTGAAAAAAAAAAAAAGATTATTTTAAAAATGTTGAGATACACTTGCCGGCAGAGAAAAAGAGGCTTTTAACCTATCTGAAATGTGTAGCGCCAGTTATTTAGAAAAAGAATATTAGGAAAAAACCTCCATGACAAAAACACTGAAGCAAAAACCAACCAAACAAGAAACAGTTGCCAAACACAAACCAACAACAATATAAAATATGTTACATAGGGTCTTTGCAAAGAGATAGTTGAAATGTTTTGAAAAAATTGTTTTAGTAAATTTATTAGAACTTTGGGGCTTTGTTTTTACTGATGTATTTTCTTTCTCAATCTCTCCCTCTCCTTCCAAAAAGTCCTTTTTTGAAGCAGCAAGTATGATGAGCCAGCTTTCTTACAAACACTTGGTGCTAAATTATGGAGTCTGTGTTTGTGGAGAAGAGAGTGAGTAGAAATTAATTCTTTTTTTACCAATTTTTATAAGTCTCTACTAGAGTTTGACATTGTTTTTGGATAAAACCAGAGAAAAACCAAACAAAACAGCAGAAGTTCAACACCAGCTGGACAGCTAATACATGTTCATGCTGCTGCAGTATTAGCCTTGGTATCTGAGAGCTAGTTAAAAAAAAAAAGAAAAGGGAAAATTGTTTAAAGTACAGTCAGTGTGAATAGTAACCTCTGTAGATGACTCAGTCATGTCTGTTCTGTCTGAGATGAGTTTTGCTGTGCCTCTGGAATGAGATTTTGAAGTGCCAGAAAAATTGCATCCTTACATTGCATCAGCTGTGGTTATCTAGAAAGGGAGGTACTGTGCTACCCAGAAAAATCTTCATTTATTGTGATCAGAAACAGACATTGCCACCCTTTTCCACCTGTGCTGACTTTATGAAAACAAATATAACTTTGGGAAGTTTGGTTTAGAGATCCCGTTGTGAAAAATATGAGGTCCTGGTAATTCAGCAAACACACTACAAAATTGTAGCAGCAATAAAATGTTTGCATTGTCTGCAAAAGTTTAATGTCTTTCCAGTTTAGCTTACAGCTTTGTGACTGTGTATCAATAAGATTTTTTTAAGAATACCTGAAATACACTTGTACCATCTTGAAATGAGATGTTAAGTTTGGATGGTTGCCATATGCTAATGTGACTGCAAATATGACTGTTGGATCTCACTTTGACATTTTTTCTTCTTCATTCAGTCTTTCGGCTGAGATGTCAGTTTGCTCAAAACCCTTTTTTTTTTCTGTGATTAGAAACTTGTATGAAAGGAAGCATTTTATAATTGTATGGGCATATTATATAGGTGGTTACCTTCATTAGGGAGAAAGAATTTCCAAAACAGACGGTGGATTCAGTAATCAGAATTTACCTCTGTAATCAGAAATTACCTCTCATAGTATGCTTTAAAAGGCACAGCATTATGTTTGGCCAAGACAACCACATGGGTTTTTTTGTATTTTATTCATTTTACCACACACAGGGATGATATATAAAATTTCAGGTAGATCAAGTTTATAATCGAAAAGCAAGAGGTATATTTCATACATTTATTTACACATTTCACCTTTAGATCATAGCTGTCCTGTAGGAGTGATTCTGTTTCTGAAGGCAAGAGACTTACTACACTTTAAGGCTGTTATTGATTCAGTGGTTTACACTTGATGTACAGATTTGATAAAAATTGTTTCACATAATTGCAAAAAAAAAAAGTATTTGCTGTCTCTAAAATGAATTTGTTAAAAAAATCTGGGTTTTTTGTTACAGTCAGATAATAGTAGTGGCTTTAATGTGAGCATCTTGCAGCTGAGGGCAAGGATTCAGTCATGTGATTTGAAATTATTGTGTTGAAAGTTATGAAAATGGCAGTTCTTGTTTTTGGAGTAATTTGCTAGATGGCTGCATGAAGGCATATGTCGTACATATATGCACAATTTTAGGGCAAATATTTGTCTGTTTTCAAGCAAAGCATCTTTTGTCAATAAAGTATTGCATTTTCCAGTAAGAATATAGATAGTAAACAGCTATGAAGTGAATGACTTGAATGTTATTCAGCTCACCACATTGATAGTGCTATACACTACTATGCTTCATCAACAGTTACATTCTTGTGCCTTTCAGGTGAGGGTGGAAAGATGCTCACTGGATTTTAAGCTAATCTGTAAAAGATTAAATCTAAATTATTAAACCTAAAAGATTAAATCTAGTAAGAAGAAATTAGGTGAACTTCCACACTCTGAAAAAGTATAAAGAACATAGAGTATTCTTGACAGTACTCAGATACCACAGAACTTGAAATTTGTAGTTAGATCACCAACAAGGTATCAAAAGAAGAGTACTACTAAAGTCATTAATCTGTCCTGAAATTTTATTATTTGTTGTTGATTTTAATTGTTACTCTTTTTATCATTATGAATCAGACATCCTTGTACAAGAATATGTAAAATTTGGATCCTTGGACACATACTTGAAAAAGAACAAAAATATTATCAATATTTTGTGGAAGCTGGAAGTAGCCAAACAGTTGGCATTAGCCATGCATTTTCTGGTAAGTGGTTCAGTTTTGTTAATTGCAGAATTCAAGTGATTCTGACTAATGTGTGTAGAAAGGCTGAGCTATTACCTGAATTCTTAAAACTCTGGAGGGTTTTGATAATGGATTGGCTATATACCAGCTATTTAGTAGATATCCAGCGGCAGACTTTGTATCTTGAACAAAGTGTGGTTGAATGTCCATTCTTTTTTAATGCTTTATGTTTTAGCATGAAATATAAACACATTTGCAGTAATGCTTTCCCCCACCATCCCCATAAATCAGTCCTTTCTGGGCTTCCCACCTCAGCTCACGATGTTGAACATAAACTATTTCCTGGTAGTATTAATACTTAACCACTGGGAGGGGAAAACACTGTACTGTTCACTCTGCCACTGCATTCTTCTTGGGCATTAGGTCTCAACCTTATGTCGTTCCAGTTAAATATAAAGGCCATTATTCAAGACAGGATATGTGACTAGATAAGTCTTTTCTTTAACAGGATTTAAATATTCTTATATTAAATGGATAGATGAGCATTCTTCTGAGTTCAAAAATGTCAAATTGTTTCAGACTTTAGGCAAATAACAAAAATTGGCTGAAAACTGTAAGTTTGAGAGAAATTGTGGTGTACCTGGAGTTTGATCAGCTTAATCTGTGATCATTATTTTAATTGCTGATGTTTCCCTTATGCTGTACAGTATTTGTTTTTAAATATCTCTTCAACATTAAGACTTTTTGTCAGTTTGTAAAAGATGGATTTCTGTTTATAGGAGGACAAAGGCCTTGTTCATGGGAATGTCTGTGCAAAAAATATCTTGCTTATCAGAGAGGAAGACAGGAAGTCTGGAAACCTCCCATTTATAAAGCTAAGTGATCCTGGCATCAGTATTACAGTTTTGCCAAGAGACAGTAAGTCTTTGCATCAACTTTCTTGTTCAATGCTTCTGACTTGAAAAATAAGTTTAAGGGTGGGTTTTTTTTGACCACCATCTAATCTAATTTTGTCATAGTAAGTTCCTTGATCTGTGTGTCATTTTATAATTATCGCTACAGTCTTAGCCAAGCTGTTTTGAGTGTACCTTTTAAATTAGCAAACAGCTACAGGAAATAAGGCCACAGTTCTCCATTGTGTGAGCTTTTTTCTCTGCTGTTCTCATTTTCAACCCTGTTTCATTGGTAGTACTATTGTTATGTTATATTGTAAATATATAATATAGTCTCTTACATTTACAGATAGCTGCTGAACTTAGTGTCTTGTAATTGATCAAGAACTTTCAGAACTGAAGCCAAATGCACTTTTGAAAATGCTGACTGGCAGTTAAAAATCATCTTCAGTGCATTTCTTAGTGACTACCTAGAGCCGTTTGATGTTAAAAATACTGGGTTATCATCTACTCTTAAGACTGTTCCAATGCTTTACAAACAGCAAAATTAACTAAATGGAAAATGTGTGCAAGGTTGTTATGCTAATGGAATGGAAGTAACCTTACTATTCCTTTTATGGTCTTTCTTTTTAATGAAAACACTTCTTACTTGGTACTTTTTATTGATGTCTAAAGAAGTAATGGATCTAACAGCTTATACATAATGCAGTGTCATTATTTGCCAGTAAACTATTTAAATTCTTCATGTTTTAATATGAAGCTTACATTATTCTTATGAGATCTCATTTTAAGGACCTCTTAATCCAAATCAGTACAATCCCATGTTTTAACTTGTTACTAGAGTCAGTAGCAATAGCTTAAAAATCACATAGTGTAATATTCCTTTTCATGGTGCCTTTTGCTGTGCCATAATATGCCAACCACTAGCAAAGTATTTTTTATTCTTTGATGTCTTAGTTCTTTGTGATAGCTGTTGAGTCTTGGTAAGATGGTGGAAATAGAGACATTACAGAAAAAATATAACATGGAAATTATATTAAGGCAATTTTATACTTTTAGGCTTATTTTACGATAAAATGAATGGATCTCCTCTTTGATTCACAAACATTATTTTAATTTTTGTCCACATTCCATAATTTGATTTTCTTTGTGGGAACAAATACTTGGAAAAATATTATTAATACATTGCAATGAAATACCTGTCTGTATTAAAGCAATTTTTGCCAAATCAAATATGTTAGGGAATTTTATGGTATTATTGTTTATCTTAACAAGTTTCCTTTGTGTGATTGCACAGTTCTTCTTGAGAGAATACCCTGGGTTCCTCCTGAATGTATTGAAAATCCCAAACAACTGAGCCTAGCTACAGACAAATGGAGTTTTGGTACCACTTTGTGGGAAATCTGCAGTGGAGGAGACAAACCCCTGAGTGCACTAGATTCTTCAAGAGTAAGTATTACTGGGTCTGCAGTCATAGCAGTTCTTTGAACACTTCTAATTTAGAACATCTGCTTTGTAACCATATCAGCATGTAAAGTGGTGTGGCCTATGACCACTGCAGGAAAAAGACATATTTGCTTGTAGGTAATAACCAGAAGAGATGATTTGAAGTTTGTTTTTATGTTGTTTATTTTGATTTTTAGGGGGACAAAGAATTGTCAGTATTATCTAGTTCATATTTTTGTTGCTTTGTTGCAGCAGTGTGTATCACTTTAAACAGAAAAGTACTCATAACAGTGTGCATGGATTTTAATTAGCATTCTTGTAATTGGACATCTTACTTTGTGTGTTGCAACAATTCTACTATTTTAGCTAAATGAGTAATTTTAACTTTTATCTCAGGTACAGGCAGGAAATGGAGAAGAAACATATTCCATTAAAAAACTAATTCATATGTATTTACTTCTTTAGTTGGAAGCAGAAAGAATACTTCACTATGCCACAAATGTACTAGTAGAATTACTTTTGTAAAGGTACTGTAGCCTTCCCATAAAGCCTGATTTGATTTCTCAGGTATTTTAATCAGCTCTTATAATAATCTCCAAGGTTTACCTAGACCTAACTTAAAGATATCTAAGTATTTCAGAAGTTGCCCCACATTCTTCCATAATGCTTACAAATCTTTTCACAACTGTCAGTGCAGCCAGTTCACAGGTAGGTAGAATTTTCTGCTGGACCTACCCAGCTGAGGATTTATGAAAGTGCCAATAAAGGAGACATTACTTTTCTCATCTTTCTCTATCATCTTATCTTCTACCAGTAATCGGCTGGAAATTTCTGAACTGATCACTCTAAATTATACTAGCCTTGCCTTAGATTAAAATTGGTGGGATGGACATTTGGTGAGACAACAAGTCTAGGTTTAGAGCTGTAATTTTTGGCTACTCTTAGGAGAATGTTAAGGCTTCTGCAACTCTTCATGGTTGTAAAATGCAAAATGACTTACCTGTTTAATTCCAGAAACTACAGTTTTATGAAGATAGGCACCAGCTTCCTGCCCCCAACTGGACAGAACTTGCAAACCTCATAAACAACTGCATGGATTATGAGCCAGATTTCAGGCCTTCTTTTAGAGCAATTATACGTGATTTGAACAGTTTGTTCACTCCAGGTGAGTTTGCGATATAATAGGATCAAAAAGACTCCTGTTTCCTATTGGTTCACTTTCTTTGTAGTATGTTTTTTGCAATACATCATTGTATGTGACTGCAAATTACTGCATAGAAATAAAGGTGGCTGTCAATATGCTACTGAGCTTGAAGTGTGCCTAACAAAAGCCGAACAGGCCATGACAGTAATAAGGTTCTTCCTTTTCTTGTTCACTGCTCTGTGCCTTCTGTTCCCTTTCTTCCCTTCTTCCTTCTACCTCTCAGATTATGAGCTATTGACAGAAAGTGATATGTTGCCAAATATGAGAATTGGAGCACTTGGATTTTCTGGTGCTTTTGAAGATCGGGACCCAACACAATTTGAAGAAAGACATCTTAAGTTTTTACAGCAACTTGGTAAGGTAAGATGTTTCAAAGTTCTGTAATAGTTTAGGAAATAACTATGGTTTTCAGTTAACCTTTGATGACCCCATTATTTGCAGTGAAATTTCTGTTTTAAAAGTTAATTTCAGTCATATCTCAGCAACATGTGCAGTTCCTTCTAGCTCTTTTTTCACTTTCAAAGTATTCTTAGAAGAAAATTAGCTAACTTCCACAATGAATCCAGTCACACCAAAAGGCTAAGTACTTTTAAGTAATGCAGAGCTGCCTGACATAAATGATAGATGGATAGATAGATGGATACACACATGCACTAGATATTCAGTTAACAACACTCTGGAGCATTCTTGTGCAGAACTAGTGGGATTAGTGGTTTTTTGCGTGCATATTCTGAGAAATCTGAATATACAGCCTCTAAATTCAAAAGGAAGATATATGTCTTCCAGATACATGTAGGCCTTGAACTTTTGGTCTTAGAAATCAGCATCTGGTTATTAGTTTTGCAAGTCATTGAAGCCTGGCTGTGTGAAAGCAGACCTAGACAGATGACCAAGTGCAGCCGGCAGTATTTTTCTAGAATGGTTCTTTGCTGTTTTATTTGGTTTTTACCAGTATTCTTTTGGCTTCAAGTACAGAAGCAGCCTGAAAATGAAGTAGCAGAAGTACTTCTGTTTGCAGATAGTTGTTCACTGTGATAGCATAGCATAGGGAGAACAGCAGAGTGGTAGGTGATGGCTGCATAAAGGAAGACAAAAGACAATATAAATGAAGAAAGAGACAAAACCTGAACATTGAAACAAATCGGAGAGGAGCCAAAATGAAAAAGAGCATAATTAAGAACCAAGACAAAGGCATTTATGCAAGTGCAGGAAAAGTATTAGTCCAGTGGAAGTGGAAATTTGCGAAAGGAGAGAAAATAGATGGACATCACCCTCTTTCTTTGTCCTCATTTCTTGTTCTGTTTGCTTCCTTTCATGGAATATATTTCAACTGTTACCCTCAGTCCTGCACTTTTCCTCTCAGGGAAGTTTTGTGGCCTTTCACTTAAATAATTAATCACATAACCTTAATGCTTAGTACTGTGAGCACTGAACAAAGACTACACTCTACATGAGCAAACATGTACTCTAGGAAACACAAAGAGCGAATGATGTGGACTTGTTTTTAATTCCCAAGTGTTTCCTTTTGTGACCTAGGGAAATTTTGGCAGTGTTGAGATGTGCCGCTATGACCCGCTGCAGGATAATACTGGGGAGGTGGTTGCTGTGAAAAAGCTGCAACATAGCACAGAGGAGCATCTTCGGGATTTTGAAAGAGAAATTGAAATACTTAAATCACTGCAGCATGATAACATTGTTAAATACAAAGGAGTATGCTACAGTGCAGGTATGTCCTATACTGAATACACCTAAATATACATACTGAGAAGTTCAGAGAGGTAAGTGTTTATGACAGTCACTCATTTGTTATAAATTTGCCAGGACTGAGAGAGTACAAAACAAAGGAAGTTTTTTGAAAGATGATAACATTGGTAACAAGCTGATCTTACCATTCTGAGTTTCATCTTGATAACACAGACATACAGACTTCTACTTTGCCTTAGCAATAGTAGCTGAAATATTGATGAGATGATGTTGATTAGTAATATATTAATTTTCCAAGCATATCCACATTGTTGTTGAGTTTCAATAAGTGGCATTTTTTGAGGAAATGCAGGTAATTAGTATATGAAACATTGCATAGTGATGTATAGATCATAAATTAATATTTTTGTATTAAGTCCATTTTATATCATGGCTACTGATAGAGGAATTAAAACGCTTCTGTTAAAAAACTCATCTTTGGGAAATTACAGAAAAAATTACATTTTTACTTTTTGTTATTGCTCTAAAAGGACGGAGGAATCTAAGATTAATTATGGAATACTTACCATATGGAAGTTTACGAGATTATCTGCAGAAACACAAGGAGAGGCTGGACCACAAGAAGCTTTTGCTGTATGCATCTCAGATATGCAAGGTAGGACATTTCAAATTATATATATATTTCAATGAAGTTCTTTCTCCTTTTTCCATCCCATTTGTCTTAAACCAACAATAACTGGTTATTTTGGTGTATCTTCTATAATGTGGTTGGGCTGCTAGCACCACATAACCCTCATAAAAAGTAGCAATGTAATCAAGACCTGAAAAAATTCTGGGTATCTTAATACAGGACGCTGAGACTGCTCTATCTGCTGACTGAGGCAGAATATATTCACTTTTCTCCCTAAGGTGACCTGACATAAAGTATTGTAGGAGCTAATACACTCACTCAGGCAAAACATTCTATAATGGAATTTTCAGAAATTTGACATTCAGCTATAAAAACAGCATAACAACATGTGTATGTTTAAACAATTTACTTTAAACTGTAAGAGCAAAGATACATGACTTCTGTATGCAGAACTAGAGGCCTTATAAGTACCCAAACCTGTAATAAATTGTTTGGTACCAAACCTAATTCATAAAATCCTGAAAAGTGGTACAAACATCTGATCTTTCTTGTGATCTCATTTTCCTTATAAAGAGGGCTTATACCTTCCCTATTTTTATTCTGTAATTATGTTTTAGATATTAGAAACTAGAGACACCTGAGATTTCATTGCATATTTAGAAATTTGAGAAAAGAAAACTAGATGGGAGTGAGGGGGAGCGAGACAAAAAATATAACCACATTCCCCTCAAGGCATGTACCAGAAATATTTTTAAATTTTTTTTATCAATACCTATATCAAAGACATGGAAGCAGTAGGTTACATAGGATTACATAATCACAGAATCAACTAGGCTGGAAAAGACATTTGAGATCACTGAGTCCAACCTATGAATGAACGCAGCCATTCAGGCCATGGCACTGAGTGCCACATGCAGTCTTTCCTTAAACACTTTAATGGACAGTAAGTCCCCCACAGCCCATTCCAATTCCCAATTATCCTTTCTGTAAACTATTTCTTCTTAATGCCCAACCAAATCCCCCCCTGCTGCAGTTGTGTCCTCTGATCCTATTGCTGCTTGCCTGGGAAAAGAGCCTAACCCTCATCTGGCTACAGCCTCCTTGTAGGGAGCTGCAGAGAGGGATGAAGTCCCCACTGAGCCTCCTTTTGTTCAACAACCTCAGCTCCCTCAGCTGCTCCTCAGAGGACTTGTGCTCCAGAACCTTCACCAGCTTCACTGCCCTTCTCTGGACATGCTCCAGCACCTCAATGTCCTTCCTAAATTGAGGGCCCAAGAACTGGACACGGGATTTGAGGTGTGGCCTCACCAGTGCTGAGTACAGGGGGTCAATCCCTGCCCTGCTCCTGCTGCCACACCATTGCTGGCACAGGCCAGGAGCCATTGGCCTTCTTGGCCACCTGGGCACTGCTGGCTCATGCTCAGCTGCTGTCAGTCAGTATCCTCAGATTCCTTTCTGCCTGACCACTGCCAGCCACTCTGTCCCCAGCCTGGAGCTCTGCCTGAGGCTGTTGTAGCCAAAGTGCAAGGCCTGGCACTTGGTCTTGCTGAACCTCATACTGCTGGATTCAGCCCTTTGATCCAGCCTGTCCAGGTCCTGCTGCAGAGCCCACTATACTCCAGCAGATAACACTTCCACCCTACCTGGTGTTGTCCATGAATTTACTGAGGTTATATTCGATCCCCTCATCCAGATCATCAGTCAAGGCATTAAACAGGACTGGGCCCAACACAAATCCCTGGGGGACAGCACTGGTGACCAGCCACCCACTGGATATGGCACATTCACCACTACCCTCTGGGCCCAGCCATCCAGCCAGTTCTGAACCCAGCACAGAGTGCTCCTGTCCAAGCCGTGGGCTGCCAGCTTTTCCAGGAGTGTGCTGTGGGAGACAGTGCCAAAGGCCTTGCTGAAATCCAGGTAGGCAACATCCACAGCCTTCCCTGCATCCACCAAGCAGGTCACCTGGTCATAAAAGGAGATCAGGTTGGCCAGGCAGGACCTGCCCCCCCTAAATCCATGCTGGCTGGGTCTGAGCCCTTGGCCATCCCATAGGTGCTGTGCTGTGTGATGGCACTCAAGATGATCTGTTCCATAACCTTGCCAATCACTGAGCTGAGGCTGACTGCCCTGTAGTTTCCCAGATCCGTCTTTTGGCCCTTTTTGTTTCCCAGATCCTTCTTCTGGCCCTTTTTGTGGATGGGTGTCACACTGGCCGCCTTTCAGTCATCTGGGACATCCCCAGTGATGACAGATGATGGAGAGTGGCTTGGCGAGATCTTCTGTCAACTTCCTCATCACACTATGATGGATGAGGGTGTTTATTAGAGTATGTTGTCCACAAATATTCTTATGTCTGGTAATTGTGCCCTGCACCTTAAGATCCTAAGACTTAGCTTCTGCTATATCTACAGAAAAGGTCTGACAATCAGGGGAGAATCTCTGCCAGAGCCAAGACCACCTCCTGACATTCAAACTTTCTCATGGTGAAAAGAGCTTGCTGGTTCCCTGCTTGAAACTGGACTAACCTTTTAGCTGCTGAACCTCTTGCACGTATCAGGAATGCTGCACCCTTAACAGCTTATCTCACCTATTCACGTGCTTCACTGAAGCACAACAACGTGGGTGGTCTCTGGGAGAAGCTCATTCATGGGCAAGCAGTGCGGAATGTAGAAAAACAAAAAAAAGTTAGCAAGTCTATAGCAAGTGTCTTTGGAGAGAGAAAGGATTGGACAGGTGACCACCCACTTCAGAGGGCTGAAGAGCTCTCTGATCTGTGTCTCCAAAACAAGAAGTCATTCTCTGGTAACAGGCCTAGGAAATTTTCTTACAATTACTTCTGCAACAAAATTACATTTTTATGCTGGTGAGTCATTATAAACAATCTTCGTTCAAGCAGAGACCTGGAATAATCTTAAAACTCAGCACCACCTATGAGGGTGGTGACCAAATCTTTCATGGAAGTAAGACGCAACATGGATTTTTGAGTACACAAAGTCTGCAGACAGTTAGCTGTTATATTCTGTCTCCGTCTCAGCCTGCTGCAACCTCAAGGTGCTGGCTTGTGCACTCTCATAAGAAGCTGCAAAGCATGTAGAAGTCCTCAGGCTTTCATTCAAAGCTTGATGAAATAACAGTGGCAACATGTCTCAGGACCCTGGTCTGAGGTGTCCATTGGGAGGACTGGAAGGTGGATTTTTACCCTTGATGGCTGTGCAAATGTGGCAGAAATCTTTGGGAAAGGAACTGTATTCAGAAACTACAAAGAAGAAGGACCTTAGTGTGTGTGTACATACACATACATGAAAGAACTTTGAAAATATTACAGGTCTTCAGGATGGTGAGAAATTGAAATAGCAGATGAGATTATTCCTTCCTAAGTACCAAGCACCAGCCAAGAGAAAGGGAGATAAAATATGCATCCTGCAGATACTAAAGCAGGAAAACATACAGCTTTGATAATTACATGGGAACAATGTATGAAAATGTAGGAAATCTGTATAGAATAGAGCTTGCTCTTAAAGAAACATTTTCACTTCTAAGAAAAGTAAAATCTAAGAGTTACAGTGTATGTGCCTTGCTTTGGAGTGTTTTTGCTGTACAATCTGCAAAGTAGAGGTTATATCAATTGCTTTAAGATTTCTCTAATCTGTGGCATTCTGTTTCTCCAAAACAACATAATTAGTGAGTACCTGATATTGTGAAAATGGAATCTGAATGCTTTTTCTTTGTTGACCTGATCGTGTTATGCTTTTCAGCTGGTTTTGCTTTTCTTGCAATGTTTGCTCTTACAGCGTCTCACATCTCATCTTTCTGCTGTGCATTTCTGTCAGTCTGTAATCTTGGGGGGTTTTCATCAAAAACCTTTCAACCTCTGCCTTGCTGTTTTCCTCTGAAGTGTATGAGAGAAATGAAGGCACACCCATTTACCTGAGCGTTAAAATGAATGTGTTTGGTTGTTTATTGTGTTTTGGTTCCTTGCTACTACACTGGGAGAGGGTTTTCCTTCCCTTAATGTTTGAAGTGTTTCAGGTGTCCTTGCTGGTGAACCAGTTTTAAAGACAGAAACATTTTAAATCACATTTAAACTCTGTTGTTAGACTAGAGCCACAGGATTGTGATATCCACTTAGAATTTGCATGATTTCAGTTAAAGATCTGCCTTATGTGTTTTCCAGGCTAACAGAAAAGTTAGTGTCATCAAACTTCAGGGCTGTTTTCAGAATAGTACATTGTAGTAAGAAAAAGCTGTAGTATTTTCATAGGCTAGTTGTACCAGTAAGATAGAGCCCTCACTTTGAATTAAGGTTTGGTATTTATGGCAGTGAACAAGCTGGCAATGAGGAATAGGGCATTTTTGAACAGTTTCGTAACGAGCTGTGAGAGAACAGCAATGCCACCCAATGGTACTGGGAGGTACTAGAATCTGAGAGAAAGATTGTACTTTGTAGCCAAACTCTGAGGTTTCTGACATTAAGAAAAAAAATATAAGAGAAGGAAATAAGCCTTTTGGCATGACTAGTAATAACATTGCTTTTCAGAACTTTTGAGATCACCAATGCTATTTGTGTAATTTAACTTTTCCACTGTGTTGAAAGGGTGATATGCTTTCTTACAAAACTATGAAACTGACAACTTGCTTGGTGATTTCTTTCATGTATGAGTTGGGTATTTCTTGACATTGTGCAGCATCACTTTCAGTCCTCCATTTATTGCTGTCTTAGCAAGACCTTCTTGTTTTAGTAATGCCACTACACACGCTGGCTTTTTCCAAATTTCACTGTTAGTGAAAGTAACTAAGTGCATTGGTAAGAAGGGATCATCAGCCGCAGAAGACAACATGCCTTCAGACCAATGCTTTGTTACAGCAATCTCTGGGAATGTAACAATAAGCAGAACTGTACTGGTGAATAATTGTCCATACGAAAGAGATACAAAGCACACTGTTGGGAATACAGTGAATAGTAGTCAAATTCAAGGAATCATAATACAAAATTTCATGGAAGCATTCAGGAAAGCAGATACAGAAAATGAAGAAAAAAGCTAAATGAAATGGATATGTTGGACAATCTTCTCATGTGCTTTGGATTGTGTAGCTTAGCCCAAATTTTTTCCTTCTACATATCACCAGCCAACTGCCTTTGGGCACAGAAAGGAGCAGTAGCATTTATCCAGCTACATAATCAAAAAAATACTTGGCTCTGACAGGTGATTTTCTGTCTCCCTCCTGTTAAATGGAATTCACTGAGCTTGGACTCAGAGAAGACAAACCTGGTTTTAGTTTTAACTTTGAGGTTAATTCATCCCCTTAGGGAAAGTGCACCTATGTAGTGGTAAAAATAACTCTTTTCCTGTTCTGTTTGTAACCTCTACACCTAGGGCATGGAGTATCTAGGAACAAAAAGATATGTTCACCGAGATTTAGCAACAAGAAATATCTTGGTGGAGAATGAGAACAGAGTTAAAATTGGAGATTTTGGATTGACAAAAGTTTTGCCACAAGACAAAGAATACTACAAAGTGAAAGAACCTGGTGAAAGTCCTATATTTTGGTAAGTCTTCTTTTGGTATGTGAAATCATGGCATGTTTTCAGTTTTTACCCTTCAGCCAATTCATTTTGCATGTTGTGGAATTCTTACTTGCAAGCTCCGCGTCAGTTTTCCAGCATTGTGAAAGTCACTTGCATGATATTTCACTTCACAGAGTGGCATCTAGAACTTTTCAACATATTTTTTAAAAACCCAGGAAAACACCCAAAATAAAAATCAAAAAAATACATATTTAAAGAAAATAGCATCCAACAGAAAACATATTCAGATATAAAGGAAGTCTAAAATGGCCCATTTTCCTAGATTCTTTCAAGTTTTTAGGTATTCTACTTCCTTAGAAACTGGTCATTCATGTCTTCTAGCTGAGATCAGTTGGATACACCCCAAGAGAAAATGGCATTCCATACATGCAGTTTTAGTCTGTATTTTAATTCTGACTCAGGCACTGTTTACCTAAAGAATAAATTATACAAAATGGCATCTTAGTAGGTGTTATTGGAGAAGTACAGTTTAGTTCCAAAAGTATCTGCAACACAGTTCACTGAAAGTGATGGAAGGCTGTAATTGTCTTTCTTTGCAGGTCTAATCATATCAAATTACTATCTACTTGCACTACAAATAAGAAATATATCTACAACCTTGTTGGAAAAAAAATCAAACTTGGTTATAGTTATCACCAACTGTGTTTGTTTAAGGTGGATTTGGTTTTCAAAACCAATTAACTATTATTAAAGGAGTAGTTAATAATTGAAGGTACAAAAAGGAAATAAGAACATGCTAATATCAATGAATAAAGAACACTTACTCATGAAAAAGAAATCTGTCTTACTAAAACAAATGTTTTCAAAATCAAAATGGCACATGTTGCAGAGAGCAATTTTCCTTGTACTGTGTGTTGCAGGTACGCTCCAGAATCTCTGACAGAAAGCAAATTTTCTGTGGCCTCAGATGTGTGGAGCTTTGGTGTGGTCTTGTATGAACTCTTCACCTATATTGACAAAAGCAAAAGCCCACCAGCTGTAAGTATATAGTTAATAAATCTCAGAGAATTTGTTTATTTAAATTTCCTAGACTGTCATGTACCTCAATAGGTTAATGTTTACTGATCCTTTTCTGGAGATACCTTAGTGTTTGAGACAGCATCCAGTCTGAAGCAGTAACTAAAAGGTAACTGGTATCAAGCCATAAGAAAGAAAGAAAATCTGAAAATTACTTCATAGTCTGTGCATATCTTATTCATTCTGTAACTTCTGTTTGAAAAATATTTTAAAATCTCTTGTTATAGGTTGTTCTTTCTGATCCTTTGGGAAGAGTTATCCCAGCTGCAACCATTGCATGACCTTTATTTTTAATGTTGTTCCAAATTTAAGGCTGAGCCAAACACATACATAGAAATTAAGTTAACTTACATAAGGAACTTAAAGTGTTTTATGTTAGCAGAACCCAAGTTAGTAACTTAGCAAAGTTCAAGGAAAAAAAGGAGTGGCCTTTTGCAGACTGCTGACAGGTGTCTGAAGACAAATTTACAGTGGGTGAAAAAAGATACTATTATCCTCCAATTGAAAATAAGATACATGATCTTATTTTCACCTAGCAGTAACCATGGACATAACAGAGGAGAATTCAAGCTTCTGTATTTACTGTAGCTGGCCTCACCCTTGGCAGAACTGTCAGTCCTGGCAAATCTGGTTTTGAGAGCTGAATAGTGATGATAGGCAGAAATGCATTTGGAGGATACCTCTGCACTGGCCTCAGTAGACCTCTCAGTAATTCCATACATGAGCTATCAGAGGTTTCAAGGAAGAACTCAGAACAGTTCTTCCAGCATAAGAACATAAAGACTCCTAGAGTTCTTCAGAAGGATTGTGAAATGAAAAGTGATAGAGTAAGTTAGGAGCACAAGTGGACTATTCTTTCAATGAATCAATTCTACATGTGCATTCACCACTTCATCAGGTTGGTTATCCTATTGGTATGCATCAAGAAAAGGTAATTTGGTAAATTTAACCAAAGTGGTCTGTTCAACTCTTGTAGTCTTTATACTTTTATATTGTTTTCAAAACCTGGCCATTTACACATTCAGCCAATGGGTGTTTCACACTTTCATGTCAAGGATCATTAAAGAAATTTCGAAGCATTGGAGGAAAAATAAAAAATCCTTTATGTTGTGCTTAGAAATTTATTTCAGTTAACACAACATCCTCATTTACTTTGGATGTCTGGCAGTCTGAGTGAAGTTTTCATCTGCTTTTTGGGTTATTTTGGTTTTTTGGAGAGCAAGGTTTATCTAAGCCATTTTTTCTGGCTTTAATTATACTAATTTTTCTGCTGTGTTGTTACTGATTAGTCCTGCTAACCATTTTTTATACATCAGCATGACAATATCTGTTTTCTATTTAGCATTTTTCAAAGCATTAGTTCTTTTAGTGTTCCACAGAGCTCTTTAGAATCAACTGTGAGTTTAATCCTTTTAAAACTAATTAATCACAGAAGCACAGAATGTTATGTATTGGAAGGGACATTAAAGATCATCTCGCCCCAATCCTCCCTGCCATGGGCAGAGACACCTCCCACTAGATGAAGTTACTCAGAGCCCTCAGCCCAGCTTTGAACCCCCCCAGGGATGGGGCAGCCACAGCTTCTCTGGGCAACCTCTTCCAGTGTCTCACCATCCTTACAGTAAAAGAATTTCTTCCTAATTACCTTTGTTTCTCTCCTTTCAGTTTGTACCCCTTACTCTTTGTCCTATCACTGCAGTTCCTGATTAAGAGTCCCTCTCCCCCTCTCCACTTTTGCTGTAGGCCCCCTTCAGATCCTGGAAGTTGCTGTGAGGTCTCCACACAACTTTCTCTTCTCCAGGCAGAACAGACACAACTTCCTCAGTCTGTCCTCATGAGGAAATGCTCCAGTCCTCTTATCAGCCTCATGCCCTTCTCTGTACTTGCTCCAGCAGGTCCATGTTCCTCCTGTGCTGTGCCCCCAGAGCTGATGCAGCTCTGCAGGTGGGGTCTGAGCAGGGCAGAGGGGCAGAATCCCCTCCCTGCCCTGCTGCCCACCGTGCTCTGGATGCAGCCCAGGACAAGTTTGGCTTTTCTGGGCTGGCAGTGCCCATGGCTAGGTCACATGGAGTTTTCACCAACCGTGAAAGTTCTTTTCCACAGGGTTGCTTCAATCACATCCCCTCCCAGCCCGCAGGTGTGTCCAGGATTGCCGTGGCCCATGTGCAGAACCTTTTGCTTCTCCTTGCTGAGCATCATGAGGTTTGCATGGGCCCAGCTCTCCAGCCTGCCCAGGTCCCTCAGGATGGGGCCCTTCCCTGCAGGACGTGGCTGCCCGCGCAGGCCGCGGCCAGGGAACGTCTGAGGGTGCCCTCGGTCCCACTGTCCACGTCCCCTGCAGAGATGTTGAGCAGTTTGGGCCCTGGTGCTGAGCCTCAGGGACACCACCCATCACTGCTCTCCCCATGGACAGTGAGCCATTGACCACAGCTCTGGGTGCAGCCTTCCAGCCAGGTCTTTATCCGCAGAGGCACCCATCCCTCAAACCCATGTCTCTCCCGTTTAGAGACAAGGATGTCATGTGGGACAGTGCCAAACTTTGTATAAGTCTAGTTAGGTCCATTTTAGAAGATTACTAGATTTCTCAGGAAAGAAATTTGTGCCCTTAGTAAAGCCATGTTGTTTGTTTCCAGTCACTTCTTTGTTTTCCATATGCCTTAGAATGATGTGCAGGAGAATTGGCTCCATGATCTTGCCTGGCAGAGGTGAAACTGACTAGCTTGTTGTTCATTGTGTCTTTCACTTTCCCCTTTTCAAAAATTAGGGTTATCTTTCCCTCTTTCCAGTCATCACAAATGTCACCTTAACAACTTCATCTGCCAACTCCCTCAGGACCCTTGAATAAATTTCATCAGGTCCCACAGACTTCTGCACATTCAGTTTCCTTAGATGCTCATGACTGTCTCCTACAGTGGTCTTAGGGTCTTCATTCTTTCAGTCCCTCCATCTGCCTTCCTCTACTTGGGCAGTGTGCCTGGAACACTTGCCTTTGAGGACTCAAGCATAGAAGTAATTTAAAACCTCAGTCTTCTCTTTATCCAGGGTAGTCAAATCATCAGATGATGATCAACATTTTTAAAGATTTTTCACCTACTGCTTTAAATTGTGTATGTATCATTCCATTTTATTCTATTCCATATCATTATTTAATTTTACACACACAAAAGATCTGTAATTATTGATATATTCTCTAGACATGTAATTTATAATTTGATCATTGTTATGTGCTATTCAATTCATTCTTTATTACATATAATATATATATAAATTATTCTTATTAAATAATTTTGCTTGGTAAGAATATTGCAGCATCTTTTTTTCCTCTGAAGATTATATATTACAATTGGCCTTTTGTTTCAGGAATTCATGCGCATGATTGGCAATGATAAACAAGGGCAGATGATTGTATTTCATTTGATAGAGCTTTTGAAGAATAATGGACGACTGCCGAGACCAGATGGATGCCCTGATGAGGTGATGTACTGTGTTAAAATGTTACTGTAGTGTGAAGGGTGCTCAGTTAGCATGAGTACCTGCAAGTGCAAAACTTACATTTTGTTCTGCTTGGACCACTAAAGTACTTATTCAAGTGGAATGGCTGTGCTGTAATTTTATCAGTTTCATGATGAGTATAATCTTTTGGGGTTTTTTGATTCTTTAGCTTGTACTCCCTCAGGAGCAAGACTGTAGTCTTGCTGAATAATTAAGTGGGACTGCTGTACTTGGGCACTCACACTTCTATTTCAAAAAGATACTCGTGTGAAGGCAACAAGATTAGTGTATATATAACTTGTTCTGTGTAAGTCCCGTGTAGAGATTCTCATTCAAAGCTGTGAACTTTGGATTTTTTTTTTTAATTTGTAATATTCAGCAAAAAAATCTTAATCTCCACCTAAAGTTTTTCACATTTAATTCCAGGATGTAAAGAGCTTCTTATCTTGATTACTGCCTTTCTGTTACTGTTACTTTCTCAAGTGTGGAAGGCTCATATTTATAATGTATATTATTCACCATCAAGCATTTTCAACTTGCAGACAGTAGGCACAGTTAAGTATATGAATCAGATTTTCTATGTTCAGAGTCTTCATGTTCTTTGTAGATACTAAAGTACAGCTGTAGAGCTGTCTTCAGAGCACATAAATTAATTCAGTGTTCTTCTGGTTTTATTTATACACCGGATGCTTTTAAAAATCCTTTCATACCACTCTTAAGTCTTCTAGTATTCTGTTCTTCAGAGCAGGGTGCACAAAGCCTGGTTCAGTCAAACTGACCTGGTTGGGCTGTGTAGGTGAGTCAGTAATGAAAAAATGGAAGGAAAATAGTTATGGGTTGTTGTTTTTTACTTATGTAATTGCCAGCTCAGATTAATTGCTGCATCCCTTTAAAGTCAAGCACACTTGGCAATAGGTCAAGAAATAATACAGTTAAAACTAGTGAAAGAGAAAACATCAGGGTCAAGTGATCTAATAGAGGAGAAAAAGAATGGTACAAGTGAGGCAGGAAGCCATTGGGGAGGAAAAAATGTATAGAGAGTAGAAAGAGACGTCTTTGAAGAACCTTTCTTGCATTTTATGTACGAGTACAGCAACTGTTGAATTGGAAAGGTTTGGCTTTTTGTAGATAACCTGAATGTCATATGTATAAGATAATAAATCTGTTTTACTGAAACTGTATTTTAACTAACGCAAAGGTTTCAGTGTCTGACATTTCTCCAGCTATCAAAGCAAGATGGAAATGTCTCTGTCAGAAACTGTATTCATCCCCTTTTGATCCTGGAAGGCCAGTCATCACAGATAATAAATCTTCCAGATACCTGTAGCTTACAGCAGCTTATCTTGCAGTTTACAAGCTGCTTGAGACTTGGTTCTAAAGCAGCTTGGTCAATGCAGGTGTTTCAAATCTGCTGAAAGATAAGGAACAGTTTCTAATTTTTTTCCTGGTAGCTGTACAGACTGTTCTTAAGCAATATGTGGAAAACTGTTGAAAGTATGAGAAATTAGTAATAACAATCTGGATTGAATGAATGAGAAGAATACAGGTGAAGAGCTTGGCAAGTTGCATGAGACCAAGTATCTGGTACATCTTTGGGCAAAAGGAAAACTGTTGCCATGTAACTACTGTAGCAGAAATATCTTTCAATGTTGGTTCAGTTTGCACAGTAACCTTTTTTTTTTTTTGCTTTATTCTTTCTGATTATATATGAAGAATAATTAAGAATTTAGTATACAAATTCTGGAGAAATATATGGTAACTTCTCAGGGGAAGTCTTATTTAGAATTACTGTTCTTGTAAATCTGATTTCTGGTCATACTGGTGCTTGTTATGTTACAGCATTTTTGAGCTTCTCAAAAAAAAGAGCAAGAAAAAATATAAAAACTTATCAAAGTAACATAGGTCTTGTAAAAGTTTCAAAAAGCAGCTGAATTAATTTTCATGCTAACTTTTAAAAAATTGTCTTTTATTATAAGAGTTTTTGCAGAGCCATCTATCCTAGGTTCTTGCTGTCACTGGGCAAGAGTTCAGGTACACTCTTCTGCAGCTGTTGTTTGGAAGCATAAAGTTAAGCTGAATGTTCTTTAGTCCAGTTTCAAGTAAATATGTATGGTATCCGTTTACCTACTACCTTTTTTTTCTTACCCAGATTTACGCTATCATGAAAGAATGCTGGAACAATAATGTTGCCCAGCGCCCCACCTTTCGGGATCTTGCTCAGCGAGTGGATCATATAAGGGAAAACATGGGTGGATGAAAAAACTCCTTCAGAGGATGAGTTGGAATGCAGAACAAAATGTACTTGGTCAGCTGTGTATATTTGACATATGTACATATGCACACATCTTATCCTTGCTGGAAGTAAAATCTGTGTGGCAAATACCCTGTTTCAATCTACATACTGAGAATCCTGCTAGGCCTTTTTTATCAGGATATATTTGTTACTATGAGAACATGCTGAAATTCTCAATAGAGAAAGAAATTATTTTTCTAAATTTAAAAGTGGATGGTCATTCAGCAACATCATTATTTGCCTTACTTGGCAGTACAAAAAAGAGGTGACTTAAAATGTGATGAAACTAACAGATAAAAAAACAATGTATTTCTTTGTTGAAGTAGAGATGCCCAGAAAAGACTTCTAGAAATACTTTTACACTGAGAAATAGTGACTAGGCACCCTGTTTTGTGTGTTGCACAAAGACTTTTGTCTGTTAATACAGTTTCATGATTTTTTCATTGTTGATGCAGAACTGGCTTCTCTGTGTAACGAAACAGTAGTGGTTTGCTGTACCTGTCTGAATCAGTTATCAGCCAGCAGTATATCCAAAGAGATGTAGCTGTGTGATGTGCTGTAAGTATTTTGAGAGACAGGGAGCAAATTGCGCTTTACTGGGAGAGACAGACAACTTACTAATTCATGCAAAAATTTTAATTTAAAAATGAAAAAGCAAAGATGTTATCCTTTTATTCTTACTCCTCCCTTGATGAATATTAGATTGCCTTTATAGTACTGAAGATACAGTGATAACACATAGAAGGGAATTCATTTTACACAAGGCAGTGTCTTCAATGTAAATAAGGAAAAGCTAAGTATACTGCTTTTAAATGCTGCTCTTTTTTTCTTTCCATACTTGTAATTTTCATGGAGTCATAAGTGAATGAATTGAAACTTTCAAAGCAGGATTAAAAATGTAAAAAATGCCCTCACTTTCTCAATTTCTCACTTTGCTGTTAAGATGATCATGTAAATATCTTCCTTCCAGCACAGAAAAAGAATACTTACATCTCAGTATCTGATATGGCCAGTCACAACCACATCAAGCCTGTTCTATATTGAAGTGGCCCAAGCGTATTTATTTCTGTGGAAATACCCAACATGAGACTGTTTGGAAGGAGTCACAAGTGCAATTGCTCACACTCACCATAGGGCAAGGACAGGATTCCAGTTACTGAGAACTGGAAGGAGATCAGAGCTACCTGAATGCTGTATAATTCAGCTTTTGAAATAAGCAACAAAAAATTTTGGAGAAGAGAATGCTTCGTTTTGCCTTGAGGCAAAATACTTGGGGATAATCTCATATGTCAAAGCAGTATCATTACAGAGTTTGTTTATTTTTAGTTCAAATAATCTTGTTTGTTTGTTTGTTTTTACTTAAGCATTATTGTTTGCAAAGTATAATGCTGGTTCTTTTTGGACTTCTGCTGAGAGAAGTTCAGTTAAGGGGATATACAGCTTGGCAAACTGACCTGACATCCAGATTTATATTTAAAATGAAGTGTTAGTTTTTAAAATCTGTGGCAGTGAGTTAGTGAAACAGAGGTTACTTTCACTGTGGAGCCTCCTTAATATTTGTGGTGACCTACATCCATCTTATCAGAAATTGAAGAACCTCAGCTTTTAAAAAAAACTAAAAAACCAAAACAAAACGAAAACATCCTTACTTGGTGTAATACAGTGCCAGTATAGCAGTATTTTGTACCACTGTGATGTTTCTCTCCCACAGTCACTCCTTCAAAATTACTATTTTATAGTATAAGAGAGTGCTAAATGTGGAGAGCAGCATCAACTTTCTCTCTGCCTATTGCATTTAAAACTATTTCTGTTAGTGTTCTTGCCACCAAGCATTTGCATAGATGATTTTTCAAAACAATTTCACAGTCAGTTTTTAAGCTGCAAAGAACTTTGAAGTGCTATGTTCAACTTAACATGTTTTCTCAATTTCTATACATTGCTTTGAGGATTTGAAATTTTGTGCAAAAGATGTCTTTGCATTTGTAGTCTCAGTTCTGTGTATGTGTATTTTTGTAACAAAGGAGATAAAGCTTTAAAGTATCAAGACAGCATTTTAGCTGAATAACATATGCAGGAATTATGTAACATTTGCAGTGTATGACACTCAGTAGCTCACTGGTTTCAAATACATAGTAGACTAAACATAATTTATGTAAAAATCTCAGGGAAGTTTGTGTAATGCAATGAAGAAATCTTCCAGTCTGTTAATTATTCAAGTGAATTAAAGGTCTTTTTCTTGTTCTACTACAGTTTGACTATTTACATAGTCTATTTGATTGCATAAATGTAGTGGTGAATTCAAGGATTATTTTTAAGTGTCTTGTGGAGTGTTTTGGTTTTGATCTGGGTTTTGTGCTGGTTTTGTTTTTTTTTACTTTAGTACTATATCGTTTTGAGAGAAAGCCGTATCTTTACACTGCAGTGTAACTGTGTGCTGTTGGCCAGAGACAGTCTTTAACAGCCAGAGGCCTGTGCCAAGGGCTTGAGCATTTAGGATTAATGTTCTTAGCTGGGAGAATAGGACCAAGTAGTGCTTAGGACTTGGGAGATGTATAGTCTATAGAGATGTATGTGCAGTGTCAATATTTAGGTCCCAGAGCAGACCTGGTGGCTTTCTCAAAAAGCTGTTGAGGATGTAAATGTAGTGATTTTGCTGAATTTGCTACTGCCAATTGTGTAACCTTTAAAAAAAAAACCAACAAAACAACAACACCACCAAAAAACACTGTATTTTTTATTTTGAAAGCTCTCAGATCTACAGTAGCATTGATAATGTCATATTTTTACATGGCATTTGTATTAATAGACTAAGTACTTTGTTTTAGAAAATGTCTTCAGTTGGCATTGCATTTGTAAGACATTAGTGTAATCATTATGCTACCCAACATGCTGTTTGATTTTGTTGATAGAAAAAGTGCTGGTTTATGCATACATGACTGCTACTACAGTGTAGAATTAAAATATTAACTACTGCTTTGCACTTACATTGGAAGTGAAAGAATTTTTTAATAAGTGCACAATGTATCTTATAGAATGTCTGCAATCAAGTATTGTGTTGTGTAGTATTGATTTGTTGTCTATCAGTATAAATATGTTAAGTTTCAAAGTTAGTTTTTAAATATATTCCACACAGTATTCCATAAACTTGCAACAGTCATGTAGTAAGCCAGAGGAGAAATGAATTTTCAGGAAAAGAAACACATGTTCTTGTCAAGTTCTAGTACTGGTTAAAAGCTTCCATAGCTGAGATAATTGTTGTTAAATGTGCTGATGAATACAACTGTGAAAGTATATGTAAGAATTATATTTTTTCCCAAAATTAAATTTTTAATTGTTGCATTTAGTTAAGATGTTGACCAGCTGCCCTGAAATGTATGGGAAAAGATGTTACTATATTAAGTATGAAGAAATGTAATTCTTGTGTAAAGAAAGCAAGCTTTTCAGGAATGTAGGATCACAAACACCTCCAGGTGTTTGAGAGTTCTGAGAGCACAAGCAGAGGTATAGAAGAACAAGACTAAAGGAAGAAGGATGATGTTCAGCATGGGAGAAGCTTTCTGAAATGTGAAATGCCCAATGAATTATGAAAAACTGATAGATTTTTCTACTGAAAATGCCATATCGTGACAAATATGTGCTAATATATTTCTCAACTGTGTATTGCCTGCCTTAAGTCTGAAATATTCACAGACACCTAACCTGGCTGAAAAAATTTCAATCATTACTATACCAAAATAAACTAATAATGTTGTGCCATGCCAGACAACAATTCTGAAGAGATGTTTGATTAAGAAGTTTTGTTCTGAATTTTTCTTTTTGAATAAGAGGTTTACAGTACTTTATATTAAAGTAGAAAAAGTCCCTTGGTGGTAGGGAGCAGGGAGGAAAAGATACCTGCCACTTATGATTGAAATGTAAACATTTGAACACATGGTTTAGTCAAGAGAACATGAAAGGGATATTTTTAGAAAACTGTGTATCCATACCTGAAACTTAACTGTGTGTTTCTTTTTGCATTTGGATAGTGAAAATAAATAAAAAAACCTGAATACAATGGATGACACATGCCTGCCAACATTTTCTTTTGCACACTAAAATTTGTTACTGGTATTTAAATCACTGCTGAAGGCAGCCGTTTCATTTGATGAGGTAGAATACAGCACATACAACTTTCCAATCTTCCTAGAATAGACATATTAAGCATTTATCTACTGGAAGAAACTTAGATGTACCAAAGTAAAGGTGTTACCTACTGAGGGCTTTTAATCTCTTTTTTAAATTAAGATTTTCACTGAGAAAATTAATTTGGGATAAAGAAACACTTCCTTTTGTTCTCAGTATTTAAAGAGATGCAAGTCTCTAAGACAGAAGTGCCTTACACCACCTTACATGTCTTTGTTAGAAATTCTGATGTCTTGATTTTCATTACTTTATAATCTTTCCATTTGACTTTGCTTAACTTATGGGAAAATTACCACCACTTTTAATGAAAATTACCATCATTTACCTTGAACCGAGTTGAATGCTTTTATCAAATACACAACTGGTCCCTTGGTGTTATCAACCATTATACCTGTGTCCTTGAGCAAAACCAGTCTCACAGATGAGTTGCCTTTGCTTGAGGCAGGACTAGTCCAGTTTTCCCTTACACATTCCCCGTATGGCACACAGGGACTTTACTCCTTTCCATAGTATACGGAGGTTTTGTTTGGGCAGGGCACCCACTCAATACCATGGTCTCTCGTCCAGATGTCTATGAGGTTGTTTTTGAAATGAGTCCCACTGTCCAGCTGACTTCTCTCAGGGGTGCCATGTCCCAACAGGACATGTTTCTCAAGGGCCAAGGTGTAGTTCCAGCTGGTGGCAGGAGGCACAGGGCGCCTCTCCAGCCATCCGGTGGCTGTGCCACTATTTGTAACCACATAGTGCTTGCCTTGGCAGGTTTGGGTGATCTGCAGACTGCCTCCCCCTGTATTTTTCTTTTGACATCATCCACCATACCACAGGGGTTTACCTGCTTGATCTGCTGGGCTGCAGCACACATTCACAGTGCCCTGGTTACAGGGAGTGGGGATGGAGTTCTCAGTGCTGTGTGGGTGTGACAACACAGTTTACTGCAAACCACACACATACCAATGAGGATATGGTATCAGCAGGAAAAGCCAAGCATCAGCAAGAAGGGGAAGTGTACCACCTTGGCTCTCCCTAGCCAAGAAGGTGTCAGGATCACCTGGTGCACTCAGCCCTGCTCTGTCACCCTGGTCCTTTCTCTGTTCTTTTGGGCCCAGTGGACTGAATACCCTGGCTCTGGCAGAGCAGAAGCAGCCATGCAGAGCCCAAAGCTCCAGCTGAGCCAAACCAAGCCCCACTGGTGCTGCACTTAGCCACATGGGACCAAGATAAGCCTAGGGAACAGTGCCAAACACAGCTGAGCTCAGCAATCCAGAAAAAAAAAAAAAAAAGAGATGAGCAGTGCAACATGGATGATCTATCTTCCAAGTTTGTTTTATTCCAGCTCTTAGTTGTTTTCAGACTGGCGGAGGGAAGGGACATAAACCTGTGTGAGCTTTCTGCACCTTACTACTTTTGGGCACTATCTTTGTGAGATGGTTTTTTTGTTCACAGCAGAGAACACCCTTTTGTGTACTAGTCTTCCTTCAAAGAACACCTTTCCCTCCCATTTGACAGAAATCACCTCTGGAGGCTAAGAGTTTCTGTCCTCTTCCCAATCCCCTTGTCATTGCCCAAATTCTGTGACAGGGATCCCAGTTCCTTGGCTTTGCTACCATCTGGTTTCATACCATGTGCCACAATAAAAATCTTTGGAGCAAACAGACCAACAGAGCCTCCCCTCTCGGTGGTTGACATTTTTTCCTATGTCCTGTAGCTCACCGAGGGGTGGGGATTGCATAATTATCTCTGGCCCTGCCTCTTCGTCTTGTGGTGAGCGTTCTGCTTCCTCTTCATCCCTCACAAAGTAAAGTGATTTGGTTACAGGGGCAGCTGCTACCAGCAGGGGTTACTCCCCTGACTCAGCTGCAGTTTGAGTGGCCACAGTGCCTTCTGGTCTGCTTTCCTCCTCCTCCCTGAGGGCACTGTCTAGTAATGAGCAGCGTCCAATAAATAGTAGCCAGGGTCCAACACACTGGATGTCCCCCAAACACCATTTTCTTCCATTTTCTGTATTTAAGGGTCTTCAAATTGAGTGATTGAACAGAGGAACATGTCAAACATGTTCTGCTTGCATTTAAAAAATGACAGAACAGAATACTTAAAATTTTCAGTCAATCTTCGGTCTTGAACTACTGTACCTGTGGAGATAAGTCTGATTACAAACATCTCAATTTGTTTCATTGTAATAAGGGACAATAGTAAGATTGCAGTTTTGTCAGATGACTTCAATAAAGGTACCTGCCACCCTGGAAAAGACTCTCAGAAGAAATGGAAATGTGAAGAGAATCAAAAGCTAGATTAAGCATGTCAGGAGAAAAAAACATACCATTGCAGAGTTGTATCAGAACTGCCATAAATCAGACTACCTAAACAAGAGTAGCAAAAAAATTCTGTTTAAGTTCAAAGTATGTGATCAGTACAAATGTTTTAAATATATACAATCAATTTTATCTGGTTGATATCTGGTAGAATGTTGCATGGGGAAAGAAAATTATCGTTTTGTTTCATCTCCTCTGTAATACAGCTGAATCATACTACTGTCTTCTTAAAAAAAGAATAAGTGTCCAACAAATGTAATTGTATAAGTGATTTCACTTTGACACTATAATCTTGTCTCCTCTTCTACTGAACCTAGACAAGTCATTTTAGCTTTGGTCTTTACATTGTATAGAACAAATTTCACATAACTTTTAGAAGACTTCATTAAGAAATTTAATGTTAACAAATCAATTATTTAAAATAGTTAAATTTATCTGAGTATCTAGCTTAAGGGTATTGCAATGCATTTAAAATTGCAGTAATTTCTCCCCAACAAGAACTTCTCTTAGCAACAATTAATCTGTTATTGAGTTTAACTAACAAGAACCATAAAGCGACAAAAAGCTAAACAATTACATCAAGAGCAGTTGAAAAAGGCAACTATTAAATGTGGATGTTGGATGTGTTTCCTGAGCTACATCTGGTCAGATCAATGGACTTTTCTAACTATCAGGTCACTTTTAGCTCTGGCTTCTTCTCAAAGATACTGATCTATAAATGAAAAAGGTAAATCAGCCTTAACATCTAGTCTGCATACAGCAGCTTTTGCATGGGGAGTGTGGCGCTTACAAATAAGCAGATTCTTAACTCTGAAAGTACCTCTGAGAAGATCCCAAGTAACGTTTAAGGCTGAATTTAGGCTTGACTTCAGTCTTCAAGAAAAAAGGACTTCCATAAGGGTCCTTTCTCTCTATTCATTTGTGTGCCAGCAACGCCAGCCAAAGACATTGCCGTTTAAAAGAATGTTTTGATAGCAAAAGATTTTGATTGTTCCTAAACTTAGGAAGTAATTTCCCTAATTTTTGAAGACCAGATTGAAGCCTTCCAATGTAATTCCAGTCCCTTCCTTCTCAATACATTTTGTAAATTCCTCTGCATCGGTTTGCCAGTTTCTGCAACTTCACTGTCCCACTCCATGTAAGCAATTAATAGAAATGTCAAATAATACTATACCAAAGGGAAGATGCTGTGAATTCAGATTATCTGTCTCTCTGCCTTGAAAACACACCTTTGTTAAATAGCTGAAACATGATTCAAAGAGGATATGACAGAATGAATCTTTTCTAGTAATTAAGTTTGTTCTGTCTTACCCTGGTTTAATTATGAATACTATAAGTTTTGATAGCAAGAAATGTAACATCTAATTACAATATTTGATTTGATTTTTTTAATCCATGTTGATGGCTCTTCATCATCTTATAAGTACTCATATTGTTCACTTGATTGTTTGCTACATTTCCTCTTGCCCTTTGAATTAGACTAAATTCTGATCTGTAGTTTTCTGTCCAGTCTTGCACAGTTTATATTTTTTTTCCTACCACTGGAAACCTCTCTCATCCTCTTTGAATTCCCACAGATAACTATTAACAATTTTGGAGTCTAAGCCTGGGGGAGGCAAACACCTAGCTTAACAAGCCCTGGCTCTCATAAAAGGGCATAAAGGTGGTCTGGAAAATATTCCAGATTTCAAATGGTGTTCCAAACCTAAGAATGCATGTAATCCAATGCAGGGAACAGGACACCATAGCTAAAATTAAGGCATCTGTCTAGCCTCTACTGTTCACCAGCAGCCAACTACTTCACTCAATAGGTACCACCATCAGGACGGACCCAGCTGCAGCTCTGCCTGAACTGCAGCTGGACTGTGCAACAGAAGACTGCCCCCAGGAGTAGGGACACTTCTTGGGATTTCAGATTCCTTACCTGACACTGACAGATCCTGCCATGCCTGAGGCAGATCACTAATCAACAACAGATCCTTGGTAAGTGACTAATAATGTGATGAATTAAAATCAGGGAAATACTTTTAATCCTTGTAGCTACTCTATGTTGGTAAATTCTTTTCTTATGGTGCCCACTATGTCCACATTCTCAGCTAGATCTTTTCTTAAGTAGCACACTTTCTTCCAGTTGTTTTCTCCATCTTCTGCAGAGTGCTTCAACACCTTTCCTGAATTTTCTATGTAGTTTGTGTCCTTTTGTATCACTTTCTCATCAAAATGGTAATTTAAATTTCCCAATAGTATGATGTTTTTCTGTTAAGTCCTTTGATCACACAGAGAAAGACTCATCTCCGTTAACAACTTTATTTGCAGCCTACCATACTCCCCTGCATAACAGCAATATCCTTTTTACTGAGAAATGTTTAGTCACTCCAGTTTCCAAAAGCCCTTCGGGTCTAAGAATAAACATCCTGGAAATACCCTTTTAGTGTTAAAGATCTTTTCTGAAGGGGTCATACATGCCTGTGTCCACTATCCAACCAAGTCTCTAGCATGCCAATTAAGACATGATTTTAAATATTATTTAAGACATTAAGCCTTTTGTTTCCTGTCCTCTTCCTTGTCCTTGTCCTATTCCTATGTAATAAACTAATTATAGTGTAAGTATAGATACATAAATGCTAGTTATCTGCTAGTATGTAACGAACAATATCATACAATGAATAAATATTTGTATATAATTAACTAAGATGTTTAGCTCCCTCAAGACCACACCAGGAAAATACTTCCTTCCACATCTAAGTCTTTATATCAATTACTGTTTTGTATCAGGTCAGCATTCCTGAAGGAGAAATCTCAGAGGAAAGCATGCTGGGTGAGGCTCCTGTCCCACACTCTGCCCATGGTATGCTCAGCTGCAGGGTCAGACCAGGCTCCTTCAGGCATTACCCTGACAGGCCTGAAAATTCCTCAAAACTGGGGGCAACTTCTCTGGGTCATGGCCTTGCTGCCAAAACTACCCTTGTGGGCTGAAGGCTTCTTTTCATCTCCAGCCTGTGCCTCCATATTTCACTTTATCAGTATTTTCTCTCATCTTCTCCCCACATACTGCCGTAAAGAGCCTTGCTTCCTGATGGTCTCTTCATTGATAGCAGTGGACTGTGTCATGGGGATCTTTTGGATCTCCAACCATCTATTCAGGTCAACTAATTTAGTTTATCTGTAATCTAAGTTTATAGTTAAATTTAGACTCAAAGATAAATTTTAAGAGATTATTGTGTTAAGGAATTTCCCAGACTGACCAGGTGTGGCCAGATACTTCCACAGCTGGGATCAAAGCCCCTCCATAGTGGGCATCTCCGGAGAGCTGATGGCTGCCCTCTTGACTCTCTGCACTCACATCCAGTTAGACTAAGTTTGCTCATTGGTTTGAGCCCAGGTTTCCCAGGTGTTTGTTCCCAAGATAAATGTAAGCTGTGTGAATAGACTTCATTCAATGTGCGGTGGCAGTGTGGCAAAAATTAGGAAAGAACCCCCTTTGAGCTAATTGCTTATACAGGTGAGTGACTGCAGAGCAGGAGGTGGGATACATATCTATCCATGTTCCATTTGCTGAGCAGGAAATGAGTTGTCATTTTCTACAGTCATTTCTCTACTGCCAGCTGAGTAGGAAACACTGTAGTCTCAGGAGTGCTAACTCTAGGTCTGTCTCCAGCTCGGCCAGAAGGCAAAAATAAATGTTAGTGTTTTTCCTGCCTGCAAGTGGAGGCTAAAAAAGAAAAAAAAAATGGACAGCACATCTTCAGTAACTCATGAATCTGGACATTTTCCTCTATGGTTTAAAAAACTGACAAAGAATTGGCCAAACAGGACTAGAGTTAGGAGGGAGATGTATCTTTCAAGTCCCTGGGACTTGCTACACAGTTCTCTGTAGCACATTTAGCAATCTTTGTTCTTACATATCATCACTACTTGAGGTACTGGGCTCTAGCTATATGGCAATCAACACATTGCATAATTGCATTAAGAGTTTTCCATCAGATTTAAAACAAGGAAATAGCAGGGAACAGAGCTGGGAAACCTGTTATTACATACTGCTCTGAATTATTCCCATGTCTTTGGGCATTGTTCTAGGAGGTCATAGTCAGACCTGAATCAGACTACCCCCGTAGTGAAAAAAATTCCCCTAAACATTCAGAATACACTCATGCAGACACAAATGGCAGCACTGATATTGGAATGTGCTGGTATACCTCTTTGTGCTCATCAACTACAAACAGCTGTTCAGAAGTTGGCTCACACATCTCAATAGATTATCCAGAAATTGGACACTTCCTGTATACTAAGATTTAATCAACAGGACTTTGGGAATTTCTGTAAGCAGCAAGTTGTTAAAACAATGTTTTCCTCAATATCTAATTTGTGTGTGAAAGAAATGTTGGAAAAAACCTCAATTTTTTCCTCATTAAAAAGTGTATGTTTCTGAACAGTTGTGATGGTAAGCAGAACGTGATCCCTTACACTGTGGTCCTCATGTTTATGCTGCTGGATACACATGGCAGCACTCCCAGAGGCACTTTCAGCAGTGTCCCTGCGCTCTGCTATCTGGATCAGTACCCAGCTCAATCATTACTTTACATTCTGAGCTGTCTGCTCCAAAGTATGTTTGCTTCAAAGTGTGTTTGCTTTCCCCACCCAAATAGTCAGACACCTCATTTTACACAAAAGCCTTGTTTCTCCTCTTAAAAAAGTACCTCTGGACACCAAGTGACATGAGCAGCAGGCAGATGGCATCCTCAAGAGCTGTTCAATTGAGTGACACATAATTGTCACCTTTGGCTACATGGCAAAGAAACCATTAGAAAATACAGCCTAGTGTCATGGGAGAGGAGAGGAGAGGAGAGGAGAGGAGAGGAGAGGAGAGGAGAGGAGAGGAGAGGAGAGGAGAGGAGAGGAGAGGAGAGGAGAGGAGAGGAGAGGAGAGGAGAGGAGAGGAGAGGAGAGGAGAGGAGAGGAGAGGAGAGGAGAGGAGAGGAGAGGAGAGGAGAGGAGAGGAGAGGAGAGGAGAGGAGAGGAGAGGAGAGGAGAGGAGAGGAGAGGAGAGGAGAGGAGAGGAGAGGAGAGGAGAGGAAAGGAGAGGAAAGGAAAGGAAAGGAAAGGAAAGGAAAGGAAAGGAAAGGAAAGGAAAGGAAAGGAAAGGAAAGGAAAGGAAAGGAAAGGAAAGGAAAGGAAAGGAAAGGAAAGGAAAGGAAAGGAAAGGAAAGGAAAGGAAAGGAAAGGAAAGGAAAGGAAAGGAAAGGAAAGGAAAGGAAAGGAAACCATTTGCACACTGTAATATGTACACAAATATTTTCTTACTATAAAACACAGACTTTTGTCTGTGCCTTTGCCTTTGCTATGGCCTGCCTGGTAAAGTTGTTACAGACTATGACAAGGCCTATTAGAGAAACCAAATGAAAACACAAATTACACCTTTTCTCTGGGTTGACTCATGCCTCTGAGAAAAGCCTGTTTATATCAG
This sequence comes from Zonotrichia albicollis, assembly GCF_047830755.1. Classification (NCBI taxonomy): domain Eukaryota; kingdom Metazoa; phylum Chordata; class Aves; order Passeriformes; family Passerellidae; genus Zonotrichia; species Zonotrichia albicollis. Next base: position 45,988,166 of record NC_133860.1, read on the forward strand.
TCTGATTTTTCTATTTATAATCCCATCTCACCCTGAAACACTTCCACTCAAACACTATTTTCACTTACACTATTTATAGTTTTACCAATGGCTTACATCTAACCCAGCAAGTTAAACTCCAGATTGTTCCATTCAACTCACAAATTTAAGGTTTTAACTACATCTTTGTTTCACTCAAGTCTGCTGTAACCATTTACTGGCTATAACCATTCACCTTCTCCAATATTCCTTTTCAAAAGCTTGGGAGACAGTTTTCTAGCAAGACAAATGCATACAGGAGAATTTTCACTTTCTTCTCACATGGAATTCTCATATTGTGGCTTTTTGTAGGGATTCTATTTACCTCTTATTCCTCACCTTACTACTAAGTAATCTTAACCCCAAAAATTCTTGAAACTGCTCAAAAATAAGGAGTACTTCCCCTCAAACTCCTCCTGTAATCTTCTAGGAAATCCTAATCAAAACCCAACCCCAAAACTATCTGTGAAGAGAAGTTTCTGGAAGCCAGGCTATAGACATTTAGCTAACCTGTTGCAAAAACAAACCCACCCAAACTATAGCAGAATGTCACACAGTTGCTGTTTCCACTCAGAGTGGCAAAAAGCATCTTAGAGTCACTACAACTAAGACATTTAAGAAGACAACTCATTTCTTCATAAATATTGCTACAAGGACAGAAGAGATGGTTCTTTTCACGTGGAAGATAACAGCATTCATACTGAATGTCCATTCTGCCCAATCTCTACTGAATTAAACTTGTGTGTTAAAAAAATTAAAAGGATTGATAGAGGCCTAATTCCTGCAGTAACTATAATATCTTAAGGAAAGGCTATTCAAAATATGCAATAATTGCAGAGAGCAGTAGTCTAATCAATGAATACTTGTCAAAAGATAATTTGAAGAACAAAGCCAAAGGCATCAACCACACAGCCTAAGCCCTGAAGCATACTCTGAGTCAACTGCTGGTACAAAGTTACCTTGAGAATCACACAGAGGTCAGGAAAACCAAAACCCTCACCTCAGGAACCATATTGCTAGAAATATAACTTTTTTACAGCTGAGAAAAACTAATCCTTTCTTTGCTGGAAGGCAAAAGGATTAGAAACTACAAGGAATAAATCAGCTATTCATAAATACAGTACCAATTAGCAACTTTGAAGAAAATCCGAATTAGTGTAGACCAGCATACTTTAAGAATGCACAGAAAGATGTCTGAGTGTCTGTACAGCAAGTTACTTGATGCACATCAAGCACTCTCAGCAGCAGTAGGGAAAAAATGGGGAAGTAAAGTAAAAAAGGAATGACTGAAGTGTTAACACTCTAACTATTCAAGCCTAGACATCAATATAAAAAAAAATGCAGGCTGCAAATGTTGTGTTGCAGTAGTCTCTATAAAGATAACACTGCATAAAAACAATCCTGCAACTACAAGGAAATGGAACATGTGGTCAAAATAATCAGCAAGCTGAGTCAGTGTCAAGTGGGATTTCAAGTGGCAAAATATTCTTCCTCTACAGCTTTGTACCATGAATCCCATTTTATTATTGTTGGATGTTACAAGGAAGCTGGTGGAACTCTTCATTAGTAGCAGTAGAAATAAGGGGTTCAAACTAAAAGAGGGAGAATTTAGGATAGATATTGAGGAAGAAATTGTTCTCTATGAGGTGAGACTCTGGAACAGATTGCCTAGAGAAGCTGTGGATGCCCCATCCCTGGCAGTATTAAAGGCCAAAGTTGGATGGGGCTCTGAACAACTTCATCCAGGGGAAGGGGTCTCTGCCTATGTCGGGGGGGATGGAACTGGGTGATCTTTAGAGTCCCTTCCAACAAAAGCCATCCTATGATTCTATATTCATTATTTTGACAGAGGAACAATAATTTGGCAACACTTAGTATAATTACATTTTATTGAAATATTGAAGTTCTTCTTAAAGTGTTACAAAGATATAATACATTCGTAATATAAGTGTAAAGGCTCAACATTAAAATGAAAAGACTTAGTAAAAAATATAGATTAGAAGTTACTGCAGCAAAACAAACTCATTGCAATTACATTTATGTTTTGTTTGTTTTGTTGGTTTTGGGTTTTTTTTAAAGAAAACCAGCTATATTGACTGGCACATATAGACAAGATAAAATACAGCAAGTGTTTTCTTCCTCCATGAAGTAATCAATCAAGTAGTACTGCAACAAACACTGATTTCATGCATAAGTGTAGAGAGGATTTTAAACTCTGCATATAGTACTAATTTCAGCTTTTGTACACCCCCATTTGCAACACATTCCTGCCAAACCCAGAGACTCCCGTTTTCTTCTGGGATACCTGGCCCAAAGGTAGCTGCTTGATTCCACAGGATTTGCATTTCCTTTTCCCCCTCTGTCCTTCTGAACAGCTTCCTCTACCTGGCGAACAAGCTTTTTCAAGTCACCTGCCACAGGTACATATTCATTATAGTAATTTAAACTATACAAGTCCTTAAACGTCTCCCATCCAAGAAATGGGCTGCTTCTCTGCAGCTGCTCCACTTCAGGATCCAAAACTGATTGCAGGTTGAAGCTTCCCAGTAGTTTGTTACTTGCTGTTTGTGCAGAATCTGTTTTAAAGAGAAAACTTATCTTAAATTCAGACTGTAGGAGCATCAAAAGGATTACACAGCTCTAACAAACAGCCACAAAACCCATTAAGTTTTAAATGGAACACTATTATGTAGGAGAACTGCCCCAGTACTTGAGAGTCTCCCCACCATGATTTACTTGTAGCTTACTTTTAGCAGAATCTGTGTTTTAAAGTCTATACACCTCTTGTTAGACATGCAGAATGCACAGAAACAACTGTAACTGAAGTAAAGGCATCCTGTCACAACTGCAGTTTTATTGATGGAGAAGTCTCAATTTTTCCACAGAAACAGAATTTTGTTGTAAAGGCACGTATCCAGAAACACCACAGAGTTGTGTCTTGTTGGATGCATTAGATCACACCCCTCCTCTCCTGTGCACAATCACACAAAGTAGCATCATGTGAAGAACAAATGTAGAAAGGACTAAATAAGCAAAGATTGTATGTAAACTGAGTCCTAGATTGCATTTTTCTATAGCTATTTTAAACTGATGCTTTCCTCTCATTTCCTTCATTTCTCAAGGCATATCAGGGGCTTGCAGAATTTACTTATGAAACATTCTTCATCTCACTGACTAAAGTGTGCTCAAAAATAAAGCCCTACTTCCTTTCACCTTACACTGTTTCTCCTGATTTTACTTCTGCAAGGCAAGTGGCATTGCTTACTTCAGCTAATGTGAAGAAAAACATCTTCAATTCCTAATTTTAAAAGAATCCGAAACAAGTCTTTGTCTTGTGATCTTAATGCTGTTAATACACTTTTTTGTTTCAGAAAGCTGAAAGAACATGAGAATATCCAGCAACTTTTGTATTTACTTAAATATGGCTAATTAGTATATAGAACTAACTTTCAGATAGAACAGCAGCCTGAGTATGTGCAAAAATAAAAGTTGCTGTAGTTACTTTAGTAATTAGACAGTGACTCCCATTTAATAGTCTTTTGGGGTGAAGTCTTCTAGTTAGACTTCATGCAGCATAGCAGAGGCTCCTTAGTGACTGCTGTTCACAAAAAGGAAAGCAAAATTTGCGGGGAAATGACATAACTCCCACAGAGGCTGCATGTAAGTAATTTGGTTTAATTACAAAGGTTACTTTTATCTTTTACTCAACCTGTTGGAGAAAAAAAGTGGCAAAAATTCCCAGAATACTGGCTTCATTTGCTGCCTGAAGTCTTAGGTTATTTCACTAAAGTGTGTATAATCAGAAGAAAAGAATCTCTTCCATTGCACGTTTTAGTCATAACTACAACTTCTGTCCTTTTAAAAAACGTTATTTTTCAGTATTCAAAATACAAACATAAATTAATCACTTAAAATTACTGTTACATTTAGCACAGCTTGAGAGCACAGCCCAAAGACTGTAACCCGGAGCACCAGAGTGCACGCTCCCCAGCGTGCCGACTCTCCGATGCAGGGAAGCACCGGGGAGCGGTAACATGGGCGCGATGCCCCGTCCGTGCGCTCCCGCGCATCCCGGCAGCTCCGACGGGCAGCGCGGCGCCAGGGCTCCCGTCCGGAGGGAAACCCCGCCGGGAGCCCCACTTCGTTCCGCCGCCCCGGCAATTACGGAGCCTTGGGAAGGGAGAGAGGCCATAGCGACAAGCATTCCCTACCGCTCCCCAGGGCGCAACAGACCTGCCTACGCGGCCAAGAGAGGGGAGAAGAGGGATTTTGCGGGATTTTGTAGCAGAAGCTCCTCTGCGGCCGGCAGCCCTGCGCAGCATCTCCGAACTGACCAAAAACTTTGCGGATTATCCCTGCAAATAATGCCCCAGCGCCTGCCGTCCCCTTCCCTTTGAATCTCAGGGCGTCCTTCCAAAAGTCTCGGAAATGCCAACTAGGATCTAGAGAGAAAGCGAGAGAGGGACGGGGACCTTCCCTCAACGGCTCAGGGCGGGAGGAGCCAGAGGCGCTGCGGGGCGCTCACCCTTCCCCATTCCCTCCCGTTCTCTCCATCCCCCCTCGCAGCCCGTGGCTCGGCGGCGAGCGAAGAGCCTCGACAGCCGCCTGGCGCTTGCTCGCTCCTGGGACACTCACCGGCCGCGGGCGCCGGCTCCACCGCCAGCAGGGAGAGCCGCTTCCAGCGGGACCCGCCGCAGGTGAAGATGACGGCGCGGATGAACTCGCGGCCGCACAGTTTCACCCCGTACCCGTCCCCCTCGCCCGCGGGCAGCACGGCGCCAGGGTACCCCGGGGGTGCCGCGCACAGCAGTGCCACGGCGGCGCACAGCACTCGCAGCTTGGCCATCCCCATCGCGCCGTCGTGTCCCGCGGGCGCGTTCCCAGCAGACCCGACGGCCGCCACAACGCCCCCGACCGCGGCGCCCAGCCCAGCCCCGCCGCTGCCCGCCGCCCGCCTTTTATGCGCTGTGAGCGGCGCTGAGTCACCGCCCCGGCCCCGGCCCCGGCCCCGGCCCCGGCCCCCTCCCCTTCCCCGGTGCAGCGCTGTCGTCTCCCGCCGCGCCGTCCCTGTGCCTGCAACAGCCGTCGAGGAGCCCTCGGGCAGCGTTTTGCCCTCTTTCTGCCCTTGCTAGCTGTCCCGGCTCTTCACGCCGCCGTGCCTCACCTTCGGCCTCCCTTCTCGGGTTCCCGGCCCTCACCTACCCGGAGACGCCCCGGCTCTGGGCCTCAGCCGGCTCTGGGCCTGTTTGTGGCCAGGTAGCAGTGCCGATGCCCTTTCGTGTTGCTTTGAAAACGTGAAAAACTTAATTTCGACTGTTTTTTCCATGGTAGGTGTAGAATCTCCATAACTACGTCTGTGTCCTAAAAATGTTGTCTTGACATAAAAAGACAGAAACAAGTGAAGTAAAAGAAATGCCCTTTTAAGGAAGTGGGGGGATTGAAGGGGGATTTCAAAGCCTGGGTTCCTCTCAGGTTTGTTGTACTGGAGGCCTGAGTTCATCCAAGTGTCAGAGATACCCTGGCTCCAGTGTGGGAATCCTAGAGATTTGGAGCTCCACATCTGTGTGTTTCCTGAAGAGCCCAGCAGGCTCTTGCTGACAAGAGTGGTGGTCTTTGGACTCCACGCAGAGCTATGCACCCTGTGCAAGTAAACTTTACTTCTGGATTTGTTTGTTGGCTTTGTTGTTATTTGGTTTTTTTCCCCAGTACGACAGGACAAGAAGTGGTTGCTGTCATCTTTTATGCTGTGAAGAACCAGAAAAGTTCATCTCTCTTAGAATCCTTTGAAGCTGTTGTCTGTAGATCCTTTCATGCGAAGGCTATGCTTTCAGTCCCTTGAGTATTGTTGGCTTATAAAAACCTCTCAAAACTCAATCCTGAAGGAGAGCACAGAGAAGACATACATCTGCAGAGTAGTGTACAAAGGTGTATGATTCACTTGTGCTGGCAGAGAAGTTACAGACTCTACTCTCCTTTTCAAGGAGGACTTGCGTGTTTTACTCTGATCTGGATCTAGAACAAAGCTATGCAGGGCTACAATAGTGAGCAAAGTTGTGTTTAACCTGAGCCAGCCACCATGCCCCATGCAGCTGCTCACTAATTCCTGCATTAATGTGACTGGGGAAAGACTTAGAAAAGTGAGAAAAGTCACGGCAGTTTAATAGAGAAAGCAAAACCTGCACACGAAAGCAAAGAAAAATAGGAATTGATTCAGTGCTTCCTGTGGGCAGACAGGCATTCAGCCATCTTGGGAAGACAAATGCCGTGGCTCCAAATGCCATGGCTTCTTTCTCCTTCTTCCATTTCCCCCCACTTCATATACCAGCATGATATCCCTTTAGTAATTTTGGGTCATCTGTCCTGGCTGTATCTCCTCACAAGCACCCTGGTCCCCTCACCAGTGTGGCAGTACCAAAAGCAGAAAGGGCCTTGGCTCTTATCTGTTCAGCAATAACAAAAACATCTCCTTATTATTAACCATGTCTTCAGCATAAATCCAAAACACAGATCAATACTAGCCACCGAAAAAATTAAAATCTACCTCAGCCAAATAAAAAATCAAAATCTTCCCCAGCCAAAACTTGGACAGTTTTCTTTTTGGTCCAGTCTTAAGTGTTTAAACAGTAGTACCTCTTCAACAGTAGGCACCATTATCCAGAGTGTTGCTAGGATGCAATCTGCAGGAGTCTGCTAATCTGAAATTCCCGAAGAACAAAATCTTGATCTGTTCCTCCCTCAGCTGAAGTCATACCTGCTATATTGTTACAGACAGAAGTTGTGCAGGAGTGATTACAACTTGAATTTTGAGAGCAGTACCTTGATTTTGTTGGTCTCGTGGACTTTTTCTGAAAATACCGTCACATCAGGTGGACTTCTGCATGGACTTTAAGTAGTCTTCTAGACAAAATATTTGTTTTCAGTGTCTGAAAAGCTGTAGTAATGTGAAAAAGCACTACCAGGACAAGGCATGAAGGATGGTACCTCCTGAGTGACTAGAAAAACTACTATTCAAAACAAAACATGCAGAAGAAGATGTAATGTAAATTTAACAAATCTGAAGTAACTATATGACTTCCTAATGTTTGTTTTATAAAGAAGAAAAAACAATAGCAGAACAAAGAAACTAATTTCCATTCATGATCCATAGGATGCTTCAAGGCAAGTACATCCAGTGTATTGGCTCAATGCGAGTACTTTTTATCTTTTAATTTCTTAAAAAAAGGTAAAGATAATTGCACTACTTCTCTCCTTGTACCAATTTATTAATCTGTTGAGCAATAGCAAAGTTTATAGTAGGTAAAGGAGGTTTCATGTAAACTGGGGGCTAAATAAAAAAATATATCCTTTAACAATATCTCAGTAGCCTTGAATACCTTGAATTAAAGCCTTATTCCCATGACTTACAAATGTCAGACAAAGAAAATCAGGAGTAAGACAACAACTTACTGATTTCATTAGACATTTTCCAGAGACTCTATTTCAAATTCATGCAATTCACTGTTGCAAGGACAGCTTAGCTTTTGTAAGCTGTCCAAACATGAATTTACAGCATTTCTAAAGTTTGCTTAGTACCGTACAGGATTCTGCAACAAATGGGAAATACCATTTCATCAATGTTATTGATGAACAAGCATGAGCGTTATCCAGTTACCTTCAATAGAGGATTGTGCAGTTTAGAAAACAGTTCAATCTTAAGAAAGCTCATAATTGAAAAAGTTAAGAAATCCATGCATTTTTGCATAATGAAGTCCAAGGCTGATTAAGAAAATTAATAGTAATGCAGAAACAATCTTGTTTTTATACATCCACATAAGTGCTTTCCCCTTCTTTTAAAAGCAGTGACATGGAGTCAGCAATAAAATAACTCCAAAGCACGTAGGAAGGAGCTGTGATTTTCAACTTTCCTTATTGTAAGGAAGGGGCCCAAACTGGACTCTCCAAAGCGACTTTGCTTGTTTCTCCTCAATGCTCATACGTACTATCACAACCAGATAAACAAGAGTGAGGTGGAGGGACTTGTGGCTTGCAGGTGGCATGTGCTTCCTGGGGTTCATACCTATAATTAGGACACAAACAGCTTACTTTGGGCATCCTAATCATGACTGACTTCTCCCTTTTCCAGAACAATCCTGCTCCAAATGATACTGATTCAGGATATATGGCTCTCAGACGTAATAACCAGAAAAACCCAACAGAATTAGGGTGGTAAAAGAGTAGTGCCTTCAGGCCAGAACAGGCTCCCCCTGGAATTGCTCTCCTTTTTTTCCCCAGTGATTCATGGAAACAAAGACAGTTGTTGTGATATATTAAAGTAAGTCTAACAGCTGAGACCAGTTGAGCACAAATGACAGAAAGGAGCAGGATGTTTTAGGCACTTTATTTATTTCTGTAACAAATATGATGAATGTGGGCAACTTGTGCTGTAAACATGTATTTCCCCAAAGTAAACCTTGTCACTGCTAAGCCCCTGTTTTCTTTCACGGTCCTCTGAAGGAAGTTATACCATTCAATTATTCTGTATCTGTCACTGTGTCATAGATTTGACTGCACACAGCACATGCAAGCATTTTGTGATTAATACACTGGCAGTAGAATGCCTAACTCTGCAACAAAGAACGAGCATCTTCAAAACAAAACCAGGCATTTTTCACAAAACAAAAGCAAGGCAAACAGTAAAAAATATGGACAATAAAGGTGAATAACCCTTAACTCCTTGATGATTTTTGGCACATTCTATATAGCCCAATTTAAATCTAATTCTGGATTACACCATCTTGCGTAGAGCCTTTTCCTTGATAAATTTGGTACATTTCACTGATACTGTGTGATATTGGATGAAACTTACTTCATTTCTGTCACATTTTAGTGATCTTGCAATAGACTAACCTTATTGATCTAAGTTCAAACTTCAGGAGAAAAAAATCAGATTTAGTTTGGATGGATTAATATATAGCTACCCTATTATCCCCTAAAACTGCTACCTGGACCATGATTTTGCTCCTTTTAACAGTGGCTTTTGATCAAACATCATAGTCAGGAATCTGTCACAAGCACACAGATATTGACTCTTAATTCAGAGTAGATACAATTAGGGTATTTCCTAATTTTCTAATATTTATAAGTAAAAACTGTTGTATGGTCTGTTAAAACTGTTCTTTTGTGAAAATGCCTTTCATAGGATTAACATGTGGGCCAAAAGGCACAGATGGAGACATAGAAATACCCAAAAAGGCTGGTTCAATTGTTTTTCTTTTTTGGAAAAAAGAGTATCAATAATGACAGATATCAAAACATACAAGTCCTCTTCAAAATTAAAGGAAGGCGGACTTCAGAACTTGGAGGAAACATAGCAAATGCTCTGTTATTCCAAGCAAACCAAGAAAGTGGAGTACTTGTGTTCATTTTCTTACACTGACCATTAAAACTCATCACATTTGAGATCTGTATGCATTGTTAGCATGCAGGGGACAGAATCAATTACAGAAATGACTGAATGCAGAAGTTAATGCACTTTTAGAAGTCAAACCATGGAAACTGTGCTATTATTTTCTTCTGCATTGAGAAGCTTTTGTTTCATTATATATTTGCCTATCTTATTGTAGTAATATTCTAAGTTTAGTTAAGTAGTCTTCCAAATCATATTTGGGGCATTATCTCCAGCTGGAATTTAATTTTTAAGTCAACAAATTGTCAGTATAGACTTTGGCTTAATTCATTTTTGGATGCTTTTTGAGCATTTGTTTTTCATTCCACATTTAGATTAATGCTAGAAGAATTTCCATCCAAAACACAAAATAATCTGTTTCTAAATAAGCTTTCCAATACAGAAACAATTTTTCCAAGTGTGACATCAGAACATTAAAGTATACTAAAACTATATTCTTGGGATATACCATGGTAAAGGCATGCAAAAAAATCCTTCAGTTTTTCAGTACTTGTAAGGCCACTTGGATCTACTCATTACAAAAACATACATTAATAATTTTGCTTGCTGTTAGCCTAAGTTAATATTCATCTTAGTAGTGAAACTCTGATTTCAAGTATTAAAAAACAAATTATCCTGAGTTTCAGAATGTTGAACAAGCATGAAAAAGATTCAGGAAATAGCTACATAATTTGTTTCCTCTTCTTCAGAAGCTATCTCTGCTCATACTTTAACACAGTTTTCCCTAACAGTAAAACACACAGTTAGCAAGTTATGTGTTTACTTCTGAACCTACTTCTGATAAAAGCTGTTTATTCCAGAAGCAGAGATGGTGAGTTCACTGCCTAAAGATCAGCAAATAAAAAGTGTCTAATTTTTCAAAGAAATTGACTGCCCGCTCCTGACTTCAAATTGAGCTGTGTATCCTGAAATGTATTTGAAAATGGTATATATTTATTTATATATTTATACAAACTTGTAACTACCAATTACCATATCTTTATTGGTTATACTGAGTTTGGTCAGTACCAAACTTTTTTACTACAGGTGAAAGTTATTTTCAGATTCTGAATAGACAGTGCAAGTACAATATTTCATTATAAACAAGGAAAATATACTACAGAATAATGATTATTTTTAAGAGATACTTATAATATGAAACCAATTGCTTTAGAAAGTACTAATTTTAAAAAATACATTAATTTTTTATTTTATAAAATCTCATAATCTTATCAAATTTTAAATAATTTAGTTATGTTAAAATGCAGTATTATAATCACATTTCAGATATGTGATTATAATACCTTCTTCCTATTTTTTATATGAAGAAATTGCTCTGAGATATTCTGATATTCAACAAATCTTTAAATGTAAGAGGTCATTTAGGCAATTCCAGCAAAGTGCTCTGTGTGTCAAGTATGTTCTCTGCTTCACCTTAAAAAAGGAGGGAGGGAGGGAGGGAGGGAGGGAGGGAGGAAGGAAGGAAGGAAGGAAGGAAGGAAGGAAGGAAGGAAGGAAGGAAGGAAGGAAGGAAGGAAGGAAGGAAGGAAGGAAGGAAGGAAGGAAGGAAGGAAAACTTAAGAAACTGATTTGTTTGGCCCTCATTCTTGTTTGGACCACATTAGCAAAATAGCAATTCATAGCTGTGTATTTTATAAATAAGCTTATGTCAATATACCAGCAAAGTTGTCTCTAAGGAATTTTGGACTGGTGGGGTAATTAGGAATCTGAGAAGAAAGTGCATCAGACATTCACATGAAGGCGTACAAAAGCTTTAACAAGTAAACTTGTACACAGTGTCACAGATGTACCATATTTGGGCACAATCTTTCTTTGTGGCTCAGGACTAGCCTAAAAGGTGGTCAGAATGTGGGCAGCACAGGACTTGAAGAAGCATTGCTCAAAACCCACTGATCACAAAAACTTTGCTAAAACAGTTACCTAAACATTAAGCATAGCAGGGAAAAGTTGTAGAGTGCAGAATGCTCTGGGTAAGGCTGGAATGAAAACATCTAGGACAGAGAATCCAAAAAACAGATACAGACTGAACATCATACATATGTTGTGGTGGTCTGATTGTGATATAAGAAGAGATGAAGATTAGGCAAAGAATGCATTTGTTTTGGCTGATGCCATTTGGCACAATGCCAACAATCTTGTTTATCTATGCCTAAAGTCCCAGCTTTATGATCCTTATAGCAGTGGTTTGAGACTGTATTCATGTGTGATCAGCCTAACTGAATATTGCAATGCAGTCAGGATTATGGTTATTCTATAAAACAGGTCTCAATGCTGACATCTCCCAGCTGTAATTTTTATAGTACTGCAGTGCCTGGGACCATCAGTAATATCCAACGCTGGTTACCACTCTCACAACATCAGTCAGTTGCATATAGCATCTAATTATGAAATAGCAAGAGATCTTGGGGACAGGGATCTAGACAGACAAATCTCTATGCCTGTCCCTCACATGTACTAGAGGACATTGCCCCACTGACTGCTCAGGACACAGGGACTCATCTATCTGAAAGTCAGAAAAGGCAGCCAGAGCTCCATTGCTGAGTAGAGACGTTCTGTGCAATTAGAGGCTGGCTATAAAATCCATCCCCTCCTCTAGTAATTTGTGTGGAAAACACCAACAATGTGTGCCTGGACTAGGAGGAGAAGCAGGTTGATTCTTGGTGTCCTCAGAGGTTTAGAAAAGATAGTTTGACAGCTGTTCTGTAACCCTGACCCCAAAGGATTAGGTCCTGATACACAGCCCTGGAAACTTAGGACCTTCCAACAGCACAAGCAGAACTCAAAACAGGTATTTACCTCTATGTCTTCAGTTTGGGTTTTACTTAGCCCAAGCTATAGAGCAGGAAAAATACCCTTCCAATATTTCAGTGGAAGAATACTAAAATAATGAGATAGTGTTTGGTCAAGTAGGCTAGAGACAGAAGAAAACAATAGCTGTAAGCAAGATCAGAAACAAGATGGCTAATGAAAGAGAAACAGTGAAACCTTTCAGGGGTATAAAATGATGCCAAAGGATGAAAGGCAGCAGATGCAGATGTTATATGATCACCTTAGTTCAGATACAAGGTTCACCATGCAGCACAGAAATAACTGCAGATTATTTTAGGAGAAGGAACTGGCTATGAGGTTGGTGATAGGTGTACCCTGGAAGAAAGAGACCATTTAAAGAAAGACCAGTAAATGGAATGGTGTATACATTCATTATTACACCAGAGAATAGATAGACAAGCAATAGCTTGTCTAGCACCAGGAGAATAGATAGACAAGCACAGAAATGGTTGCAAAGGTATGGGAGTGAACATGGGGATCAGTTGAGTATTGAGAACAAGCATTGTGGCTGCAGGTCAATTGTGTCATAAAACCTTCTCCTCAACTACGAAATTTTAATCATAAAATAAAATTGAACTCCTGAACCTGATTTCCAGACCAGATTCATCTGGGCTATTCCATTTCCTTTTAATCTAGTGCTGATATTGGTAATTAGTTTAATTTCCTTCTCTTACTTTCCTTTATCCTATCCTGTAAGTAGGATCTGTAGACCCAAATCTCTCACGTCTTTTTACAAAGCTAAATCAAATTAATCACTTTTCTTCCTCTTGCAAGGCAGCTTGTCATTCCCTAATAGTTTTAGCTCTTCAGTAAAATTACAGATTCCCTTTCCAGAAGTGATCTGAATTACATATGAATTTCCACAGGAGTTATTTTCCTGCACCTTCCCATCTGTACTCTGTACTAAGGTTGTGAAATATGCATCCCTGGATATATTCAAAAGCCTTTTGGACATTTTCCTGGGCAATTGGCTATGGATGATCCTGTCTGAGCAGGGGGCTTGGACCAGATAACCTTCAGAGATTCCTTCCAACTCAACCATGCTATGATACTAGGAAACCTCACTTGATGTTTCTAGACTTTGCTTAGGTCAATTTCATCACATTATTTGGATTATATTCATTCTGCTTATCATCAGCATTCAAGTCTTCCCTTTTTCTACCATTTCCAGCTGATGAGCTTGGGTGGTAGAAATCCCTATTAATCCCCAGTTTCTTGCTGACATTAGCAAATTGAATCCTATTTTGTTGTCTCATTTCTTCAGAACATCAATTCTTCTTCTTGCACTACAGCTTATTTCTTCTCTGTTGATGAACTTAATCAAGTTTGTAACCCAAAGATTTGATTAGGATTGGATAATTTAACTAAATTATTAATTAACTTAATGATCTTAATTATTAATTAACTTAAATTATCCAATTAAGATAATTGGATAATTATCTTCATAATTTAACATATAAAGCAAATGAAGATCCAGACCAAATCTTGAGAAATATTGTTAATAACCCTGCTGAAGCCCAACCTTCCTTTTCAAGCCCAAGATTTGACATAATTTATTTACTCCCATGCTTACCTCTCTACTAATTTCCATGTCTTTCATGCTAATTTAATCTTTAGGTAATACCCCATCAAATGCTTTCACGAGTTTATAACGGATCTACCACATTTCTTTTAGAAAAAAAATCTGGAAAAGACAGAGTTAGTTTAGCATATTCAATTTTATTTTTTATTTGGTTCCACAGTTTCTTTTCTGCAAAACATTTTCACAAGCCTTGCATGCTGCTGAAGTTCTCCTAATGGATCTGAAGTGATGAAGATGACTTTTCATATTTGGAAAGCAATAGAATAACATTGCTCCTCTTCAACCTATGGACCACACAATACAGAGTAAACACATTATATATAAATTCTAAATTCCAAGGGCTAATTCTGCTCTGTGTGTACTAATCTCCTTTTCAATACTTTTATTTCTAAGAACTACCCTTCTTCCCTGTGCTTAGCTGACTCTTCATAATAAAATCCAGAGAAGTTTGTTTAATGCTGTTGGGGAAATGTCACAGGTATACAATCCTGCATGACCAAAATGTATTTGCACCTGCATGCAGCAGGAACTACAGCAGGTTTTGTCTAATTAACCTACCACTATTTCCCATGAAGCATGCGGAGTTAGAAAACCCAAGTGTTAGATCTGGAGGCTAAAGACTAAGGGCTGAAACAGGTTTTTATTTTGTTTCAATACAGTTGTGCCAGTAGCAGACAAGACAATTAGTTAGATTTAGTTAACTAAGTCAGTTTGTAAAGGTGACATGCCATGGTCTGATGCTGTTTTCACTTACAGTCTACACTCACTGAGCCAGTCTCCTTCACTAGGAATCAGAATTAACATAAATGCATCTCCATAAACTTCAACACAATGTATATAATTTAATCATATAGACAAGGGACAGCTATGAGGTAAGACCCCACTTTCCAGGACTCACCTTTCTTCAGTCTTAGCAGGACACTGCAGTAAGATCATCACCTGATGGCTGTGTTTGGTCCTGAAGGTGTGAGGCCATGATTCATGTCTCTGTTCCTTTATATTGTAATCCCTAACCCTTTCCCCAAAAAAACAGCAAGAGAGTGGAATACAGAAGTAAATCACTACATCTGGCACTTCTCCCAGATATCCAATTCTTACATCAGCTGTATTTGAAACAAGAAGATAAAATAACAGTCTTAACTGAAAAGAAATGAGTACTGTTGACTAGCAAATATCTGATTTCAACAGCAGGAAAAGAAATGAGACATAATATTTCTGTCAAAGAAACCGTCAAATATCTATTACAAGATTTCTCCCAGCCATTTTAAAAAAACATAACAGGTTATCTGAAGCTTGGTTCTCTGTGAGAACAGGACAGACTTACATACCTTCAATCCTTTGCAATAGTGTCCCATAGCCCACATCATAATGACAGGAAAATACAAAGCATAAGGGAAGTATTGGCAGTAAAACTGCTGAGTTCTTCTTTTTTATTGCTCTGTGCAAGAAAAAATTATTTAGTATATTCAGCACATCAGCACTGTTACTCTAGGCTGACCTTGACTGTCTAAGACTTGTGTATCCTTCTAAAAATCTCTAATCAAAGAGCAAGTTTTTATTTCCTCAGAAACATTTGTCTTTGAGTTGCCTTCTTTCTCAACCTAAGAGTATTTTAAAAATACAGTAGTGATTTTTGAAAATATTAACAAATATGGGTTGATCTAACTCGTTTAGCATGCATGTGCAGTGCCATATACCCAGCCACTTGCAACATATAACAATATAGATTCTATGTTCATTTCCGAATGCTACAGAGAACCCATAATGCATAAGGTGCATTTAATCTTCACTATATACACAAAACCACAAATATTTCCTAATTCCCTCTAAAAGTTTTACAGCCCAAGAAAACATTATCAACCAAAAGTATTGCAGGCCAAGTTCTTCCCTATTCAATATAGCTTTATTAGCAGGTTTCTTTTTCCCTTGGGTCAGTTGATTTAAATTTAAGTGAGCAGACTTCAGAATATGTCCACTTGTTCCCTGCACTAAAAAAAATCCAGATGGAGAATGTGCTACTCACTAACAATTCATTAAATCTCAGTACAGACAATAAAATAGCGCAGCTTTTTAATACTCTCCCCTCTTCCACACACAACTGTTATTTTGTAGTGGACTTTTTGTACTTCAGATATTTTATTGTCATTTTATTGTCCGCTCATGTCTCCACTTTTAAATAAATCTGCAGTACATACATAACCAGAACACACTCAAAGCAGTGTCCATTTGTCATTTTATCAGTCTCTGAGCAACTACTGGATAAAAATAATATCTGGATAAAAACTGGATAAAACCTGCAAAAAAAAAAAAAAGGATAAAAAATGCAAAACCAAGACCCAGCAAAATAAAAATATATCATGTAATATACTTACATTTCCTGTTAGGGAATAAACTTCATATCCAGTTGTTAAAACTACAGTAGTAAGTGTCCAAAAAATGTCCTGAAATACTTGAGAAATTCTCACGTCCAAGCAATCAGCACGGCTATTTGCCTGTCTCTCATCAGGTTCTGCAGTGCTAGTTGCCTTTCCAGCTAAAGAAGGGAGACAAGTTAAACAAATCTAAGTCATAAATTTATTTTAAAGATTGACTCAATCTCTCAGTGGTCTATAAATCCAAAACACTAACTAAGAAGGCAGTCTTTCATGGGTTTTGATTGAGAATGGCCTTCTTCAGTAATAGTTTCTACCCAAAAACCATTTAGGTCAATTAGCAAATGCTTTTATGCAGAATCTTTCTAATTGTGCTTCTCAAGGTCCATACAAGCAAAATTGCAGTGTTAGGTTTTGAGTGGGACCCAAGTCTCAGCAAGACTCTCTAGATTAAGATTCTCTGACCTTTGCATTTCCATGCTGATTCATAGCATACCTGCTTTCCCAATTAATTCTGCTTAATTCTAATTTAGTTGCGATGATTTTAGAGTCAATCTTGGCAGCTCTTTGCCCTTTCAGGATTTCTTCTTCCTCTTGATGCATCGTAAAGCTCATAACTCTTCTGCAACACCACAGTTACAAATATAGAAAAGCACTGTGAAGACAACAGATTTTTAATAGATAATAAATATATATCAAAAGTCCATAAGGAAATACTTCTATAACTAAAATTGAAAACTGTTCAAAAGTACAATATAGTCAATATATTCACATGTCCAAGAAGAATTTTCTATGGTACAGAAGAATAAAAAAGCAGACTATTAGATTTAAATTTTTAGTTACATGCCCCATCTAAATCTACTGTTACATTTTCATTTAAATGAGGTAAATTCAGTATTTCAGGAACAGAAGTTCCTGTCAACTATACAGAACACAAAAAGAATTTCCTTTTTAGAGTGATGAAAAAATAATAATTGTGCCAAAAATAAGCAGTGTGAAACCAAAGTGGAGAAGTTAGTTAACAGAACAACAAGTCTTCTTCACAGCAATGTTTATAATCCATCTTGTGGGGAAAAAATTGAATACCTGGGTTTGTATGTCTAGGCTAGCTAACCAAGTTGGATGAGAAGTTCAACAAGGTACAGGAAACAGAATAACAGCTGCCTAAATGAGTGTATTCTAGGGAAGAAAGAACAAAGACTGAATTCAGAAAGTTCTCTTCTAATGAATCTCTAAAAGTAATTAAATATGTTCTTTTCTCCTGCTTTCTAATTCAAGAATAATTTAAAGGATTTGTAATTACTTAAGGTTTCCACCCATTTATTCATCTCCATTACTATTGATTTAGCATGAACAGAACAATTTCTGTTAAATTGTTACTAATTATTTCTTCAGACTATGTTGATCTTGCTGTCTTATTTACAAGTTCATTCAGTATCTAGATAGGTAGAAATAATTTTGAGACAGCATAATGAAAAAAGGACAGATCTAATTACATATAATTGTACACAGTAGGAAAAACAACATTCACTATAGTCTCACAGTACTATTTCATCTGTTTCTCTTTCCTCAAGACTTACATTGCAATTGTTGTTCTCACAAAAAATATCAACAGGCTTTACCTTTCTGATAGCCATAATTTTCAGATAGCTTTGTTTTGGTTTTCTTTTTTTTCAGAAGAAGTAATTATATAATGGCTGACCGACCACTTAATAAAATATCAAAATAATTAGATTTTATTTTGTCACCTACAAGGCAGTTGGAAATTCTAAAATAAACAAGTACACTGCCCATTAATTAGACCCATTTTGGTCCCAAATATCCTAAGCCTGGTAAATTGCTGAGGGCTGACATGATAAGATAAAATAATGACATGTAATATCCATTTAATGACTTTATTTTCATCTTCAGTGTGATTATAGGCGTAGTTTCCACATATGTGAAAAATATTAAGGGACCCTTTGTTTGCCTGTCAGCACAGAAAAGGACCTGTGCTTCCAAGATGCATAGTATTACCCTAAATGAGCTTCAATTTGAAGAAGCATGGTAAGGAAGTGGGACAAGGATATGCTGATGAAATACAGGTCTTGCTAAAAGGGAACAAAGGAGAAGAAGAAAAACAGACAGTTTAACATGCACAGTGTTTAGAAAGAAGTAAGTATGGGATAAAAAGAAGGCTGTAAGTTCAAACTTAGAAAAGTAAAGTAAAGGATCCGAACATGATTTCTTTAAAAACAAATACACACACACACACAAAACCCCAAAAAACCCCAACAAAAAAAACCCTCATACTTGTTATAGTCTGACAGCTCTTGTGCTGAAAGAAAAAGATAAGTCACAAACAATAAAGTCAAACAAACACCATGCTGCAGGAGCCTGTCATATCAAATTCCAGAAGTCCAAGGGTACTTCCATGTATATCTACAAGTAGTTCATATAAATAACCTATGATAATTGAAAACAACTTGTTTTCTATATTATAGACAGCAGCCAGATAACATTATCAAACATTTTTCATATTCTTTTCTAACTAGACCTTTTTTCTTTTACTTGAGTGAAATAACCCTCAACTTTCTCCATCCAAAAACAAGTGGTGGAATAAAATGCATAGAAAAATGCCTGCAATTTCTTTTCTTAGAGCAAACTTCTTCTATGTAGATGTAAAATTTAAACCAGATGAAACACAACACTGTATTTAAATTAATTTCTTAAAAATATATATATATATTGAAGGGAAGTTTTGGAATTACAAATCTTAGAAATGAACATTCTCTTTGTACATGACGAAATGTGACAGCCAAGAAACAATTATTTCAGAGGAATATTAATCCAGAAAAGGCAGTAAAAAGCAGGTCTAGTGACATTTGGCTAAAATAATAATTTAAATCTTGCTATTACTGAAGATTTATGTTTTTACAATGAATAGTTTACAAGATAGCACAGTGTAGCCCCAAGAAGACCCTGAGATGAGTTTGGGGATCCTAAGTAAGCTACAGTACTGATGCTGAGATTTGTAAACCAATTTTTATTTAGTCACAATTTATACAGAGAAAGCTTAGTAACAATACTTCAATACATGCTCCAAAACCCCTTTGAAAATTCAAATACATGAATACATGCTCCAAAACCTATGTGGTTTTATGCCAAACCCAGGATTATGTCTCTCAAATGCCAGAAGTTCCCTTTGTTCTGTACTCCGTTATTTCAACAAAAATCTTCATTCGCGCATTCTATTTTCAAGATCAGTTTTGTTACTTTGTCATAATTTCATCTTGCAAAACAAAAGACTACAGTGCTGTAGTTGTTAGGATTACAACAGGAATCTGAGTAATTAAGAGATTTAGTCTAAGTGCTCTAAGTGTTCCAGGGTAATTCCATGCTGACTCCACTGGATTTCAAACTCTCCTTAAGGAGAAGGAAAAACTGAGCAACAATTATGGCCAAAGTAGTCTTACTAAATGCTGTTTCATCACATGACTTAAACTTAGCAGAATAACTGTAGAAAAAACAGTTTGGAGTACACCTGAGCTCTTTTCAGGGAGTTCTGTAGCCACTGTGCAGCACAGCAGGGAACACCACTCTGGCATATTCTGACAAAGCAGACAAAAGGCAGGGCACCTGCCTATCCTGTGCAATCAAATACTGCTTTAGCATTTCCGGACCTGACATCTGATCAGTTAAATAGGTTTAAAATCAATTCTTGACTGTAAAAGCATATATACCTTTAAATAAATTTTGGATGCTCTAAGTAGCAAAATGAAACACCTACATGTGCACTCAGGCAACTCCTCTAAACTACTCTTTTAAAAATTAAAACAATTCCTGTGCAATATCCTTATGCCTGTCCATTTAACATGCCAATATTAAATGAATATCTGGAGCTTGAGTAGTTTTGAATGACCAAGATATCCTGACATGCTGGTTTTAAACTTTAAACTGGTGAATAACTAGATGGTGGTAGACCTTGAGGCAAAAAAACAGTGCCTTAAACAACTGCCTTAAGACCTTAAGGCAGTCAGGATTTGAAAACATATGTATATAGGAAAAGAATCAGAAGTCTACCACAAAAAATGACTCGAAATTAGATGAAAGAAAACCAAACCATGTTTGACTGCAGTTCAAATCAATATTCCATTTTCAGCTGTTAATTTCCTAGTAATTGTGTCTTATTTTCCTCCACATGTGTTCTGTTGAAAATGTCAGTCACACTGGGATAGTGAAAGACTTTTGATCTATTAACATGCAGATTTTAGGAAAAACACCATGTCCTACTATCTTAGAACTTACTTTACAACAATTTTTAAGATTACTTATTTCTCATTATGACAGAACAGAAGTAAGAATTAAGAATAGTAGGTATTTATCTTTACTGCAAAATATTTTATAGAATTTCATAGGTAACAAGACAAAAAAAAGTATGTCATTCAGACTTAGCAGAGATGGTCTGTGTTTTATTTAGAAAAGTCTTACTGATGGGAGAAGCTGATTATTGAGAAAACAAGCCACAGGTGCACATCACACTTATCAGGTGAACAATCATCCAAGTGCCATTGTCTTAGAGAACAAATTCTCCTTCATTTTAAGTACACAAATGGCCCATCTACATAGCCATAAAAACTTCAATAGGAATGATTTACATTACTAAATTTGTACTAAAAACTACAGATGAAGGATCTGAAGTGTAGCTTTAGAACAGGAGGAAGAGAGATACTGTAATTTTCCTAGCCAGGTTGCTGTGCATAGCACAAGAGAGCTGAAGCTGTAATGTGGATACATGGGTGCACATCCCAGCATGCTTTTCAATTACTTGTATCCTGTAACAATCAGACCATGATTTTATAGACACAGTTAATAAAATAATAAAAAAGTGGCAATAGCAACTTCTATATTGGCAAAAATATTGATTGCATAATTTTAAAAATTAAGTATAGTATTTCAAAATAAATGGGAACCAGTAGAAAGTGACATTTTAAATTTTGTAACACTCTCAAGAGGGCCCAATTAGAAATAACTTTCCCATTTTTTCTTTAAATATGGCTAGTAGTTTCTCAACACTGTGTGAGCTACTGTAAGGGGTGATTGGGATTTTGAAGTCTGTCACACAGAAACTGTTAGAGTAAAAGGAAATCAATGTTACAAAATGAATCATGACAGATGAAGAGAAGTGAGGCACAGAGGGAAAAGGTCAGTTACTGGGAAACTGATAATGCTAATAAACTAGTCAGTGGTAACCATCCTTATCATTTCTACTGATTATTCTTCAGACTGCCACAATGATGTCAAACCACACAAAAGAGCATTTATACCATCATTTAATTGATTAAAATCCAGTGGGAGAAAATTCTCATCTGAAATAATTTAATCGACTTTGACAACTTGCAAAAAAACCCTTCTCTGGATTACAAGTCACATCTTCACTTGACTAGAAATTTCTCATACTTTAGACTCTTAGCTTGTTTTCTCTCTTCCATGTGTAGATGGAATGGATGCTACTTTGGTTTTGTACCCCCAAATGGGATGGAAGGTGGTGTACAAATACTCAATAGAAATTAAAAGGAGAGCCAGTGTGAAATGCTCTCTTCTTCACTGCCCACATGTATTAAATATTATTTCAATGGTGTATTTTGTGCGTCTAAGTGTCTATGCAGAGGAAGAGACAGTAATCAGCCCTCAATAAAGAGTCAATTTTCAACCCAATATGCTTAATGGCTCTCCTGGGAGATATGCTCTTTTACCCAATCTATCTAAAATACTGGGCTGAACAAACACTTAGCTTGAGAGCAGTCATGGTAGTAAATCTGTAGAGAACATATTTCATGTCACTATCATTAAGACATAATTATACTGATGTCCTGGTCAACAGATATCTGGACAGGAAAGGAATTAACTACCTTAAAAGAAATAATCACATAAACACAATTTTTACTTATGTTCTGAACCCCAGTATATAAATCTAAGAAAACTGAAACTTTAAGAAACTTTTGGGATTCCCTTACACTCATGTAAAAGAGCTCTCCAGTTTTGTCACAGGTTAATACATCTGTTAGAGGCCATGGCTACTCTGCCTATAATAGATTATTTTCACTTACAGTTTTTCAGTGTTCAGACACTCTGAAAGCATTCTTTTAAAAAGTACTAACTTCTAACTTCTGAGGACTGAGAGCTGTAATGAAAAATAAGGCTTAAATTATAAAAAAAAAGTGACAGTCACACATAAAAAAAATCTGCAAATCCCTTCTAAAACATGTATGAAAGTTAGTGTGCAGATAGTACAGCTATATGTGGCATTTCACCAGTAGATGAAAGATTAAAAGCTCACGTGACTTATCCTTGGTGTCCTTCTTTCTAATCAATAGGTAAAACAAGAAGATGCTGCAAATGGTTCTTTGGCAAAAATAAATGAAAAATAGAATAGTGATACCTATCTCTACACCTCCATTGTAAGCCACCAGAGTGCAATACAGAGATGACAACTTAAAATAATTATGCAGTGTCTGCTTGGTTCTATGACCAGCATGCCCACAGACATCTCAGGAAATGGGCCTCTAGATCAAACAGTTAAAATAAATCAGACCTAAATGTTTTATCCTGCTGCTTCAAAGCTTGTTTGTAGATATTTTTCACATCAAGTACACACAGCAATTAAAATTATTGGCCCTGCAAGAAACTGCACTAAAAAGAAAACTTAATTTTTAAAGCTTCCCCACGCAAAGACAGATTACAAATTATTTACAAGCAAAGAGTTATCAGAAAAAGAAAAGAGTCTCACAATATTAGCCACAAGCCAGAATATAAACTGCACTGAAAAAAAAAATCACACAGAATCACAAATTATTCTGAGTTGGAAGGGACCCACCAGGATCGAGTCCCAACCCTTGTCTGAAGGGTCACGGACTGAACCCATGGCCTTCATATTATTAGCACCAAATCCTTTATATTCCTTTTTTTTTTGTCAATAAGGTACTGAAATTACACTCTTTATAAAGAAGAAATAATATCAAAAGCCCTTAAATCCATGTGAGATTTTTTGCTGCCCAAAGACAGTCTCAATTTAATGGGCAAAGCATGAAGGTAAAATTTCTTGGCACTAACTCAGCATTCTTATTTTTCTTCTATGTGGCTTTTAGGCAACAAACATGCAGCAGAGCGCAGAAGGGCATACACCACCTGCATTTAATGATCTTATCAACAAAAGTAAGTGAAATTTCAAGGTACTGTTACCAGCATTCAGAATTCTTAGAAGTTTTATATGAGCTTTATAGAGACAAACCAAAGTAATTGAATAGCCAGTTATGTAAAAGCAGGTATCAATGTTGAAGGAATACTAAAATAGATCAAAACATATAAAACATAGAGTTAATATTACAAAATCAAGGAATTTATATATCTGACTAATAACTGAGTAAGAGCTTTCCCCCACCCTCCCAAACTTAACTTTTAGGAAATAGTATTCCACAGAAAGCAAGTAAAAGACTAAATTTTACTTCAGTGGACTTAACAAAAGACTAGAATGACAGGTTTGCTCTATTAAGAGGAAAGAAACTATGGTAAATTTGTTGTGTCACAAGAAGCAGTTTAAGAAGGCATTTTTTCTTTGAAGTCAGTTAAATTCCTCCAACAAATTGAGACTAAACATATAAAGGTAGGCTGGAGGTGCACTTCCAAGCAAGACAAAATTTGCAAGCTGTATTCACAATGATATGTACTAGTCACAGATATTTCCCCAAAAAGTGCTGGTATAATTGATTCAACTGAATAAATTTAATTAATATTTGTCTCACTACTAGTGCAGCAACCAGTCTATTTTGCATCTTTTGTTGGTAGTCATTACATATTAGAAATAGCTATTAAAATCTGCTCTGTGTTAACCACTTCATTTGCTTCTTTACAGTGATCAGGCAGAGTACACAATCTGTCAGCTAATACCAACCAAACTGGCTTTTTCCCTGCAAGACAGATGGTTCTAATCTTCCTCAGTACAGGTATCATTTATCTTGTTCTGTTCCATTTCATGAGGAGAAACTAATAAGGATATAGAATTGTTACCAGAGAGCATTTATTTCCCAGAATTAAGCCCAGATCACCTAAGGGGCAAAACAATTTATGTAACGCTTCAAGACAAATGCATTAGTGATGTCGTAAGCGCTACTAGTATCTTGTCAATAGAAAACAAATCTAGCTATTTCCCACCCCAAAGGGAAACAGATGGTAGTAATCTGGAAAGGCAAAACTTGTTTACATTTTACTTCACAAGAAAGAACGGGAACAATTGGTTTCATTTTACTAGAACTAAAAAAAGGCCTTTTGACTAAATTTCACCGAAAACTTTGGGGAGGAAAAGGTTAGGGATTTTCATGACCCTGAAGAAAATGACTCAGTGTCTGAGACATTAAGAGAAATTAAATTTTTCAGGCATCATCATAGAGGTGGTTGATCTTTTACTAACAAAGATAAGGTGAAAAATCTATAGATGGAAAAATGTCATCACAAAAAGTTTTAGTAGGCTCAGGAAGAACTGCAGAAACCTGTGTCAGTACTTTCCTTTTTTATCAATGAAAGAGAAGAAGCATGAAGAAAATTTTCTTGTTCAGAAACTCACTGACATTTTAACACTAGCCATGTTTCCTGCCAAGAGTCAAAACATAGTGCACACATGCATTTTAAGCACCATTTCATTTTAAGATCAACTGATAAATAATTGATAGCATTTTGACTGAGTAATGAGTTAATTGAATTTATTAAGGAAATAAAATAAAGAACCGAACCCCAAAATTGTATTTGTAAATATAATCCTCTTTAAATGAAAGAGATGTCATCTCCCCCCTGCCCTTACTCACACTTTCTCATACTCTCTTTTCCATTTCTACTTATAGCTCATTACTCAAAAAGAGTTCCAGAATAAAGGACCAGGACATGTGCCAGATGTAAGTCCCTACCAAGAACAAACAATAGGCTTATGAGGTGCAGGGCCAGGAGTTGGACATGATGATCCTGATGTCTGTCTTTCATTCAGCATATTCTATGATTCTATGAATTCTTTGTACCTGTTTAAGATGGAGTACCAAGACTGAGCCTACTAGGTGTCAAAAAGACTTTAATGTTTTTCTTTTCCAAGTTTTGGTTTTTCCTCATCTAATTTCCATTAACATTTTGCATTTGTCTCTAAGAACGTAGTCCAGTGTCTAGTTTTGCACAAAACCTCTACTGATCTATCTTAATATTATCTATACATTCTTAATATATTTTTAATTCTAAGGAATTTAAAACAAACTGAGGAGAGGAGATCAGAGGAGACCTATGAGCTGCCTGATAAATAAATCAGGTCTTCCTTATCTCTCACTCACAAAATTCTCAGTATCTGTAGTAAAGGAAGTCCAGCAAAGTGCTATGTGCAGAACCCATGATTCAGTTCAAATATTACAAAACCAATAACTTAAGGAAGTTACTTATTTGTACAGAAACATTATCTTCTTAAATATGCAGATACAAATACTGCTTGTACTTTATCTCTGCTAAATGTGTAATCTCATTTTTCACTTGAAGATATGTTTAAAATGCTTCATTTGTCTCTTTTACTATATACATCCTGTCACATTTTACCATAGCAACTTCACTAGAAATTTCTTCAGAAGTAAGAACTTCAAAAACCACTAGAGGGTTACCTAGATTATCAAACAGAATCCAATAAGAAACAAACTTAAAACTCCTGCTGGAAGGTTCAAACTTATTTCTTACTTGGCAAACACAAATGTTACACCTTCTTTGTATATTTTCAAAATTACAAAGAGAACATACATTGAGAAGAAAATGTACAGTACATTGAGAAGAAAAGCAAAGAGCAGTAATAAACAGCTGTATAACTGAAGTTACAACATCTTGTTTTGCGATACACATGAGTGTCTGGATATAAACTGAAATGTAGTCCTGTTCCATATCTTATAACAGATCTATATTTTAAAATTTTTTTACATTTTTATTTCAGAAAAAAAATTTGATATAATTTAGTCAAAAGATATGGCCAATTAATAAGCATCTATGGGGTACTTCTTTCATTTCAGATTTAAGGACAAACTGTTAAACATGAATAGAAAACTGCCTTGTTACTTTCATTTATTGCCATTCAAAGCAAACCTCTTAAGGCAATACAATCCTGGCAGGAAGGTAAACCAATCATTCTATGGTCTGCCCCTAACCAAGAGCTGACAGTGTAAAGGAAAGAAAACATACAATATTAAGTTGCATTTATCTATGGCTTCAGTGAGTTTTTGATATATTTCTCCAAAACCAGATACTTTTGTCACACACCTTTTGTAACATTAAATTACATTCTAATGATATGAATATTTACACATTAGTATATATGATGAAATAATACCCCGAAGCATTTTCTTACAAAACGGAGAGATTTAGTGCCATTTGTAGATATAGCAAACACTCACCAGCAGTTTCACTTCAAGCCGATTTGTGAGTGCATGTGACATGGCTTGTGCATACAGTGTGCAATGCATAGATGTTTCTCCACAGGCAAGAGCTGAAGAACAGATGAAAGCACAGAACACTTGAATACATTTTCAGAAGTAGAAATCTAACGATTTATAATTTGAATGAACTAAATAAGATGTTTTTTCTGCAAGAGATAAATATGTTTGGCATTTCCGTGTTGTGTAAAAAGAAAATTTCACTTACAGAAGAAGATGCTGTAAAATTTGTATCTATGAAAAAGCAGACTGTGCCTTACTGAACTAGAGGATGAGTTTCCCTAGCAATTTTTTATACTATCTGCCCACTTACTCCACAGTTTTAACTAACTGAGGAAGAAATGCCTGTTCTTTTTATTTCCTTTATTAATTTGCATCACTGCCAAAACTTCAAAAGAAGCTGCTAAAACAAAGTGGGGCAGGGGAAGGGGGGGGTGGCAAAAATATCCACTGAGATACAGAACTATAGGGGATTTTCCATACCACCATCTGGTCCTAATTAAAATAGGACAATGAAGATTTATCATGACTCAAAATAAACCTAGATGATGTTAGTGACACCAAAAGAAAGAAAATATTTAAAAAAAACAAGGAAAGATTTTAAAAAAGGGAAGATTAAAAAAAAAAACAGGGGAAAAAAGAAAAGAAGAAAAAAAGGAGAAGGAAATAAAAAGTACTACCACAGCATTGTCAAAACAAAGAAAAATAAGCCCTTACTTTTCTAGATTTACTTGATCTTGACTTTCTTTTAACCAAGAATATAGAATCTTTTCCATGCCCACACAGGAGGATACAGGGAGCAAGTCTATAAACTCTCAAAGAATAACTGCTATGAAAGCAGATCTATGACTGTTTCCTGGCTATCCAAGATAACCTGGAGAAACGAATGCACTTTAGAGTCTGACATAATAAAACAGAGAGAGAGGAAGGACAGCAGCAAGTTGGGATTGAGACTATCCAGAGATTCATGCTGTAGACAGGTTATAATAAAACATTTTTATTATTGGAAAATACAAGATCTGCCAGAAGTATATTATTTTTCTAGCATGTTTATTTTCTTACAAGTTTAGTAGCTCCCATCAAAGATTAATTTAGGAGACTGTATTTGACTCCTGAAAGCAATGATGTTTTCCCACTGAGAAGAATATCTTTTTGTTTGGTAGGAAATCCTCCTGCTAGGAAAGAAAAAAAACCCCAAAAGTCTACCAAAAAAACCCTCCAAATCACTCCAACTGCAACTCCAAAAAACCAATAAAACAATTACATGCCATAAGCACCAACTAGGGTTTTTTTTTTGTTTCCAACACTTTCAATGTTTCTTGGCTTCTCCTGTATAACTTATTCTCAAAAGCTACACTTCTCAAGAGTTTCAATCCTCCAGTCTGAGCGTGAAAGACTGGCAGAGCTGACCTGCTGTAATCTCAAAGCAATACTTTTCTAATGTGTTTTGCTTAAATAATGGTTATAACCTTGTACTGAAATTTCTGATTTCAACTGACTTATGTATGTGCTAATACTAGATATATAATTCCGCATGCAGTGTAGGAGAAATGTATCTGCTAATACAGCAATATATATTACAAAACTTCCAAAATATACAGGAGATTGAACAATTCTTTTCCAGGTAAATTATTTCCACAAACAAGATTTTTGCTTTGTTTTTGCCCTCTGACAGGCAGGGCACATGGAGGCTTTAATTCCCAATTCCCTTCTCCATCCCTTGTCATGTTATTTCTGTGTCATTATCACTTAACATACTTCTAAAGTCTGTCTGACAGCTGTCAGTTAAAAGTTAGACCAAGTCACATCTTGTTTCAACAGACTGCTGCTGTGCGTGTGGTGCCCAGTACAAGTGCAGACATCAAACAGTAACTGCTCATAATTCTCAGTCTGGGAAGAAAGAGAGGTAAGAAAATCCTCCCTCACAGGATCCAAAAAATACAGCGAGCCACAGCCTGCTTCTGTGGGTGTTAGAGAATCATAAAATAACTTGGGTTCAACCTCAGCTGTCTTACTCAGAACAGCTATGTGATCAGACCAGGAGACCAGGCTGCTGAGGGCTTTCATCCTGCCAGCTCTAGAAAACCTCCAAAGATGGAAGTATCACTGAGCCTTAGCTCCACTGCTGGATTAGCCTTGCAGGGAAAAAGGTTTCTCCTTACACTCAGTCTGCACTGTTCCCCAAATCCTGTTTCAATGTATACCTATTACCTCTTGCACTTTCTGGCTGTACTTTCTTGATTACTCGCGGTTGGTGGGAGGCTGCCCTCAGGTCCTGCTTCCCAGAAGGCATCTCATTTCAGGCTAAGTAAGCACAGTGCACTTGGCCTCCTTGCAAGAAGTGCTCCTGCCCTTGGCCATCTTGGTGGTCTGCTGCAAAAGCTGCTCTTTTTTACCTATGTTATTCTTGCACTGGGGAAGAAGGGGGAAAAAAAGTGGATGCAGTATTTAAATGGATTTAACAAAGCCCTGAACAGAAGACAACAGAAAATTTTGTCAACCTACTAGCTTCACTATAGCTTAAAAAGCCCTCATTTGTCCTTTTGACTCTCTCTTCTGTCAGGGTACACTGCTGACTTATGCCCTAGTTGCTGTTTTCCAGTGTCCCCTCATCTCTACAGAATTGCTCCCATTTTTCAGCTCTCAGTCTGTGTTGTGGCCAAGGACACTTAGCTGACACTTAAATCATGTCATCTTTCCTGAACTCTTCTATCCTTCAAAGCTCCTATGGCACCTCGCCTACCAGTTTCCCAAGCAAGATTAAATCCTTTCTCCCAGTGTCCAGGGTCTGCAACTCATCTTGCTACAATCAAGCCTGACTGTAATATTATAGTTCTCCCTCATTTGTAAATAACAAATTCAGCTGTGCATGATGGCTCTTGGATGGTCGATCTAGTACATACACACCTGTATCAAGCAGTTATTACTCACATTTTGCAGAATGTACCCAATTATTTATGTCTTCCTATTTATGGCAGATTTTCAGCAGATATTCAGCAGATTTTAGGGAGACCACAGTCTCATGAGAATCAGTTAGTAATCCAGAGACTTTCTTCAGTTGTTTGAAAGAACAACTTGTTTCTTCATGTATTTTGTCATTCTGATTGATGACCTGCAGCACGCTCCCTCCAGAGTGCCACGTTTTGTGGACTCTCCTTTGACCTTAACTCACACACTACACCTTCTCATCATGGGCATCACTACTACTTGTCTTTCCTTCCTGTCTTTCCTAGAGAGCTAGTACCTCTCTGTTAGAGATTTCAAGGTGCAGGAACTGTCCTGCCATATCTCAGTTATTCCCATGATGTTGCAGTACTGTGACCAGAGACAGCTCTTGTTGTTCGTGCTTGTGTCTCAGGCTGTGTACATCTGTGCTTGAGCATGTACAGCCTTCCTTTCTCCAGAACCATCAACACTGCAGAAAATCCCAGTGCACTGTCTCAAAAAAGCTTCTTCCAGGACTAGATACATTCTAGGCTTCTTTATTTAATATCTACTGCAACAGCAGAATGCTCCTATTGTGCTGCTGTAGTAGAAACACCTTTTTTTAAAATTTTTTGATTTGGAGAAAACACAGAGGTTTTTCATGTCCTGGGGTTTGATGCAAACCCCAGGAATTCAAAACCAGAGTAAGGTGCTCTGCAACAGCTTAGAGAATTCTTTGTGCTCCATTTACTACTCTATTCACTTCTCTAAGCAGGCCCTTATGCAACACAATTGTCTCTTCCTTTCTCTGACTCTGAATCACTGCTTCTCTCCTCACTGCTTTTTTGTAAATTTTTCCCAGAAATGCATCTAGGTGAAAACTTCAATGGCTTGACAACATCAAGAGACGCACTTAAACCCTAGGTCTGATTGTTATATATAAAGACATTAAAGCAAATCAGTCTTTTCATCCATGCCTTTCCATCTATCATCTCATAATAGAGAAAGGAGTGATATAACAAAATTACAAAGTACTCCTTAATTCAGATCTCATTATTAATGATGAAGTTTATATGAGAAACAGTAAAAAAGGTCAGTCACTAAAGGATTCAATGTATCACCAATTATTTGTGGAGTTCCAATGAAAAAAAATCTTCTAATTAAGTAATAGAACACTTATACACTGAGAATATACCTGAAAACAGTCATGAAGGATTTTAAATGCTACTAGGACTTAGTTTTTTTAGTTGTATGAACTAAAAACCACTGCTTACTATGCAGTACTATTCCTATACACATCAAGATATCTTCATCTTCTTATAATATCACTGGAAAAATAAACAAAATTCCTGTTATTAGAACAAAATCTCAGCTTTCTCCTATGTAGGGTTACCTTTCAAGTAGTGCAGACATGCTATGTACAGGAAAACTGGGATATTAATAAATTTCCCCTGAGTAGTGCTTCCCAAGGAAAGAAGGGAAAAGCAACTTTTTAGAGCCAAAAGCAGTATAAAAATAACAGCAGAACATAAACTAAAATCTAACTGGCAGAGTGGAGCGGGGTGTCACAGGAGGTAATGGCATAGTACAGACTTGGTGGGGTTCTGTTCAAAATTAAAGAGAGAATTTTTGATTCCTCTATATGTATTAGGAAATCTGGCTAAAATTTGGCAGGAGAACTTGGGCTTTTCTGTGTGAGGCTCCTAAATCAAAAACCTTTTGAATTGTGCTTAGACTGTCTTTTACACATCACTGCAAAAATACTACTCTAAGATGCAAAGTTAGTAAGCTCTACTTTATGCAGTCCTAGAATCAAATTAATTGGCAGTAAATTAAAATTTAAATCTGTACTGTGCTGTGATATTCTACCATGATTTTGCTTCTTATCATTCTAAATAACACTACACAGAGTATACAAGATTGTTTTCGTATTTTTAATATTATTTGAAGACAATATACTTGTATTATGCATTTAACCAAACTTAAGTCTCTCTCATCACAATAAAGTCTTTAGGAAGTATCTTCAATATATCTTCACAGTATGTGAAGTCAGACAATTTCTTATTTATAAAGCAACATTTTTATTTAAAAAGGTGTCAGGCTTCTTGACACCTAGTTCTAGCCAGTAAGATCACTGTCGAGAAATATTAATAAGAAATATTTAAAGTGTTCTGATCCATATTGAGGAAAGCATAGTAGGCCACAAACATTTCTGCATTCTTACTTGCTACTTTCAGATATGCATCTTTTTCCAGGCTTCCTTGTACATCTTAAATGGTTTTCTTAATAAATAGTTATTGCAATAGATTTCTTAAGGTATACATTTGGGATGTTAAAAAAAGACAAGGAATAGAAGAGGACTAGAACATAAAGTACAGAACATAGCACTTTGACTAAAGAAATACATGCAATTCCCACATTTAATTGTGTTAAGAGGACACACAGAACTCATTAAAAAAAAATCTGCTATAACTGCTCTGTGGCCTGGAGCAGAGACCTGCTCTTGCCTATTCAGCCTCACTAAAAGCACTCTGCAAGGCCATATACTAGTCTTGAGCTGTAGATCTGAGATAGTAAAGTGTTTGAAAATAATTTTGCAAACTACACTTTAAGGAGCAGGCTCGTGATAAAAACGAAGCCTCAACAAACTTCTACCACAAACAGTGTCCACTTGACACAGACTGGTATTTCATTCTGGAGCCACACAAAGACAAAACAAACAACTGGCAAGTCCTTCAACATCAAGGCAAACAGTTGAGGTTTTATTACTCTTCCAAAAAGCATTAAGATACAATTTACAAGGCCATAATGCCTCCTTTCCAGAAAGGCATCCCAAGAAAGGCATAAAGAAAAAACCCATGCACAACATCTTTTAATATTGTCTTATGCTGAAATAGTCATCTGGTTTGGTTGTCCAGCACATATCAGAATGACTCTAAAACTGACTGAGCTTTAGCATGCATCACAGTTTGTGATGTGGAGAAATCTTTATCAACTTCTGTCATGTTATTGTCTTCTTATTTTTGCAACTGTCTCTTTCAATTCTACAATCTTCCACATGAAATAAGTCAATCACTAAACAACTTTGCATTTTCTCTCTCTTTAGAGGAGAGCATACACCTATTTGGGATTGTTTTCTTAAAAAAAAAAAAAAAAGTGTTCTGTCATAGAAATGAATAGAACAGAAATCTCTGACTGTCTCACCAATACCTACTGTATTTCATTCCAGGTCTACCCAAACAGTAACTAGCTCATTTCTGTGCAGTGTCACAACATCACTGATACTGGGCAAGCATTCTAGGTGAAACAATTTTGATGACTTCTTGATGCACATCAATTAGCTTGGAGTGACAATTTTACCTATTCCTTTAACATCTTAATCGTGGGACTCTTTAAGAACGTTCAGAAGCTATGAAAAGCTCTGAGAAGTTTGGATCCCACATGTTGTTTTGGGGTCAATTTACATTTAAAATGAATCACTATTTTTTAATATCTTATAAAAGATCATATTGTATAAGTACATCATATTGCTTCAAGTGTAAGCTTCTACTTTATTAATAAATATTATGGTTTTCAGAGAAAGATGGGTGAACTGATAGCATCCACATCCCAGTATTTCACCTTAAGAATATATATAAATGCTTTAAGTTAAGCTGTTTCATTCTGGTCCTAGCATGACCTAACTTCTCCAAGCATTTCTAGTCACAATTTTGTCTAAAGCAAATAAATCAGGTTATATAATTTTCTACAAATAGCTTGAAACTCTAGCAGAAAACTCCACATCACGGATTTTAGTCACATATGGAAAAGACAAATGGCAATCTTCCCTCTTCCCTACACTCTCCCCAGTTTGAAGCAGGGCTACATTCTTCCATCCCCTAATCACATGAAATTTAGTTCTCTCCCCTGCCCCCACTGAATCTTTTACACCCAATTCAGCTGTACACTTCATGTATTTTCAAAAGACGGGGATTTTCTAACATGGCAGATGTGTCTGCAAACACAGTAGGAATCGGAGATGATCAGGTGTTTGTAGTGCTAGAAAGAAATATACTATTGTCAGCATAACTATTGTCAAAAAGAAGAAATTCCGTGAGGGGAAGTTCCTGAAGAACAACTTGCAAAAATTTTGGACATTTATGTATAATTTTGAAAGGGCATTTTTGTACATGCTTTCAAAGTTTGTTTTTTATAAATGCCTGGGCATTTGAGCTAGAACTAGCCAAGGCAAAGACTGGCATTCAAACTCTGCAGCTACCTCTACAAATGTTAGCTTGAATTCAAGCACTTTCCTCAACTTTATTTACCCAACAGAGAAGCAGTTTGTGAAGCAAGCTTCCACTGTAATTTCACTATCAATCTGTCAAACTGAAAATCTTCCTGTTATTTGGATTTCCAAAAACCTTGGGGGTGGGAGGAGCACCTCTCTGCAGGAGGGGGTAAAAAATTGAACACAAAACTTGTGGTTGCATCTAAGAAACATGTAACACAGCACAGACAGAAAATTATGTCTTCAAGTCATGCAAACGGTTGCTCTTCCTTGAACACTTAAGAGTTATCCACTCTTTTATTATACAATCTTTCTTGAAGCTATGTTTCTTCTTCTTAGGTCACATTCAGAGTTTACTTGTGATCCTACAAAACCCACTACTGCACACTGCTTTATAAACTAGAATACGCCATCTACTGGCAATTTAGTAAATTGGAAGTTCTTCCATCACTACTTTAAACATTCTAAAAATTTTACTTGTGTTCAATTTAAATGCAAAACTAAAGGAACGGACTCCAGCTAAATCCTGCAGATTGCATTCCAGCACTTGGCATATAAATATTATGAGTAAGTTACAAGATATTTACAATAAATCAGAAAGCTAGTGCTATACTGTAGGTCTGTTCAGCACAACTTTCTGAGCCCTAATCAAAATGGTTTTCCTTTTTCTCTGTTGTTATTTTCTTATTTTATGAGAGGGAATAAAACATCCCCATGCCCTATTCTGAGGATTCTAGAAAAATTCAGCTGCAGCTACCTGATTGAACTTAAAGAAAGAACTGTTCAAAAGATTTTTTAATGGTGGGAGAGTTGAAACATATTTAACTCATATATTTTAAGAGTATAAGATCCATGTTTTAGCAACTCCATTATAACATATTCACTTTAACATATACATGTTTCTTAACACTGCAGTGTTAAGAACAGCTCAGTAACACAGCTCAACTTCAACATAAATGTACTTTTCAAAGTAGGTTTCCAAGCTTCCCCCCTCCTCCCTCAAGCATTAGAAGCAAAAGGATGAACTCACATGAACTTGTTGCTTAAAGCTTCTTATCTTGCTCCACCTTTCATCATGTGTCAGAATGTTTTCATGACATCATCATCCGTAATTACAGGCTGGCTTTGAAATCCAAAGAAACTAAATTTTCATACTTTTCATACTTAAATTTCTGACTCAGTATTTTTAACTAAATTTTCATACTTAAAAATACTGAGTCAGAAATTATGCTCTGTCAGTTGGCCTTTAAAACAGTGATACAAATAAGTGCTAGAATTACAAAATCACAGAATATTCTGAGTTGGAAGAGACCCACAAGGATAATCAAGTCTGACTCTTAAGTGAATGGCCAATATGGGGATCAAATCTACAGCCCTGATAATAACAGCATGCTCTAATATCCAGAATTCTTTTGGCACTAAAGAGTATCTCGTTCAGTTTTCCAACTTGAGTCTGTGAGGATACAAAGCACTTTGAACACCACCTCACAGTATAATTTGACATCTTGTCTTACTGCAAGAATTAATATTTTTCCAGAAACTGTCTACTCCTTCAATTTGCTGATATCTTGATTTGCAAATGCTGTTTTTGACGATATTTATTTTCTAAATTCAGGCATTTTCCAAATAGTTTGGTTTAAAAAATACCAAGACAGCTGTCTTTCCATTTTTCCTTTTTTGTTTTTACTGGTAGAGCAAAAATAACAAAAAAGTAAGGAAAAAAAAAATTTCTCTTGTGGAAGCTTGCTTAGCGTTTTTACTTGAAATAAAAACTTGAAGTAAAGAACTTCCAAGAACTTGAATTATTGTAGTGATATTTTGAAAAAGTCTGTGACTTTTTGAAGTATTCAACCAGTATTTAATTTCTCTCCTGGATCTCTGATGCAGCAGAGAACCAGGGTAGAAACTTATTGGTATACCCCAGCTCCACTCAAGATGGCACTACTGCACTGGCAGGCACTGACAGGTATTTAACAAGACTTCATCAGAGAGAATTGTGATTGATAAATTTGTGAGACTATAACATTCTTTCAAAGCAGGTTACCAAAGATACCATCCACTTCACCCGCCAAGCCCGTTGCAACCAAGCAAACCATTTTGGTCTGTCCAAATCTTTCCTCGAGGAGAAAGGAGTTTCAGAGTACAGTAGACCTCTGTAGTGCAGCCCTGGCAAACCTCTGTGTCACAGAGACCTGCTTTCTGTGGAGGGGTTAGCACCATGGGGCAGCAGATTTCAATAATACAGGAACAGCAAAGGGAGAGGTGGAGGAACAGAACTGTGACTTTTTGCTAGAAAAACAGTACAGGTTTCTGAAGAAAGGATCTAGGACTTAAGAAGGTGCATGGAGAATGGAGATTAGTTTCCATAGGGCATAAGAAACCACTGTGATTCTTGCCTGTGGAAGGGAGACTGGTTTGAGCTACATCAGACTTCAAACACTGGCAGGAGCCCACTTGCAGCAGGGGCTGCAGCTCTTGCCTCTCTTGGTCGGTACCACTTGTGGCTTGAATTATGTGATTTCACTGATATTGTAAATATTCATGGCACCACACTGGGGGATATAGCCTCTCCTGTTCTAATTCTCAGTCTGTCAGGTCATGGTATGGAGAGTTAAAAATCAGACAGCATCATATATTGCACAGTGCTGTTAGATTGTCAGCATTTCTGGAGGTAGGCAGTATTTCTCTAGTCCAGAAAGCAACAGGTATTGCTGCCATTAAAAAAGGGCCATGCAAAGTGATCAAGACATTTCAAAGTAACACAAATCTGGTATCCATTAGACAGGCAATCATGTCTCCCTTGTTCTTGTCATATTTTTTAAAATAATATTTAAATTATAAGGCCTATTTTCTCCACAAAGAGCTGGTCCAAAAATTATTGAACCTTGGAAATGCTGACTGTGATACCTAATTTTAAAAAAAAAGAGTCAAGTGAAAACTGAAATAGTTATAATTTGAGCTGATGCAGATATTTATTAGGTAATTTATTTGTGATTTTTACATGACGAGGAAGAAAGAGGAACACAGAACTAGAACTAGAAGAAATATTTGAAAGAAAGAAAGTGTTCTTCCTCTTATCTTTATATGTAATGCACTTGGATGAATCAGTTTGAATTCTACCATAATGACTTGAATGTTAAACAATTCATTATTCTCATCAATTATATAATCCAGGTTGAGAAGGAAACATATTATGCTAGAGATAGCTTGCAGAACTAGTATCTGGAAAGTAGGCTGTATCTGTATCAGTCTGCCTGACTGATTTAATTGAAATTGAAAGATTATCTACAAAATTGAATTCCAAAATTTATCAATCAAAACAGTTAGTTTGAAAGAAACTGAAGAAATAAATTGAAGACCAATGTCCTGAATTTGTAGTATTTAGCAAGCCAATTTCCTTGTTTTACAGTATATTTACTTAAGTATGCCAGAAGTGTACTGACTGTAAACATAGATGACCATAAGACATTTTAACCCCATAATAACTAATTATTTAACTTGTAAGAGTAACTTTTCCTTTTACATTTTAGGAATGAATGTTCAGCAAAACAATCCAGACTTCTAATATTTTACATTAATGAAGAAAGATTATTGCAACCTTGTAGATTTTTACCTATTTTTTTGTTTTACTCTTTGACTTTTGAAAATAGAAACTGTGTGAAGGAAAATCCTAGCAGCTACACAGAACTAAGATAAGCCTGTAGCTTTGACACAGCATTTTTTGTTTGTTGTAGGGGAAGTCCCTATGTTACTGGTCTTCTTAGTTAACTTAAAGCATTTATCATAAACTAGAAGCTTCCACTTCATTCTGGGAATGTTTTTGCAGTCATTTTTTGTTCTTACTGAAAAGAAACTTCATAGCTTGGCTTACGATTGTTTTGTCTGGTTTTATGACTCTTTTGTAACTCATGTACACCACATAGTTGTGTAACTAAATTTGTCCTTTACATGTTTATTGCTAAACAATTTGAAGCTTCTTAAAATATGAGCTTCCTCTAAGTCATCTGTTTGGGCTCCTACCTGCCTTGAGACCTCTGTGCTTCCCTGTGCTTGTGGAGGTATGTCTCTGTTGGGCTGATATCCCATGGGAAGGGCCTGGAAACGACAGGGACAGCACTCTTTGTCTGTCTGTCTGAGGCATGTGCAGAGGAGTTTTTATTGCATAACCTAATATCTACATTCTCCTTTCTGAGGGACTCATGTTATGTGTTTTTGGAAGATTTGAACACAATTAAACCGATTGCTGCTAAAAACCTCCACATCAATGTGCTGTATCAACAGAAAACCTGATGGCTTCCAGGTAGGGATTCCTGTGGTTTCTCAAACACCTGCTGTCTTATGGCCCACAAAACCATTAACTTCATACTGCAGGTGGCAGTACCTGATGCTTAGGGTATAGAGAGCACAGGGGTTTCGGTGTCCTTCCCCTCCTTCAGTACACATTTCTTAGACGTCTATGCTACCACGTATCACAATTTTGTATTTGATTTATATTTTACCCTGTAAATACACTCATTAGTAAAACACTCTCATAACCACTCTTTGGTTCTTTGGTAATGTCCTGAGTAATATTCTTATTTCAGGGTTGCTTTCTCGCAGAAAAGTTATGGCTGATCTTGTTATGTTTCATAACATAAGAAACATTATCGCAGCATAAAAACTACACACAACACTGAATGTCCAGGTTGTATTATCATTAAATTGGAGGTTGTTTCCCAGAAGGCTCTTCAAGTGGCAGGGAACAGAGCTATTAAAAGAAATTACTTCTTTGTCTCTGGAGAAGCAGGACATAGCTCCGGGACTTCATGGATATCCTGGATACTGTGTCATTTCCAGTCCTCCGCATGAATAATGGAAATGCATTCGTTCAGAAAGTGGAAGCGATCCATTTACAATAAATGATCTCACCATGTTGAAAAGAAAGGATTAAGGACAGGCAACAGACGCAGGGTGAGGCAGTACTGATGTCGCTTTTGGTTTCGTTGTTTAGAGGTCGCGGCTCTCAGGAACAGAGAAGTTGCCTAGAGAACTCCCGGCTCCGCCGCGGCTGAAGCGCTGGGAAAGGTGAGGCGCAGGAGCACGGAACGGGGGTTTTCGGCACGGCCTTCCGCGAAGGGCCGCGGCGGGGAGCACTTCTCGGCACTGCCGCGCCCGGCGCAGCCGCAGCGGGGGGGCCGGGCCGGGGCCGGGGCCGGGGCCGGGGTGTAGCACAGCTGGTCCCACCGAGGCCTGTCTGAGATGGGGCGGGAGATGCTCCGCTCCGCTCCGCTCCGCTCCGCTCTGCAGAGCTGCGGCGGCCGCGGAGAGAGCCCCAGGCAGGGAGGAGCCGCCAGGCTGGGAGGAGCCGGACGGCGGCAGTGCGGGGCGCGGGGCTGCCGGCGGCCGGAGCCCGTCCCGGTGCTGCACCGGCCTGAGGTGAGCACGGCACCGGCGGCCACCCGAGCCTGCCCGGGGGCGTGCTCCCTGCAGGCGTCTGCTTGGGAATGCCCGGTGGCAGGCAGGACTGAGTGAGATAGGTGTCTGGGAAGTTCGGTAAAACAGGTGAAAAAACCCCAAAACTCAAATTCCACCACAGCAGTGTAGAACTGTGCAGTAAAATGTGCTTGTGCGGTGTGCATGTAGATGTGTATGTGTGTATATATATATAGGAGTATATGTGTATAAACAACAAAAATAAACAATAAGAACAAAAAGAAACTTAACAAAACAAAGCACCATCTCTCCTGGTCCTTTATTTGCTGCTAAAAATTTACATGAAAAATGCAACCCTGTGACTTCAAGGTAAGCAGTGAAAAAGCAGTAACTAATTTCCTGAATTTCCTGACATTGAAAGGTCACTGCATTGAAAGGTGGCTTCTGTGATCTCACGGTATCTAATAAATGTGTTTCAGTTTGTTACACCTTTTTTTTTTTTTTTTTTTCTTTACTGATTCAATATAATTTAGCCTGTTTTTAACAGCAGCAAAAAAAACCAGTGGAAATTAACATTTATCGGTCTCACCTACTGAGAATATCCACCTCCTCAATCTCCTAAAGTAGTTTCAGGTTGTTACAACCTAAATGTTACATTCAGCTATTTTATATACCACGGTTTCCACATTCATCTCACACATCAAGTAAAACCATGAACCTTATCAGTTTTGTACATTACGTGTTTTTTCTTCCATGACAGATACTGTGAGCAGGCTGTCAAGTGGAAAGAAGAAAACAGTGAAAATTTTTAGAGCGTTCATTTTACAGTGTTTTAACTCTGAGGATTTCAACCTTTTTCTGATGTGTGTGAAGACAACTTAAGAGAAGGAATTTACACTGAAACATATGGTTAGAGTTGTATTTTGTGCTGTTGACTCGGTTCTCCCTCTACAGTCTACAAGTTAATGTGAGTTCATCCTTTTGCTTCTAATGCTTGAGTGGGGAGGGTGGTTTTGTATTCTTAAAGGACTTCTAGAATCAAGAAAATGAAAAAGACAGTACTCTCTATTTTTTTTGCTAGCGTAGTACATAGGATTAAGAACTCTTTTTTCACTACACAGTAGCAAGGCAAGTGGCCTTCACTGCGTCTAAATCTTGGGAAGAGGATATCTGTCTTTGCAAGAGGAGGGTAGGAAATGTTTTTCCTGTTATTCCTATGTTATTTCTATTCCTATGACCTTTACGGACATGAGAAAATTGTGTGGAAAGTTCTAGTTGTTAGCAGCTTTTTGGTGTGGCTTGAGATTTATAATCTAGGGACCCTGAGTATGTGTAGATGGATGACCACCTGCAATTGGTATTCCAAGGACTAGTGCTTACACATAGCTTTGATTAGATTATGTGTTTTTAAAATGCCTATGGCATTTTATGTTCAAATTTTTGCAGCATTTGTCTGTTTGGTTACAGTGAACCACAGTTAGCAATACAGAATTTTCCCTGCTGGGGAACTTTCCAATAATGGGGAAGTTTCCTAAAGAAGTAGGTGTACTTACATCAACATTTAAGTTGTCACATGAAGTCTTTTGATAGATAGTTCTGGTTTTTCCTGTCCTTTTCATTTGATTGTGGCAGAAACGTGCAGCAGCAGTACTGAGGAGCAATTTGTACAGTTTAGAATATAATTTGCTTTTAAAAAACTTCCACAGATGTTGGAAGCTGGCAGGAGGACAGAAAAGACACTGTGGTAGGTACTGTAAGAAAAATAGCAAGCTTTAGTAAAGGACTTTGATTGATGTCAAGATCTCAAACTATCCAGAGGATTCTTCTGCTCAGGGTAAAACAAGAGAAGGTTCTATAATGGTTATTGAAGTGGTTTTCTTTTTGCATGTGCACCTGGATTTGACCTGGACCTGCATTTTTTTCCCTCTGAAAGTGAAAAATTGAATACAGCTGCAAACTTTCTCAGTCTTGAGGAAATTTGTAAGTAATAGTCATACTTTGTTTTGTGTATTGTAAAGCTTGTTTTCCTCTACAGTGGGAGAAGGCATTCTAATAAGTGTCAGCAATTGTAGGACATAAACATGGGTATTGGGACTATAAAAGCTAACTTGCTGTCTGTCTTCCAGGAGTTGATCAGAGCACCCCTCCTGGACATCATGCCAATACTTAGTTTTCCTGTTAAAAAGGTGGATAGGGGTTGCAGGCAGGAGTATGGGTATCTTTCCTGACTGTAGAGCACATACTGTTTGTTCCAAGCAGTGTACTAGTTCAAGCAGTTCTGCTTTGTTAAGAGCAGTCTACAGCCACTACTTTAAAACAAAAAAAAAAAAAGAAAGTATTTTGAGTCTGAGTGTGCTGCAACTCTGGTCCTTCTGATAGCGGGAGTGCACAATACCCAGTCAGTCTCAGTGGTAGGCTTGTCTCCAGAGTAAGGGTGATTATGGTAGTTTTGTGTGATGGGTATACCTCTATCTCGTTGGAGAAGCTTTACATTGGTGCTCTGGAGTGCTTGTTACTCTAGCAGGGGAATCATGATGGAGGCATACTGATGCATAGACATTCAGAGAAACTCTTGGGGACCCACAGGATTGGGCTGCAATTTTCTAGTGCTTTCAAGGACATCACTTGTGGCTAAGGAGTAAGGCTGGTACCTAACTACTTTTTGAAGCCTAGGATTTATCAGTTAATCAGATCTTGCACCCTGAGAGTCTTCTTTGAATTTTTCCTGTGCCTATTTTTAGACTATGCTTACATTGTTAACAATGTAATGGATTGCCTTCCTTTCTCAGCTCCATATGCATTGCTTGCTGCAAATCAGCTGTTGGGATTGGGATCAGGCAGCAGCACTCTGAGGAAAAGAAGTAACTTGAATCAAATTGTTAGAAGGAGTCTAGTTCCCTTAAGCCACAGCACAGTAAGGGCACATGTGTCTTATGAATTCAAGACAAAACTGTTTTTTCACTGTCATCATAAAGTTGACAATCAGAGAAGGAAGGATGAAACATAAAAATTGTGAAGAATGGCAGTCAAGATAGAGTTTCATCAGTTAGGAAGTGTCATGAGTGTTACAGTTGTCTAATTTCTTATACAGATTCTGAAACTACCACTAGAAAATAGCTAAAGGCAATCCTTCCTTATTTTGGTGGATGTTTGTGGGTCCAAAATTAGAACTTTATTTAAAAAAAAATTACCATTTTCTGCGTTTATGGCTTAAAATACAGACTTGCCAAAAGCAGTGGGTGTGTTAAGATTAAATGTATGAGTCGATATTAATAAGCATTTTAAAATGTTAAAATGTTGTGTAGGACTATAAAGCCTATATCAGTAAAGAGGGGAAAAACTTTTGACAGAAAAGGGAAATGACTTTTGTATTCAGATGTAAAGCAGCAGAAATTCAATGCAATAGATTCTGCTTGTTGATTGACTGGCTTTGTCACTGTTTTACAAAGGCACTACTGTGTGAACGGTTGATTCATAGTTGTTAATGTGTAAATACATGTTATGAAATGAACCACCTCATGAATTGTTTTCACAATATATGTAACTTTGTGAGCCTTCTGGTATGTACTGTGGGACCAGGGTAAAAAAGCAGGGTGTATTCACAGTATGTTAAAATAAAATGAACAGGTGGGGAAGAACCAAGTTCTATTTCCTGCACTGACAGTATAGAAAATTCTTTCATTCTCCTAATGGGAGCAACATTCCCTGTTATAGTTAGGCTACAACTGGGTATTTGTGAGTACTTATTCACTTATCAACAGATAATGATAAAGGATTTATTTAGCCATCTGTCAAGAACAGATGTTTAAAGCAAATAAAGTAAGATGTTTTTCCTGGACCCACCCATTCAGGAAGATTTCTGCCTGATTATCTACTGGGTGTAGTTTCATCCTGTTCTTAAATAGGGTGGGATCCAGTGTCTCCTGTCCAATTATTTGTGTGGATTGCTATGAAGTGTATTTGACAGTGCAACTCAGAAAATGAGTATTTATTTATATTTGTCTTATTTTTTTATTGGTTTAGGTTCCATCTGCATCATGGGAAGGCCTTTGTTTTTGTATGTATTTTTATTCTACTGGCATTTCCTAAATGGTAAGAAGCCGTAAAAAGCAGTAGAACAATTTTGGTGTGTTTTCTTTCCATGTATAAGCACAGAAATGTTAATTTCTCCAGTTTTCCTTCAGCTGCTAGCATTTGAGTTTTTTTCCCTTAATGTTTTAAGTGAAAAGGCCGAAGCATAGCTTTACATTAAACCAGATGCATGTATTTTGATATGGGGCCAGGTTAAAATCCCTGTCAGTGTTCCAGCAGAGGCACCTTTCCAAACAAGGTACCATTAGCATTACACCAAAGGTTTTCTAGACTCTATCAGACCTGGGAAATGTTGTGTATTCTTTAACATTGTGCGTAAAAAACAATTGGCATTTATATAAAAAGAACATTCCCATTGCTAACACTTGCCTGTTACCACAACAGAGTTTTCTCAAAGCAACAGCTGATGGCTGTGCATATACAGTTCACTGTTTTTAGTACAGCATCACACTGTGTGTGTACACAAAGCAGGTGTCTGCAGATGTGAGTGCCCATTGTGTGTGTATACAGCAGAGGTCTTGTGTTTTATCACATACTTGGACAACTACATACCAAAATGTTTAACTTTTCAGAACAGAGAATGTACTTTGGTCCTTAAAATTTCCTATGGATATGGTAAGACATGACTTTAAAGATTAGGTGTATTATTTAAAAACTAAGTTTTCTTCCAAATTTTGTTTTTCAGCTTTATTCACAGTTGAAGCTCCTCAGTCACTCTGCATTGTGGAACGTGGGAACAATGTGACCATGGAATGCACATTTCCAGTGAATGGGAAGTTAGAGTTTAGAGACTTAAGTGTCAGCTGGGATAAGAAAGATGAGTTGAAGCAGGTTTATGTACTTCGCAAAGGAGAGGAAGACCTCAAAAATCAGCACAATGACTTTAAGGGAAGAATAAAATTGTTGAAAGAGAATCTGAACTTGGGACAGTCTGTCCTTCAGATCACTGACGTGAAGCTCAGAGATGCAGGAATTTACCGCTGTGTTGTTGCCTATGGGGGAGCTGACTACAAGACAATCCACCTGAAAGTTAAGGGTGTGTATGCTGCTATCAGAGGTTCAATATTGTGATACTCTTAAAAGATTTCAGAGGAGATCCTGAAGTAAGATATATCTGGATTAGCACTTAAAAGAAA
Source organism: Zonotrichia albicollis (assembly GCF_047830755.1). Lineage (NCBI taxonomy): Eukaryota > Metazoa > Chordata > Aves > Passeriformes > Passerellidae > Zonotrichia > Zonotrichia albicollis. The sequence continues at coordinate 46,032,725 of NC_133860.1, forward strand.
CCTAATTGGAGACAGGGGCTATCTGATGGTGCTTGCACAGCTGTGTAACTTAGGCTTCTGTTTATGTTGAATCTGTGCTCTGTCCTTTAAACCTGCCATGACATGTAAGGAATCAGGTTGCAAATCATGTGTAGAGTACAAAGACCATAAAGCCTAATGAGCTTTCTAAACCACATCAAATTTGTAATAAATCCTGTACCTCCAGTTACAGACTCAATAGTGTTACTTACCTTTCCTGTCAAAATCCAAGCTGAAACTTGACCCTGGGGGCTGGGGAAAAAGAAAAGGTGTCTTTCCTTTAATACAGGCTGTTCTTCTAGCTTCCTATTGGAAATGATTTTTTTCCCCAATTGTTTAGCTCCTTACAGAATTATAAACCAAGGAGTGGAGAGCACAGGACACAACGAATGGAAGTTGACATGTCAGTCAGAAGGATACCCAGCAGCTGAAGTGATATGGCAAAATAGAAACTACGAAGATTTGACTTATAAGGCAAACACAAAATTTGAAACTGCAAATGACCAGTTGTACCGTGTGACAAGTACCCTCACAATCAAAAGTGGAATTGATGACATTTTTTACTGTATATTCTGGAATAAAGAGCTGCAAGAAAATACAACTGCCATTTTACACCTAGCAGGTAACACTTCTGAATTTCATTTATGGTAATACACTTCAAGGTGCTAATGTAATTTTGTCCTAGTCGAATTAGCTATGATTTGGTTTTTTTTCCAAATTTTGAAGAGGCTAGACAGAAATACCTGTGTCATTAAGTTTTGTTATTAATGTATACTTTCACCATACTAACATGTTCATCATGCATGTATGGTCAGAATTTAAAGACAGGAATTTTGTGTGACCTACAGGTATCTGGAAATTGAATCTCAATCTTTTAAAAGTTCCATTATTTGGAAGACATGTAACTCAGCATCTGAAAATTAAATCCTTCCATCTTCCAAGATTATTCTAGTTTGTTGATGATTACTGTCACGTAAACTTAAACAATATGGTCTTTTCCTGCCACTACAGCCTTTGCTTTGAGCATATTTAAATTTAAGTACTTGTATACAGATTTTTTTTCCCTCATAAAGTCAGAATTCAAGGAAAACTCCTAAATGGACAAGACCAATACAATTCCTAATTAAACCTTTTAACTGGGCAGCTCCTCTTCTGCTTTTGCTTTTGATTATTCTTTTCTGCATTGTAGCCTGATATGTTTTCAACCAGACAGGAGACCCAATCGAACTCAAAACCAGTATTTCTCTTTGTCAGACTGTTACTGAGGTCATTTCCCTGATGCAGTTCACCGTCTAGTTTTAAGAACACCTGTGCAGTCACGCTTTTTGGACACAACAAGGGTTTGAAACAGCCATGTTTAGAGTGAGAAAACCAAGTAATTCTTTCGATGGGCAAGTCTGATTTTAACAAGAAAAATATCTGGGATTCAAGGAGACCACTTACCCTTTCCATCTGGAGCAATCATTACCAGATGAAAGGAGCTGTGTCCTCTTTCTCAATTACCTTTTTCGTGTAATCCTGATGGGAAACTAAGGCAGCTGTAACACTCTGACAAGCAGGATTCTGATGGGATCAAAGGCACTATCACATGGAATGCAGAGAACAGAGAAAAATATTAATATGTTCTATCTTCCCCCCACCTTATTTGAAAAAAGTGTTATGTACACCATTAACACCTGACCTTAGACGCAATCTATAAAGTTGTTATTATGTCTTAATTGCTCATAGCAAAAATAATACAATGAAAATGAAAGGCAAAGGGAGGATCCTATGCAATTAAGTAATGTCTTATCTCCCACCTGTTTTTCTTGAAGATTCAACTGAAGGCATTCTCCAGACTAAGAGCAGACGCTTTGTTGGAGCAACTCTCATTGCAACTGCTTTTGTTGGATCAGTGCTTCTGTTTCTGCTCTGCATAAGAAAAGGTATGCAAATTATTTATTTTAGAGTGTCTCAGTTATTATCAATCTGCTTTGTTAATTCATCCTCACTGAGTGGAATGAGACGGTTTTTTACCATGTAATTTATTTCTCTTTCTTTACTGGGCTTGAGTAGATAGTAGCAAGTTGACAGAGGGAAACAGGTTGTCAACCCCTCACAAACCCCACTTAGCCATGTATGTTTGTTAATCTTTCCTATAGGTAAGGATGTAAGCAGTAAGATTAGTGTCTAATCTATTGCATCATCAAAGCACTTATTTTTTACCTATTGGGAATTGAAGGCTCCTGTTCTGTGTCTTCCTTTTTGACTGGGGACCAGAATGCTGATAGCAGACAGGATACTGGAGGTTTTTTAGTGGTTCTTATTCTGCATTCTCTGAAATAGATAATTGCACTGAACTGTGAGAGCACCTGTTTTTTTAAGTGAATATTTCATTGATTACCTTAATAAGTTTTGAGCTTTCTCAGTTCACTTCCTGAATTAAGATTGGATATTTTCAGCATCACAGTATGTACAAAAGCTAAAGCGTTTGGCAATAATTTGTTTTCACTTGCTAGCTAACAAAAGAAAAACTTGAAGAAATAATTTGTAGGTTGTCTGAGTATGAAAAGACTATAGCTAGCACCCAAAATAAAGGAAAAAAAGTTTTAAACTTGTTACTTAAACTGAAAGAAGTAGTGTTAATTTATTTTTCTTTCATAGGTGGGGTGGGGGAGGGGGGTGGCTATGGAAAAGTCCTGAGAAAAGTATTCATAAGCTTAACAGGCTTGCAGGTGATTCTAACAGGCTGCAAGAGGACTGCAGATAATCCTGCAAGTATAAGAATTTACTTGCCCTAAGAACATAATAGGAATAGGAGGAGAACATGAAAGTGGAAGAAGGGACAGCAAAATCCTTGACTGCTCAAAAGAATCCCACTGGGGATTTCACTGAAGGTCAGAAGTTTCCTAGGTTGCTTGACTAAGATTTATTGTTTGTGTGTGTGTGTGATAATGCACATCACATTAGCTTTCATATCTATCTATACACACATACACGTGTGAGTGTGTGTGTGTTTGATAAACTACAAGTTGATTCAAAAGCTAAGCTGTAAGTTTACACTGTAAGTGACAATAAGTTTTTATCTTGAATCCTAAGCTGTCCTGGGTTACTGGACAAGTGATCATTTCAGAACAGAATCTTCCCAGAATGTGAGCATTTTTCCCCTCAAAAAGCACTGAGAAGATGATCGCCTTTCTGTTCCCTGTTTTCTGATATGTTCAAATTCTGGGTGAAAAGATGCAGTGGGAAACCATTTGAACAAGTATTTTCCAGTGATGTTAGTGCATAGTATCAATGGAGTTCCAGCTTAGAAACAAGAAAAGGAGGTTGGAAAGGAAACCAACAGATTTGGAGTACCGAAGAATTTATTTTAGAGTTTTGGAAGAAAATTAGTATTTTGAGAACAAATGTAATTTGTTATTACATTTGTAATGTAATGGGCTATGTGATGTGTGCCCCTCCCACCAATGTGTTTAATCTCCTCAATAGATCTAAGGCAAGTATTTTGGGTTGTTTTTAAATTGTTTTGTTTTGTTTTGTTTCAGCTAGAGCAAATAAGGGCAACAGAACACCTGTGGCGAGTCCATCAATAGCAAGTATGTACATACGACATAAATCTAGCAGAGTGTGATTCTTGTGGAAATAAGAAATTCTCTTGCTTGAGAATTAACTTTGTAATGGTGACAACCAAATGGAGATTTAAATTCTATTTTATAATGCTTTCTACATTTCATTTACATAACAACTATAAATTACAATTGAAGAATGGCTTTTCACGACTGTGTCATCCTTTCAAAAGGAATGAAAAGCATACTTGTTCCAGGAACTGATGCACTCCTGATATGCACAAGAAAAGGACAGAGCAGTATATTGTGTTTTGGAAAGTCTGCAATAGGATGGGACAGGCTCCCTGGACCGTAATAGCTCAGAATGGCATCACATCCTGATGTGCAGACTTTTTGCTGCAATTTGAACTGTGTTGGCACATTCCTCTGTTTTTTCCAGTATCGTAGCATGCATTTGGGAGTCTTTGTCACAACATTCGTGACCGAGAGTTTGGCCCCCTTGAGAGAAACTCGGGGAAGCTTTAGTTTCTGTGTTGATATTGATGCTATTTACTATGAGCAAAGCTTAGTGGAAGGCCAGCACCACCATGACAGGTGCTATTGAAGGAAATGAAGAAAAGAGACTTAATATTTACAGCAGGAGTGAAGAGATTAAAATCCTTTTGCTGCCTGTCAAGATGGTTACTGGCTGACTTACTTTTAAGTTGTGGTATGGGTATTTGGAGACCACCACAAATTAAATTGCTGTGTGAAAACTGGTTCATGCTGGCTATTGGCATTTTTCTGAAGAAAAGCTCTCTTGAGAGTACTTGCTCAAACAGAAACAGCATTTACTGCTAATCTCATCCCTTGCTCTACATTCAAGTCACTCTAGATCCTGAGTGGCCTGAGGTGGCAGTTTCTAACACAGATCTATCACTATAGGAAAAGTTTAAGCTATGCTCACTGCTGCATATATATATGTCCTTTGCTTACAGAACTTGCAAAAGATAAGGATACACACAACTGCAGAGATGCTTTTTTTGAAGACAGAGAGCTGAAATGTAAGTATAAATGATGAAGGAAAAATTAGTAGCAAATTTTACACAGCATAAACCATCCTGGTCACTGGAGCATTGATTAAGGACTGGTTTATTTAGCCTCTTGTTTCAACAGACAGAGCCTTCAAGAGATATTAGAGCTTTGCATTCTGTGTCTTACAAACTCACCATCATAACTCATTGTGTACTGTTCGTTACATCAAAGAATGAATCTAGTTTTTAAAATAGAAAGATATACGAAGGAAAATGTGATGTGGAGATATATAAAACCCCAAACCAGTCGCTTTTCCCAGCTTGCGCTTTTGCTATGGAAAGAGTTGTTCGTGCATATCTGTAAGGGTGGTGGTGGCAGTGAAGGAGGGGACAGGAACCTGTCACAGCTACTTGAGCAGGTCTCAAGCTGTGTGATTCGCTCTCAACAAAGCAAGAAAATATATGAATCAAATATCTCAAATCTGTGAAACATCCTATGGTGTGGAACAGGAGGGTGAAATTATTGAAGTTTTTCTCTCACTTTCTTGCTGACTTCTAAAGCACTTCAATTAATTGCATCCCAAATCCCTCCCTGCTACACTTTACTACAGTAAACTTTCAGGTAAGCCTGCTGGTCCTGCAGGTGTAGATGTCCAAGCACAAGAGTTAGGGTCTGGGGATATGCCACTGGGAATACTGACAGAGGGAGCACTAAATGTATTTAAAAGAATTTTAAAAGGTTTTGAAAGAAAGGGGGACCTGAGCAACAGCAATCTCACTGTATTTGCTAAAGAGCACTTCCCACACTGGTGTATGTTTGAACTACCACTTTTATTTACTCCCATGATCATATTTTCCTGTTTGATCTTTTAATTAATTTAATTTTAGATGAAGGAAACTTTTTGGTACCTTCATACTCTAGGAAAGGGGTGCAAAACTGTGAAGTGTTCATCATTTTGTAATTTAATAATTTTTTCATATAATTCTTCCTGTTACAGATATGCAAATTGAGAAGACCTAGAGAGAACAGAGGAAGACTTTTTCCCTCTATTGTGAAGATTTGTCAGCTCAAATGTTCTGTGTTCTATATATTGAAGGGGATATAATTTTTTTTGTATTTATTGTGTGATGGCAATCTTCTATATTGTTGTAACACAGGAAAAATTTAAGAAAGTTAAAAAAATTATTATAGCATAAAAAATATTGAATAGATTCTGTATATGTGACTAGATAGTGAGGTATTTATTTAAACATCAAAGTTTCTACCTTCTCTAGGCAAATGTGTGTTTCAAAGATTTCATTTAATTAAATGTATCTTTCAGGTAAAGCACTTTAGGTCTATGACCATCATGAATTTCATAGCTAGCTCTTGATAGATCATCTTCTGAACCTTTTTTCCTTCCTTCTTCACCTGAGCTCACAATTTCCTGCACATAACTGGTTTTCCATAGTTTAAAGAATCTTTTCAATACTTTGATCCTCATAAAAGGTGCAACAACACAAATTGCCATACATGCAGGGCATTTTCATTATTAAAATACCAGATGCTCTCAGCTAAGCCTGAAAAAGATGATTTAAAATTCTTGGTAACTATGGTTTGGAAATTAAATAATACTAAGTTTTTTGATATTTTCTTTGAAAAGCATTGTGGGCATTTAATTTCCTCATGATATTGCTGGCACTACTTGGTTACTGTGCACTGTCTTCTGATTTACAGTCTGGGGATAATACAATTCTTTGGACATTTAGGAAAAACAGCCCTTGCTTTAGATTATAATTTTGTTTTCTTGGGAATGGGAAAAGGAAAACATACTTACTTCTAGGACATGAAATAACTGCACATGTGATTACATAGAAATGCTGAAGAAACCTGTTCTTGGTTCCCGTTTCACAAGTTATTGTTGTCTGCATTTTGCTAAGTGCTTAGCTTTTTGTGGGGGGGATCATACACAGGTGAAAAAAATGTATTACAATGGTACTCACAACTGTATTTTTTTAATAAAACATGTTTTGCTTTTCTTGTGGTTTTTCCTGCTTTCCTTAACCTGTCAGCAAGTAGTGTAAGCTCTATTTGCATATTTCTGAGAAAAAAACATTATCTAAGGTTTAGGTGTAGGAGAGAGTCTACAGCCATGACCTTCCTCTAATGGCTCCCACAAAGAACAGATGGCAGAGAACTGGAATCTCATTGAACTCAGATTTTATTTTTCATTTGAAAATAAATAATGTATTGTGCAGTCCCAAGAATGTGGACACAGTCGTCATTTGTGAATGCCAGGGCTTCACTGCTGGCAGTATTCAAAGTAGCTAAAGCAAGGTGGTGTTTAATAATCTGAGAAAGCTGTCCTCTTTAGTAGAATAGAGAAATGTCTGTCAGAATCATAATGGGCTTGGTCAACCACAGTTCAGTAAAATAGTTACTACAGAGTCATTTCCCTGATTCATTGCAGACCTTGTGTATTCTGATACTGATTATTCCCATTTGACTCTTCAAGGTTACCATGTGAACTTGAATATCTGCTCCTGCTTCCCAACATGCTTTTTGAATCTAGGTGTCATTGAAGGTGATGGCCAAATTTTAATTATCTACAGAGAGGTTTTTGAAATATCAGGGCCATTTGTAGACAAAGTACTGACTCAGCACAAAAATATAGAATCATATCACCACATAAATAATTTCCTTTCCAGACAAGATAACCTTTTCACTTTCTACTTCCTGTTTGGGACTGGACAGTTGTGTGCATTTTACAGTAAAAGTGAAGAAGTCTCCTCTTGTTAGTTCTTATAAGCCTTTGCAAAGCAGTGCTTGATTAGTGCTATGGAACTGAAGTTAATGTCTTTATCAAACTCTACTCTACAGCAGGAACTGTTACATTTCTCTTTTCCCAGTAGGAGAAAGGGCAAGTTACTGTTGAAAGTGCTGTATATCAGATGAGTAAGATAATGAAATGAGGGGATAAAAATAGAAATTCTTTAGCTGAACCCTAAATTCTAAAATGACAGTGCTTGAATTCCTGAGTGGTTGATGGGAAGCATAAAATTTTGCTACTTCTTTAGAAAAGCAGGACATGAGGCAAATAACAGGTAAAGCAAAAAGTCCTGCCCTTACTAAATAAGCTCTCTTTTATACTTCTCTGAAATACAAGGCTGAACTTGTCTAATCTTATTTTAGAAATTAAGCTTTTAGTAGAATTTAAGTCTTGTGGCTTCACTTTTATGAATACAGGGAGACAGGCCCACATGTTTATTCTTCAATGCCATAAGTGGTTTCAAGTAAAGTATTTTCTGCTCCTTACACAGGGATAATACACACCAAAGTGAAAATAGAGCATTTAGTTCATGAGAACTAGGTAAGTGGAAATCCTTCCTATCTTAAGACAAAAAATGTAGTTAAACACTATTTTTTAGTGAGTTTTTTTTTCCTTCCATTAAAATCATTTGCATGATGCTTCAGTGTTTTCAGATATCTGGAAGACAAAATACAGCAGCAAGCAGGAGCAGACAGCTTCAGTAAGCTGCATTTTACTTCCTAGTAGCCAAGCATCATTAGATTTTCAAAAGTGCTCAGAAAAGCCTGGTTCATGTGCACAATCAAATTTGGCTTATTGCTATTTCAGTTCAGGACTCATTTATTTTACAAATGTAACTATGAACCAGCGTGGTGGCCTGCTTTGTGATGTGGCATTTAATTTTGTAGAATATGAAAGCTATTGACAATTACAATTCCAATAAAGATCTAATAATATGAAAAATAGAATCATTGCTGTTGACCTGCACAGCTTTTCATGGAGCAGAACTGCAGGACTTTCGACTGTGTCCCTTTTCCCCTTTGGTTAAAAAAATTCCAATGGCACATCATTGAAGCATGGGCTAGACAGGAAAACAACAGAGGTGTTAAGGGTGGAATTTCTGCTTTTGCAGACCTTAACAGTAGGACTTCTGTTTTTTCAGCATATTGTCCCAGATTCACTGTCTCTCTCTCTCTCCATATTTTTCTGGCTCTGCAAGTATATGATTGTCCCAGGCAAGTCAGATGCTACTGGGTTCTTGTGATGCCAAAGGCAAGTCACTGATTCTTGGGCGATTTCACTGAGCTGTCTCCTTGTTCCAGTACAGGAACACATGAAGAAAACATACTGTAGGCAGGACTAGCTCAGAATGAGCAGATGATGGTGATGGTGAAGTAACTTTGGTGTTTCTTTTCTGTCATCCAAATCATTGACTTCTGCCAAAGAAGTCATTGGAGCTCTTCCGGGAAAAGGTGAGACTACTCGTGAATTACTTTGTGTGACAGGGCTACACATGATAAGCTTACTGAAGAAGAATGAAGTAATGTAACAGTGCTTTTGTTGAGCTAGTTTGCTCTGCACTAGGCAGCAGGAGACATAATTTCATAAATCAGTCTGGAACTGTGAGACAGGCAATCATCATACATCTTCCCAAACCAGCTAGGATTTGCAGGAGTAAATCATAATCATTTTTTGTGTTGAGGTAGAGCACAATTCTCGCAAGCAGTAAAAATCTAATAGGAGACAAAAGAGAATGTGTAGCACAAACACATCTGTATCTCTTTTATGTCTCTCACGCATTATGATATCATAAATTAAAATTCACTCATTATGTCATCATAAATTAAAAGATAGAGTGATGAAAAATGAAAAGATGTGTCCATTGATAAAACTGTTTGATAGAACAAAATACTTTTATATCGGAAGGAGATCCATCAGTCACCTAATCAAATCTTCCACTCAAAGCAATGGCATCGTAAAAACAATTGCACAGGCTTTGTCTTGTAAAGTTTGGTGCATTTGTAAGCATGGAGATTCACAACGTCACTGAAGTGTTTGATTAGCCTCCCTCATAGTGATTTTGTTTTTTTTGTAATTACATCAACCTAGATAAAAATTAAGAGGAAATAGATTCTGCAAATACTAGGTAATTGCTTGACGAACTCTTGTAAAATTAATCTGATGAAAGTAAGAAAATGTAACTTGATGAAGGTACAACAGTCCTAGTAAATGCAAGTTCAGATGCCAATGCTGTACACTGCTTTAAATGGTTATAAACCCACTGAAAATCATGGGTATAATCAAAAGCAGAATTTGAGCACATAGATTTTACAGAGTGATTTGTATAATTTTGTTGGATGCATGCACATTCTCAGCAATGCAGAGAAATGAGCTCAGTGTACATTCAGCATGAAACTGAAACTAACAATGTCCTGAGAAAAGTCCTTTCAACAGAGTCAGGTTTTTTATGACATAAAGATCAACCTACAAGCTGAATAAGATCAGCCCACAAGTTGTGCTATTGGTGCATGTTATACACTGTCATACGACTTGGGTAGTTTCTGCTATGTGCAAACAGGATAGAGTTTTGGGAATCTTTGCTGTTACATGAATCAGATTGCAATGACCTGCGTAAAGATCTGATGTGAGTATAACACTGATAAAATGCAAATTGATTTTTCCTGTATTTCTGGCTGATGGATTGAGGGTTTTTTCCTTGATTCTTAAAATTTACTTAATTTATTTTCAAATTATTACTGGGATACAGAATCTGATTGTGAATGAAAGACTGGATAAGTTTCAGATCTTAAAACACAGGTCCATAAATTTCTAACCCTGATGTTTTTAGAAGTTGAAACTCTCTTACAACTCTATCTTCTCTCATAGGCAAAGGCAGAGGAGTGGTGCTGGTGAGCCTCTTCAATTTGTACATGAGGATGTAGCTCTTAGTAAATATTTCATCCTGAATTTCAGGGAGGATTTGAATGGGGAAAAAACCCTCTGTATATATTTGTGTCTATGTATTCCTATTTACTTTCCTTCAGTTGTTACTAACATACTACCTGCAGGTTGTTTTGATTGTACAGCAAGTCTGGAGACTTTCACCTTCTGCATTCCAGAAAAAGCATAGGCTATGAAGAGAAGTTCTTGTGCCTCTCTAAGAAGTCTTTCTTTCTGTAGGAGCTAGAGATACAAAAGAAAATTTGCAGTGTATCATGCCAAAATGTCAGTCTGTATTCAGTAATGCTGCTAAGAGTGGAAAGGCTCTGAGAAGTTCTATGATATACAGAACTGCTTTTTAAATGTAACAAAATTTCACCCCAATTCTATCCTAGTATCTACAGAAAAAAAAATCAGCTGTATTAGAATGATTATATTTGTCATGGAACAAAAAACTAACAGTGGAAAATATTCAACAGGTGACAGTTAAACAACGTAGGGAAAGTGAGAATTCGCAGATAATGTGAGCAAAAGAGGAAGTGAGAAATTCTATATCTTCATCTGAAGGCTGAAGGAAGATGGAGAGCAGACTGAAATTATTCAAATAGGCTGTCACATGTAAACATCAGGGACAAACCAATTGTCCCAACAATAAATTGCCCATGTGGTGAGGTGGGCAACAAGGGACTGCAACAAGTGTGCAAAAGACAAGAAGAATGGCAGGTGAGGTGGTATTTGGATAAGGCAGGTTTGAGAAAATAAGAACAAGAGATTATGTCCACAAAATATACTGAGACAGGCTGAAGAAATGGCCTTTGAACAAATTTTAATATGCATGGTTAGGATTTTTTATTAAATTCCTGAAATAGAAAAAAAGTACCTTCTTTCTGATGGTGAGATACAGAACAGTTGTAGTTTGTATGAGTATCTAATGCTTGTTTTTTGTTTATTCTCTTGTTTATTTTCTGACCTAGTATTTTTAAACTTTTTTCTTTAGTTTTTTTGTTTCTTTCTTTTTTTTTAAACTAGATCCTTCCACAGAAAGTAAAATCAGTTTAGCCATTTCATGAAGATGTCAAAAAGTTGTGTCTTTTTGCACATGTGAGAGTGTTAGAGGAAAGCTGTTGAAAAAACTTGCTTCCATGCAAGTTTTTGCAAAATGTACAGAAGGCAGGGGAGTTGCAGTAACAGAAAAAGACAAAAGAAACTGTGACTAGGACTATATAATCTTTTGCTGTGTACATAGGTGCATGAGAAGATAGTCTCTTTGAGCAAAATAACTCCATTTCACACAAGGAGAGTCAAATGGAGCCAAGTCAGATGCCTGTTAACACAGCTTGATTGCTTTTGATTAAGATGAGTTTGTAATTTTGGATTATTTCCAGAAAGCACTGTCCTGTGCTTAGTATGGGTACTAGCTTTGCAGTACAATAAGACAGAGAGTGCAGAAGGAGCGGGATTAGGAAAAGCATAGTCATTAGGAAAACATAGCTGATCTAGGCTCACTAATGTTGCAGAGTCTGTCAGCAGAGGAGCAAAAACATTGAATGTAGGAGTGAACAGATCAACTGCAATATTTGTATTTCAAATCTGTAACAAAGTCTACCAGCTCAGGATGTCTCAGGTTGCAAGACCGCTAGCAAAACCTTATTTGCAGAAGTGTACAAGGCAGTTTGTGTGGAGGTGAGCGCAGGCCAAATGGCCAGCCTGGTGACATTTCCATCCTCCCAGCTCCCAGCCATGGAGTTCAATGTCCCCACTTCTCTCTGTGCTGTAAAAACACAATGTCCCCACTTCTCTCTGTGCTGTATTTTACCTGCTACAACCCAGCAGGATCACATCAAAAGTGCTGCCAATGGGACACCTTGGTCTCAGGGAAATACGATTCAAAGAAGGGTCTGTCTACCATAGCCACTTAAAAAGAACCAGGTACCCCTTCCTTAGTCCTTTAATAGTTTGGTATTCCAGAGTGAAATCTGAGAGATTATTGTGAACTTCTGTGTTGATTTGACTCCTGCTTAAAACCTGGAGGAAAGCCAGTGTGCTTGAAAGCTTGTTTAGCTTTGCCAGCTGGTCTGATTATTCTAGTGGAAGCTATGGGTCTAAAAAGCTCACCTTGCTTAATGCTGCTAAATTTCATTACGTAGACACCAAATGTGTTTACTGTTCTAAATCATCCATTTGCTAGAAAACAAATATTTTAATAGCTGAAACAATGTTTCCGGGAAAGTGTTTCCCATTATTTATTAGATTATAAGGTCCCTGTGTCAGTGACTGTGTCTCTGGTTGTTTTGTTAAGTGAACAGCACAGATTCTCGGGATATTCAGGATCCTTTGTTAAACTTGCGTTGAGAATGATCACAGAACTACAGAACCATAGAATGATTTGAGTTGGAAGGAAACTTTAAAGGTGATCTACTCCAACCCCCCTGCCACGTGCAGGAGCAATCATAGTAAGGGTAATAATCAAAGGTAGAGGATCTTACATTAAGATGCTTCTTTTGCTTAAGAAAAGCATTATGACCTTTCATGGATGAAAACAGTAGGATTTAATTTACATTACTCAGATGCGGGTTTCAACCGTTATTACAGAGGAGTAGATTGCAAAATATTCCGTGATCTTCATGTTCCTTTGCTTAAAATACTTGTAAACTTAACATTGTGAACATTGTGAGAGTTGTCACTAATGCCAAATCAATCCTTACTCTTACCACCAGACTGGTGCGAACTTCAGTTCCCAACGCACTGTGGTGAAAACACACAGCAGTGTTTTCTGAAAATAGGATCCAGTAAATAAAAATAAACACATACCAAAGAGGTCTATATAAACACAGCTACTTAAATGAGCCACCCAAGCTTTTGCTCAAGAGCTTGACAGTTTAAGCATGTAGCAGACTGATGTTCATATTTTGCCACCTGTTTCAGCTCCTGAGAGCACCCTTGTAACATCCAGTCAAGATAAGCACCTTTTCAATTCTGTCTGTAGAATGGAATAAAGTCTATACAGTATTTTGAAAATTTAATCATATAGTTGTATGGAGCTTAGAGATTGTACAGTTTGAAATGGGAGTCTAAATTTTCCAAAGAAACAAGAAATATCCTTCTCACTCCTTAGAGAAGGATTTTGGACTACCACTAAAGATTTTGTACGAAGTAAGGCCAAAAATTACCCAATTTTTTTTAGGTAAGTGTTATAAACCCTTTGGATTAGTGAGCTGGGACCAGGGTTAAAGTTACAGGCATGATCAACTGAATGAATCAAGAGAAGAAAAAGAGTACTTAGTATAATTTCCATCTTTGATGGAACTTCAGCAATTTATTATCATTACCATCTGGATTTCAGTCAGCATTCACTAAGAAAATTTACCATAATATATTGCTTGTGGCCCAATGAAGTCAAATATGGGTTTCAACTTTGTACTTTCAGTAAAAGCAAAAAAGCTGTACAAAAAGAAAATATGATATTCCTCATTTTCCCTGATCATTGCCATACTTTTGTTTTCATTGACACGTTCAAACTTTTTGTCTTGGGCCCCAAATCTTCACTGAAACTATTACAACTCTTAAAAAGCCATGATGATCTTTAGATATTTGATGTGATGCTTTTTACCATCTCAATTATCCAATGTTTTTGCGACTTAACTCTCATAATCACAGAGCATTGTGTGATAACTTGCTTTTTCTTCTGCAGATTGGTCTGGGAAATCAATTTACTGACTCCATCTGAATTGCTCTTGAAATGTCATGCTACTTCATACTGTTCTCAGAAGTGTATTTTCCTCACTTTGCTGTAAGATGCATTAAGTAATAATTTTTATGGCACGGTGTTCCTTCTTTTATCCCTGTGAATTTGTAACAAGCATATGATGGATACATTTTAGAAGTGGCCTTTTTCTTAACAGAAAAACAAAGGACTTTTGCATAAGCTTAGGATAAGTTAGGATAGTTGTGTACAAGGACTGTTGAAGAGCAGGGCATGACATATGTTTTATCAAGAGTAGGGAGAACATGAGGGCTATTCTGCAACATCAGGAATGGTTGGTAGTGCAAGCTCGGAAGAAATCACCCTCTAGATGCTGGTGCAGGCTTTTCTATGGAAGTGTGTCAGAGCCACATGATGAAGTTGCATGGGTAAATTGCACTGAGATTGCACAACAGCTTTGATGTCTGCTTGTGAGATTATGGAAATAAAGAAGGATGCCTTCTAATACAGATCCTTGCTGACAAATCCTTGATCTTTCTAATACACATCTGTGCTAATAGATCTTTGATCTTTTTAATACAGATCCTTCCTCCTTCCCACAAGCATTCTATGACTGCTTTCAGTACCCCAAGTTAAAATGTTCTAATATTTGGTTTCTTTTCTGTATTTATATTATGTGTAATGCTTTTCTAAAACTAATCCCTCTGGTCAGACAAGATTTTCTTGATATGTAATAATTATGATTATCTGCTGGGGCAGATTGTGTATCTTCTTATTTTTACTATCAGTAATATGTGTCTTTTTAAAATACTATCTCCTACATTAAAAAATAAACATCTCTGCATTTTCAATGTACTGTAGATGATAAAAAGAGAGCAGAATACCTAAAATGTCTCACATAAGATTAATCCAAGGATCTAAATATTGATGAGAAATAGTTTCATTCTTCATTCAGTTCTTTCCCTTATGTTCATCTTCTAATAGGTAAGCTGTGTGGAGAAGTGAGTGTAGGAGACTGAGGATGGTAAATAGTAACAGTCTTTACTTCTGCATCTGGAATATAGAGATACTGATGGTGTTTATTATCTCCTTTCTCACACAGCCATAGTCATTATGATTCATCATGTAATAAATGCCTCTGATAAAGGTAACTAGCTTTCATTTACGTATAGTAAGTCTGCTCACGGTAGTTTGAATATAAACCTTTATTTGTTACATGACATCAAAAAGTCCCATAATTTTGGCTGCTAATTTGCTAAGCTGTGAGCCTTGCTTTCCAAGATACTGAAAGCTCAAGGGTAGAAACAATGAGAGAAATGCAGCACCTGAGAAAATTGGAACCAGAATGTTTCAAGCTGAGCCCACAAAAGAATAGGGAAGTAAAATAAAACCCCTCCTCCAGTAAGTCTAGCTCTGGGGAAGTCTAAAATTGCTCCTTCTCTTCTTTACTTCCTTGTAGCTTATTTCTGGATCTTCACTATTTCTTTTCAGATTATACTACATGTTAACAAGCTTTATTCAAAGTAATTCTTCTGTCTTTTCTATTATCTCATTAGTTTTGTTATGATTTTTGCCTCTGGTGCTTCTTTGTTGTTTGGTGTTTTTCCTCTTTTTTTTAGTTATGTTGATCTGCATACAATAGTATGAAAAATATGTGATAGTCTGCTTGCTACTGGAACACAAATACATTCACTCAAAAACTGTACTTTCTCCTTTTGCATTATTCCAGGGATGATGGTTTACTATCAGTAATACAAGGCAATTTGTACACATCAGACATTGCCATATGTAAAATGAAAGAACAGCAGCAGTAAGTCTTCATTCTAATCCTTTCTGAAGCAAACTTCAATTAGGCAATAGGAAACTGCAAAATACCCCATGCAAGGCAAAGCTGAAACAAAAGCAGGGTTAAAAATCTTGTAAACTAGATCATGTGTAAGTACGGACAGTTATAACATCTGCTTGTGTTTGTTCATGAGTCTCTCCTACATGGGCGAAGTCAATTGCAACTGATTATTATTTGTGGACAGTAAAAAATATAAAAGCATTTCCCTGTCAGACTATTTGAAACTGCCTGCAAGCTACAGATCCTGAAAATGTCATGACTGAAGTTGTGGAATTGTTTAATTTCTCTTTATTGCCATTGTTTCATTGCCATTGGTTCATGTTCTTTGTGTGTGCATGAGTTGCTCTAATACAGATTTTCCTAGTTTCTGCTGGTAGCCTGGAGTTTGTTTCTTTTTTTTGCTGTTTATGAGCTGTGATGGATTTTAAAGGCTAGCATGGCTCTGATCTGCCTCAGCAGAAGGTAGTTGATGCATGTTCTAATGCAATTCTACTTTTATTTCAGATCTACCGGAGAAAATGTTCCAAATCCTCACAATACTGTTGCTGGAAACACAGATCTCCATGGTTTCAGGTAAGAGAGAAACTGCTTTTCAGTTCCACTAACAGAACTAATGCAGCTTTTAGTATGTGGGCTTCAGCACCTCCAGCAATTCTTGCATGAATGGTCAGTAATGTTTCCATGTTATAGAAGGCACAGGCACTGACTGAGCACAGGACAGGCGTCTGTCACTTTCCAGAGTCAGGGTTCTTTAACATATTGTGTATTGGCAGCTGAGATGTCCAGCATCAGTGGCATGGCTGTGAGAAGGAGAATGACCAAAGCAACCAATGCCCACTGGGAAGTGTGGGATGGCATAAAGTATAATCATTTGTGTTCCCCTGCCCATGCCTGTAGCAGAAGCAGCTCGGCTAAAACCCAGAAGGAGCTTGGCACTTTTTCATATAATTTTCTCCCTTGCTGCAGTTGCATGGACTTTTCTTCGCAGTGTCACTACCAACCCTTCCAAGTGCTCCTGAATTGTCTACCAATACACAGCACATCCAATATGAAAGTAGTAACAAAGTATATTGAATGAGGTATTAGAAATAGCCATATCAAGTTCACTTTAAAATAGCAACCTATTGATAACAATATTAATTTCAGATTGGGTGAATGGCTGAGATTATTTTGATATATTTTCTGTAATACTGTTGCACGTATCTGAGAAAATGCGTGAGATCAAATGATACTCACATGGTTCCAGGTTTGTGGAGACTGTAATTGCTACATAGCAATTTTGAGCTATACACATTTATCCAGTGCAACTCCGTTTAACAGGAACTACACTGGTATTCCTTTTTGTAAAGGATAGAGAAATTAGATTTACAATTTCCACAATTAATTGTTGCTTTTACTACAACCTTAGAACATGTAAGAGACCATATCAGAGTTTGATAAAAATGGTCCCTGTGTAACCACTGGCCTAGCCTTAAGTTACTCAAAAAATGCAAAAAAACCCCAAAAACAAACAAAACTCACCACCAAAAACTTGTTCACTCTGACCTCATCTTTCAGATTCCGTAATCAATACAGAATATAGATGATTTGCTATTATTACTATATGGTAAAAATATTAGTGTGAATATGAACAAAAAAATGCCTAAAACTTTTAGTCAAATCAGTAGCCATATACTCCTGACTGTGTGACACAGTTTTGCCCAACTTAAAAAAAAAAATCAGTACATATTTTGATGAAACAAATGAAACTGTTCTCTTTTCCATACATAGCTTTATTTACAGTTGAAGTTCCTCAACAGCTCTACATTGCGGAGTATGGGAGCAACGTGACCATGGAATGCAGATTCCCTGTGAATGGCTCAGTGGATCTAAGACTTCTGACTGTTGTTTGGGAGCAGAAAAGGCAGGGCTTGTTGAAATCAAAAGAAGTGTACACATTCCGCAATGGGAACACACTCCATCCGTCTCAACATCCTGATTATGTAGGAAGAGCATCACTTCTGCACAGTGAACTGGAGCTGGGACGAGCCATCCTCCAGATCACCAATGTTAAGATCACAGATGCAGGATCATACCTTTGTCTCATTGACTACCAGGGCGTGGATTACAAGTACATTGCTTTGGAAGTAAGAGGTGAGTGGTTAAATTAATTGTAATTGTATACTCATTGAGATGTCTCTACTAAATTCCCACAGACTTGTAGAAATTGGTTAATCTGAAGGAATTTGTTGCTAGTTGTCCCACTAAGACTTTGTGCTCAGCCCCCAGCTGAACCAAAACAGTTGTCTTAGTGGTGGCTAGCATTTCAACAGCTGAGCTCCTCCCGGGGCACCTGCTGCAGGGGAGGGACACCATCTGTTGTCCTTCTGTCCTTCTTTCCACAGCCTTCTTCTCCAGTGCCACCACCTCCCTCCTCTCCTTTGATCCCCTTGTTGGGCCACCCTCTGGTCATTCCAAAAGGTTTCTCAGAGATGCTCTGATACACTTATGAATCCTGCTGCAATGACCCAAGTGGCAGGGGATTCCCCAGGTGACTGCATTTCCCAGAGCAAGGACATGTGATTTTCCGTGTCCACTGAAGCCAAATGGGCATTAGTAATAAACATATATGTTATGGAAAGTAAGACAGACTAGATCTTTGAAAGATTTTTGGTGTTTTCCACTAGTTGCATGGCTGTGTGATGCAAGGCAGCATTCATTTCCCACCCAGATATTTAAATAAAAGTATTTATCAAATGCAACATGGACACAGACATTCTTAAGACCCACATCATTTCCTATGAAAAGTCAATTTTTTTCTAATATGATGAAAATATTACACTGTTTATAAGCTACGGTAAAACAAACATGAAATCAGGCTTTCTGAAAATGGCATTTTCCAAAAGTGAAAATAAGAGTCCCATAAGATTCCACTTGTCTCTTCTGTCTTAATAAATCATAAATTTAGTGCCAACTGCTGCCCGGCATAAAGTACTGAAGTGTGTTCTTTTGCTGTATGCATGGTAGGGATTGAATAACCCATTTTGCATTGTTCTACAAAACATTCTTCATAATTTTAAATAAGTGTTCCACAGATATAACCAGAGACAATGCATAGGATTAAAAGAAAGCAGGGAAAGTGAAGTGGGAAAATCACTGTTATTGCATTCAACAATTTCACTCAACAACTTCTCATGCAGCATCTTACAAGAGAATAAATACTCAAGTAATGAGAATACCAGGTGAAGACAAGTTTGTTTTTATGTGCCAGTCAGAAGGCTTTCCTCTGGCAGAGGTTTTCTGGCAAAATGAGAACTTCAATCTCAGCGGATCTGCAAATACCACCTATACACTGACTGCAGATGGTCTCTACAATGTCACCAGCATCCTGACATTCAAACCAAATATGAGTGAGCACTACACGTGTGTCTTCTGGAATAAAGAACTGAATGGAGAAACTTCAGCTCACTTTTCCACTTTAGGTTCGTATGACCTTGAACTTGTTCATGGCACTGTTCATACATACATCATGTGCTATGCTCCATCACTGGAGTTCAGTTCCAGAAATCAGTGTAATATTGATTCTTGGTAAACTGAACAAGTCAGTATTATTTTTGTCTTTGAAGTCTCAGCTAGCTTCCACTCCAACAAACCAGTCTGTATTTTTCTGTATATTTTAATTTTAGAGTAGCTTTCTTTATTTTCCTGCCAATACAGAGGGAATTTTTTCAGCTGCATGGGCATCTTCCCTGATAGTCTCCTACTTAATTGTTCTGTCTAGCTGTCTACCTTGACTTCAGCAAGGCTTTTGACACTGTCACCCCTAATATCCTCATGGCTAAGCTCAGGAAATGTGGGTTAGATGAACAGGATCAAGAACTGGTAAATTACAGAGTCCATAAGGTCATGATCAGAGGAATAGAATCCAGATGGAAGCCTGCTATCAGTGGCATTCCCTAAGGATCAATACTGGGTC
Source organism: Zonotrichia albicollis (assembly GCF_047830755.1). Classification (NCBI taxonomy): domain Eukaryota; kingdom Metazoa; phylum Chordata; class Aves; order Passeriformes; family Passerellidae; genus Zonotrichia; species Zonotrichia albicollis. The sequence goes on from NC_133860.1 coordinate 46,052,537, forward strand.
CAGTCTTATTCAATTTATCAACAACCCAGATAAAGGAATCAAAGGCACTCTCCACAGGTTTGCTGGTGACACTAAACTGAGTGCAGTGGCTGACCCACCTGAAAGCTCTGCTGCCATTCCACAGACCTTGATTAGCTGGAGGGCTGGGCAGAGAGAAATCTAGTGAGGTTGAATGGAGTCTAAGGTCCTGCACCTGGAGAGGAATTGCCTCATGTGCCAGCACAGGCTGGGGCTGACATCTGTGAAGTGGTTCTGCAGAGAAGGACCTAGGAGTCCTGGCACACAAAGAGCTCTCCATGAGCCAGCCAAGAAAGCTAATGGTATCCTGGGGCACATTAGGAAGGACATGGCCAGCAGGTTGAGGCAGATGAACCTGCCCCTTTACTCAGCAGTAGTGAGGCCACATCTGGAGTGCTGTGCCCAGTGCTGTGCCCAGTTCTGGGCTCCTCAGGACACGAGAGAGAGAAGGTACCGGAGAGGGTTCAGCAATGGCCACAAGGATGATGAGGGGTCTGAAGCATCTCTCTTATGAGGAGACACTGTTTAGTGTCTTCTTCTTGAAGAAGACTGAGAGGAGGTCTCATCAATATATAGAAATATTTCAAAGGCAGATGCCAATAGGATGGTGACAGACTCAAACGCCATACAAATGAAAGATTTGACTGGCTTTTTTAAAGGCTTTTCACAGTAATAATTCAGACCAAATTATTCGTATTATGAGTGTAAATCACTATGTTGATAAATTTTAAAAATCCTTTGTTCAGTCAGTGCAAGACTTTGGAGAAACAGAACCAATAACTTGATAAACAATGCCTGTTTTGTAAGTTATAAATTTACTCTCCTTTAATGTTTTTAACAGCTTTAATGAGTACACAGTATAGTGGACAAAAATTCCTGATCTCTTTAATCATCCCCACATGTGTGACTGTAGCTGTCCTTCTCTCTGCATTAATAGTATTTCAGAAGAGAAAATCATTCAAGAATGAGCAACCCAAAAAAGGTACATTTTACTTCAGATGGTGAAACCTTTCACTATTTCTTTACTTTTTCCTGTGAACAACCTTGAGGAAATTTCAATAAGGCACACTTGCATTACTTCAGTCACATTTTTTTTCTAGATGACAAGAGGGTAGAATATGAGATCTTGGATAATTGGAGTTGGGTTTTATTTTCCTCACTGTGTTAGGTATGTGAGACAAGGTGTATGGAAAGATACATTTTTTAAGCTGACCAGTTACAGCTGATTCTGTACAGAGCACAAACTTTGCCTTGCATGAGGACTATAAAAGCATAGTTTGAACAGTGTTTTCTTCATAGCTACAAAGACACTGTGGCTACAGTATATTACACAGAACCTTTATTTTTCAACTCCATTATGGCTCTGCAACTAAAATGGTGTGATACAGGACTATTGCAGTATTTCCTTCCTTGTGTGCATGTGCAGTAGTACAAAACTAATAAAGCAAACAGACTGTTATTCTAGTGTTTTCTTGCACATGAACAGACTCTAGTAAACCAGACTATATGTATTTATAGTCATGAAAGGAGAGTCTTAACATTATGACTTCAGAATTTGATTCAAGTTTTGTAAAGTTTTTTATTCAAGTTTTGTAAAAGAAATGTAGAGAAGTTTATTTATTTGGTATGATTTAATAACAACTGCGCTTACAGCTCAGTTTAAAGATTTGTTGAATAGTTATAGTTACAATATAGTTTCTTTCAAATCTAGAAATTTTTATGCTAATTTTGTATATATTTACTTTAACAGGCAGGAAAAGAAAACTGAACCCTAATGCAAAGGATGAGAAAAGTAAGTCATAGGCAATTTTTAAAATTTACATTTACAGATTTTTCTTTCTTACATCTAAAATCTTAAAAAGTATGTAGATTGAAACCTAAATAATGTTACATCAGAATAGAGGGTACTTTTGAGTTTAAATTCTTTCATTCTTCAGTTTTTAAAAATGCAGTTTCTAAAGTTTTGACTTTCTCTTGGGCAATGTAAAAATTTATAAATATTGGTTCCCTTTCACTGAGGTACCAGTACCTTTCATATACAACTCAGCACACACCTCTGTATACTAGCTGGGGTTCTAGTCTTGGCTGAGAAGGATACTCACAGAAAGCTGGTTGTTTTGGATAGCATCAAGATTTGTGGCAATAGTCTTATACTTTTAGATCAGGCTACAGGTTTTAACAACAAATGAAATGATACCTCATTTATCTAGAATATTATATCATCTCCTAGGCTACTTCTTGTCTTATGAGAATCTGACTTGCTGAGACATCCAGAAATTTGTACATTTCAGAGGGAAGACAATACCTAAAAAACTGTCAGGATGTATCTAACTGTTCCATACTAAAACTGAACTGAGAAAAAAAAAGATATGACCACAGAAAAACCATAAATCAATATGACAAGTAAAGTCTTAATATACCTACTGACATAAATCAATTTTGTTAGCTAGAGATAACAGTTTGACAGGCTAATGCACTGTGAGGTGAGAGGCTGTGGCCAGTGTTAGGTACAGAGGTACTTGGTTCAGCTGTAATTCCCTTGGTGTCAGAGCAGACCCTCACACAGTGTATTGAGGTCAGCCCTGAGGCTGCCAAGGAGGACAAATGGAGTAATACTGTGATGCAGCTAACCAAGTGAACACAGAGACAACTTAGGGCTTTTCCAAGTACAGGATTTTTTTGAGAATCCACCCATATTTCTCACTGCTAAAAAAAATACATTAAGAAGTCATCAGCTTAAATAATAAATTTTGTAGTTGAAATGTAGAGATTGGATGAAGAGGGCATGAATTCACTGATTTCCAAATCACCTCAGGTTGTCATGTGTGCATCTTAACTGTACGCATTTGATCCACTGCCATCAGTAGATATTACAATTGAAACAACACTTTCAGAAAGACACCTTCACCTTTCAGAAACCTTGCTGCAGGCAAAGTCTCATTCTTATTTTTCATGTGATAGTGTGAAACTTTAGTGGCATCATGCCATGCACTAATGAACACAAGCTCAAGGCAAGCAGCATTCTGGAGAACAGCGTTGGTGCATGTCTGGACATCATTCCAGGGCTTATTGTCTGAGCATAGCTTGGCTTCCCCTGGCTTTTTGTATTACTTTTGCATTTTTCCCCTTTGTAGCCTTTTCTGTGCACTTAGTGAAATGAAGAAATTAAAGGAGACAAGGCCATTCTTTGTGGTTTTACTTCTTCATTTTAATGACAAAAAACTTTGTCTTACTTGCAACATGCAGTAAGTCAGATGACAAACATTTATATTTCTCAGCACTGGATGTTTTTAAGAAACCCTGGAAAGAACCTTTTTTCCATGATGAGTAGGTAGTTGAAGCATAAAGCCACAGATACTTTACCACAGTGCCTTGGAAATGACCCATACAGTCCTGGTTACAGTAACAAGGACTGTTAATGTTACCAGCTTTAACTAACAGCTCAAGCTATATCAGAACTGAATATAAAGGACACTTAAACTCATCACTGAAGTCCCAGTTCTGCACACTTTTAATCACATGCACATATTTACTGACAATCATTACCATGGATGCTCTCTAAACAGATTTCAGTTTTGTTATTTCATTTAAAAGGCTGAAAATGAGTGATAGCTTTGTTGTAATAGAAAACTCAGAATTTGGACTACAGATGAAAGACATAATTCTTTCCTCAGAAAAGATTACAGTAGATGTTCTTGTAAATTATAACAGCTTGAAGGAGCCATTGTAACTTCAGCACGATAGTCTCCTGACAACCAGGAGACTGAGCTTTCACTCTTTATCACTTAGTTGTTAAAATCAGGCTTTTTATTCTTAAATCACTGCAGATTTTTAAACTAATACTATTGCATTTTCTTTCTTTAAGGTGATGATTTTAACTCTCAGACTGAGGCTTTATACTTGTCAACTGCCACAGCTTCAAGAGACAGTGGGAGTGTGGGTCTGTGAAAGTTCTTCATCTACATTCCATAATTTGCACTTTTCCCATCAGTTTTTGGGGACTTCAAAGAAAAATTACAGCACTTTAGCCTTAGGATAGAAAGTGGACTAATGGGGATGTATTTACACTGCTGCGATGGAAAGCTCTGCCTCCTCAGATACTATATCTTCTTGAAGTTACTGAGAACTATGCTGTCACGAAATGTGGTTTACCACTGTGGAGAGGTCAGCTGAGTGCATCTGATACACTTTACTTTTGGCCTTACTGTTGCTCAAGGGATTTTTCTTTAAGAATGCCTTTATCAACTGTTCCAGTCTCAGGAATGGTGCTTGGAGTAAAAAACTTGTGGAATTTAAATAAAAGCTGTAAATGCTACCTTATGTCAATTATCTTTCTGGTGGAAACATCATCACAAGCCCATATCCCAATTCCAAATTTTCTAACACAATAAACTGCATATTACCAGAAGTATCCTCTCGCATCATTGTATGCACTTGTATAGAATTTGTATCATTGCAACAGTTAGAAGATATTTCATATCACAAGAGCAATAAGAGGTTGAAATTAAATCAAAGGATAAATAAATAAAAAAAACCAAACCAACCCAATACTAGCAATACGTCAACGTTATGTTGCATGAGAATTTTAACATCTATATAAAACCTCACAAGTAAGTCCGCTAAAAAAATATGAACATAAAAAGTTTCAAATTTGAACTGATTATTCAACAGAATTTTCTTTAGGAGGAATTTGGAAGCAAAAGTGAAAATGAAGCTCAGATAGATTTCTGCACTGGTTATTTTTAAACAGTAATTTTGCCTTTGTTCAGATGAAGAAGTGAGTCTTTTCCATGTCAGGCTGCTTTTCTTCCTAATACTGGAATGCCAGATTTGGGAAAACATCCAAAATGAAACACCTTTTCCTCTTAGTCAGTCATGCGATAGTGAAGCAAGGGCACTGGGTAAGATCTGTCATATTGTGTTGAAAGACCAGTGGCTTTGGTAAGCTGTGTTTTCTACTAAAATAGATGTAACAAGATTGAAGAAAGGTGTTCACATGGAAGCCACTTCTGCTATGACCTTGCTCTTAGAAGAATTCCACTGATAGAAGTTTTTGCATAGCACTTGCTCTGAATTTGGATGGGAACTGCTTCTCCAGTGTCACTCTGCAGCTATTTATTCCAGCAAAAAGTGGACCTACAGTGCTGCTATGAGACCAGAACATCAGACTCTCTCTTGCTTCACCAGGACAGGTGGTTTTAAAAAGCAAGACTGCCATTGATTTTACTTTGGAGGAGAAAAACTAATCTCTCTCTGACATCATCTGTAATTTAATATCTATGTATTGCACATTTAATTACCCATTTGTAGCCAATTTCAGCTGGCTTCAGTGGATTCAGCTGAGACAAATCCAAACTAGGCTTGCGATGTCCTATGTCCTTGCTGACATGGCAAATCTGGCACATGTCAGAGAATCAGAGGCAGCTTCTTAAAGCATTGGTTAGCTTAATATGGAATAGCAGCTTGGGAACTGCCCTGGCTTGCACCATTTGGCAATATTTAAGAGTCAATACATAAGGTCAAGCAATTTCTCTCTGTTCCAGATTTGTACTCTGCTGGGAACTATGAGCCCTTGCTCTTCTGTCAGCCGTGGTGAAATCTAACCCACTGTATTCCTGGAAAGAGTTAATTATGCATTTTTCTGTTTATTTTTTCCTCATGAAAATGAAATCAAAGTAATAAAAATGAATTTATGTGGATGGACATAAATACTACACTGCAGTCTTTGCAATTAGTGATTATCATTGTTCCTTGCTGAAATGAAAGTCATCTTGTCATTACTTTATACTGGTGAGTAAATGCTGTCTTGGTGTGAGCAGCAAAGAACAAGTGTGGGTAGCACTTCCTGCCCATTTTTCAGGCAAGGCAAACACTGCCCTGCTTTCCCTCTTACTGGATTGTACACTGAAAGGTTTCACCTGGCATCCCTAGGCAGAGGCAGCTCAGCTTTCCACAACACTCCTATGACCTATCCACTCTATTTCATTATGAATGGAACAATAGCACTGTTTACTGCAATAACTATAAGAATACCTAGAAAAGCATTTTGGCTCATGAGTTTCTATTTTCACCAGCTTTCGCTGGATGCTTATGAAGCTGACTGTCACATCTGAGTATGTGAAAGTTACCTTGTCAGCAGCTTGGCAGTCTGTATATGTCTATGAGTTCATGCAAGACTTGTCTTTTACTGTAAATCACTGAGCATATGATACACGTGTGACATGATCAGTCTCTGTTCTTTCTGCTTCACCTACTGTTTTACATGCTGTTATCCCCAAACAGCTGAAGTGAGTTCTCACATACACACTGCCTGCAAAATGTTTGAAGGGTTTGTGTTCTGTTTGTCTGTGGTGTCCTCTCTGTGGTTTTTGTTGTTGTTGTTTTGTTTGTTTGTTGAGTTTTTTAAAAAAAATTTGGTTGTTGTGGTTTTTGTTTGTTTGGTGTTGTTGTTTTTTTTTTTTTTTTTTATAGTTTTGAACTTCACCGTGAGTCATGATGTTGTTAGACCATAAAACTATTAGGTATTTTTAAAGTTTGACTTAATTGTACTGTCATCTGACATTTTTGAACGGCAGAGAGGATACCTTGCATAATAAGAAACTGTTACCCTTTCTGATATACACAGCCCCTATTCATCTCCATACATTTTTCTCAACTAGGTGCATGTCATAAGCAATAGCATCTTAGTGTACTGGAAAAAGGTAGGGGTTCAGCTGAAGTCGGTGGAATGTTTGTGAAAACATGTGCAAAGAATTTATTCAGTTGTTTATAGTCACCTAAAACATAGCTCACTGAACTTTAATGATGACCATTTTTCACAAGCAAGTAGAGAGTTTGTTGTCAGTATTGAATTTTTCTGGTATGGCTAAGGAAAATCTACTTTTCCAATCCACTGACCTGCTTTACTATGTATGAGTGAGGTACATGCCATTTTAGCACAGGACCAAATGGCAAACAGGGTGATTAGTCTTTCTGTTAATTCCTCACCTCTGCTATCGACCAGAGATTTTAAGGGCTTACTTCAGCTTTTCAACAACCACAACATTTTCAGTAGCTGTGAACTGCAGCTTGATCTGTGATTAAGAGCATAGAGCAGAATAAGATTAGCTGTTTGTACCAAGTTCACTTTCATACTGGCAGCAGCCTAAACTCCTACTATTTTCTTGATTCCCGTTACCACAGACATGTCTGAAAGCAACTGCTAACATCAAGAAGGTTAATATCTCTGGAAGAAGACTGAAGCAGAAGAGATATTCTAGTAGCCAATTGAAATGCCTTACAAGACTTAAGTCTGCATCCTAGAAAACCAGCAGCTGATTCTGACTATGGGAGCAATTGGAAATGCCTTTTAGAATTTTGGACATCAAGAAACCCCTATTCTTTCTTAAGAAATACTGCAGTCATCTTTTCTTAGAGAATTTCTTTCATCTGACAGAACATACAGTTTACCACCAAAACCAATACTTACCTACTCCACAAAATAATTACAGAGATAGGTTTTACAAACCACCTCTATACAGTGAGGGTCACTGTTACAGGAATAAGTCCAACTTGTCTTTTCCTTCTGTGGGGATGGGGATCAACTAAGCAATCTTAGAAGTCCCTTCTAACCCAAAATGACCTTTGACTGTAAACTTGTTACTCAAATTACCTTCCACATCCTTTGTAATTATCTGATTTTTCTTTTACTCTGATGAACACGTGGCCTTAAATATAGCCTTAGATCAATGACTACGATGTGGTTCAACAAGATATCCTGGTTCTCCTCACCATATGTCAAGCATGCTGTATAATACTTTTTTATAGCCAGTGCTTGTTAATATTTCACTCAAACTCAATACACAGTAAAAAGTAGCTGAAACAGGTAAGTGCACCGTACAAATACTGTTAAAAACTGACTTTAATGAACTACTGAGTTCACTTCTGGGTTTATTTTCAATGCAATTTTCAGCAGCTAATGTTTGTTTACTCACAAGCACATTTCCTTAATGGGCTTTTCCAAGTGAGAAGTGAAACATCTTTTATGCAAAGTCTGTGTTAGAAACCACTTTACATAAAGAATGATGCAGTAGAAATTTGCACAGTGGGCTTAAGCTCATTCCTTACAGGTGTTTTTCAGGCAGTAGGGTGAGCTGATTACCTGAGTCTCTGCTGGTGAAGGTGGCGCTTTCACTGGTGAGGGGAGGAACCTATCTAGTAAGAAATCTGGCATTCTAATCACAACATTGCTAGCAAGAGGATTTCTGTGCTACTGGACAACAGTATTTGTGTAGGAAATTAACCTTTTTCGGGTGATACGATGAACATAATCCTTACAGAAGTAAAATAGATAATTGTCAGTCTTAACTATGCAAACCTGGTGAAACAGAGGCTAGTATCAGTGAATAGATGTACAAACTTGAGAAAGTCACTAAGAAAGGAGAAGCTGTTGGTAAGAATAGGGAACAGGAGAAGGTCAACTTTTTATTTTTCAAGAGGGACACAGAATGTTTGTGAAAATAATAAAGTCAGATGAAGCACTGTGAGTTCAAAGAACTTCCCAGTTCATCTAAGTTATAACTGCTGAGCCATGCTTCTGTCCAACCCCAAAATATTGCAGTCCTAGTGCACAGATCTCCCTCAGACTGGTAAGAAAACTGAGAAAGCAAGACAGCTTTCTGAAAAATTTATAGAGCAGAAGCAATATTTTATACCTCCAAGCAAAGTCTTTGATTTTCTCTGTGTTTGCCATGCATGCACTTTATGCTCCTAAAGAGTTGTGAAGTAAAATGCAAGAGAGTAGACCTTGCTGAGATTCTGGGGAAGATGTCAGGGGTTAGAGCCTGCTTCTGGTCTAGTTAAATGCTCAAAACCAGGCACAGAATCTAATTCACCAAGCCTAAGAGACGAAGAATCTGGTGAATTCCCATCTGTGAAGCTTATTTAAATGAAATTTCACAGAGATGGATGAAAATTAGTATATGTTGTGACTTGGAATGATTTTTACCGTCCCATACATTTTTCTCTTAATATAGGTTTAACTTCAGAAGAGACTACTCACTCCATTGTTTTAATTGCCACTATCTTAGAGTGTATGAAGAACTGTTTGTGTCCTTTATAAAAAGTCTCAAAATTCTTTTCCACAGAGATGTTCAGTTTTCCAAAACTAAAACTGCTTTGTCAACTGCTGCAAGAGGACAGAAGGTTAGAGCCCCTGTCCTCCTAGAACCTCCACTGGAGGAAGTTGGGTTGGGTACTCCCAGGATTTCCACAACGCTGAGTTGTACAATTGTATCCGAGACTGTTGCAGTGTGTGGCAATTTCCTGTTTTATCTCCCAGTCCCTTCCCAGGTGTGGCAATACCTCTCTCCCTTCCCCCTCACCCCCTCGCTTAGTGAGTTCTGTCAATCAGGCTTAACATTCCAGCAAGGCTTCGTGAGGTTGGTCAAGTTCAAAGGATGCCCTTCAGGCCTGGGGTCATTGGCCTGTCTAGGTGTCCCTTGTTCCCTGACACCCTCCTCCTCCCACCTGGTTGGTGCTCACCTGTCCCTGTCCCTCCCCCTGTCCCTGGGCTTAAATTGAGCCAGGACCACGTGCTTGGTATTCTGTTGGAGCTGTTACCATGATTCAGACATCTGTGACCATGGAATAAAACTCTGGATATTAACTCCGGCAGAATCCGTCTCCTTTTCCTCCTCACCCTAGCCTGAAGCCCTTCCACCTGAGGTAAACTGAGTTTCTACAAGCCTGGGTTTGTTTCAGTGCCCAGCTGCAACACCCAGCCAGCCAAAAGTGTCTCTGAGATGAAATACCACAGTTGCCGCCTTTGGCCTAGCAGCAAGGGTCAGACCATCTCAGGCATATTCTACCTGGAAATATTGGGATCCTATTCCAATACGAGACTGCAAAGAGATGGGTGAAAACAGTCCAAGGCTGGGAAGCATTTTCTTTTCTTCAGCCAAGGCAGACTTGAACAAGACATACTGTGGAAGCCAGTTCAGGGCACAGGCCAACTCTGCTCACAGATAGTCACTGCCGACTGTCTGGTCTCTAATACCGCAGACATCACTATTCTGGAAGCCATACCGTGTATGGCCATACTAGGATAATGTAACACTCCTAGTGCTTCAAGGTGACTGGTTATTGTCTAAAACCAGTTTAGTTGTGAATTTGGCCTGACAGGAGAATTGCTCATGGGTAGAAGCTAAAAGTTTCTTGACTCAAATATGGAAAGCTGTGAAGAATGATAGGAAGTGATGACAAAAATCAACCAGACAGACAGGATCCCAGGACCATGGATAAAAGGCCAAGGATATTCTCCAGTCAAAGGTTATCATCTATGCATCTGCTGCGTGCTGGGTATTGATACAAGTCATGCATCTTTTGTTGATATACATGTTTTGAGCTTCATTCGTTAACTGATATGCCTCAGGTACTGCAGCAGAATGCTCTGTATTGGGTATTGCCCACTCTGTCCCAGAGTGGACAATACCCAGCTTGAACAATACCCTATTTGAACAACTCACCAGCAATGGATGGAGGAGAGGGTGCACACTGCTTTTGCTATTGCAGAATGCTGAAACTAGCCTGACTCATCAATTCTGAACTTTAAACATTCTAGGGAAAAACAATGTTTCCTGGCAAACTGGCTATGATGATACAAGGGTCCTAATAAAGGAATCAGTTATATTACTGGTAACTTATCTAAAGTTGCTGACCTGACACAGCTCGCCTAGAGACATTTGCCTGATAGTCACTTTACCCTATAAAACCCAGTCTGCTTTCATTAAGCGTCTGCCCAAGAGCAGGCCATACAGCCTACCATCACAGTACTACATTTATTTGAAATTTGGGAAACAGTTGCAGGTAAAAGTAGCAGGAAAGTAGCTGACTATGTTTCTGAAAAAGAGAGAGTAATTACATTGAGAACTCAGATGACTGCTCTCAGAAGCAATAAGATTTGGCCCCATTTTCTATCTTTGGTGTGAGTTCTCCTAAGAAGACCTGAGAAAGGGACTACTTTTTTGTACTGAATCTTGCTATTTGTCATCTGATCTATTTCACAAGAAGTAAGAATTTCCTTAGAAAGGGATTTAATTAGCTGACTCCGTGTTTCTTAAGTGGAGCAGCAATATCTCCCATCTGAGAATCTAGAAATGTTTTCCAAATGTATTTTACTGATGGAGAAGGTAAGTATGTACCTTAATAAAAGCGGACGGAAGGAGATCAAAGAAATAAGTGTCACATCTCTGAAGTTTCATTACAATCTTCAGGTAACTAGTTTTACAATCCTTGCAAGGTAAACTGTCAGTGAGCTTCAAGAGCAGGGCTGCCCCATGAGGGGCTATGAGCCAGGAACAGAGGGCAACCTCAGCACCACATCCTCCCCAGCAAGGCTTGACACCAAGGTCAAAACAACCAACATCTCTAAACAACCCCTTTTCAGTCAAGGTGATTGAGTCAAGTTCAAAACCCACCCAGGAGTCCTGACTGGGCACAGCCAGCCATGCCTGGACACAGGACAATCTACAACAGCATGCACCAATGGCCCAGTCAGGAAAAGCAGCAAGTTGGGATGCCAGGGGACAGAGCTGGGCACAGACCTACCTACAGCTTGGCTCAGGCAATGCTTGGGTGCCTGACATGAACTTAAAGGGGGTTTGTGGGCCCATGGGCAGAGGATGCACTGTTGGGGTCACCAGTGAGTCTGGCCAGGGTAGCTAGAGCCCTCTGTTAGACATAGCCATGCAACAAGGAGGAGTCCATTGCCTTCTATAACACATCTTGTGTTCATTATTCCTAGTTTTAATAGCAATCATCTTTGTGTTAGAGTAGGATGACTCCTATAAGTCCTGTTTTTCAAGTAATCACTTCTGGAGTAATCATATTCCTTCTGCTTTAACTGTAGTATTTAGCCACTGCCCTGCACATTGCCATTTTTAAATATTAAAGGGTTTGGAGTTTCTTTTGCAATAAAGAAACCCATATGCTCCAATATATTTATTCATACTTACATCTAAATGTCTGTAAACAAAGTTAAGTCAGTAAATTCTTCATTGCATGGCAGCACTACTTCTTTCCTTGTGAAATTCAGAACTGTTTGAGACCTCAGCAGAGCTTTGGAAAACTCTGAGCAGAAGTTTAGCTCTGCACATGATCCCTGCACCCACTCAAGATTTTTTTTTTTTCTGAAAGTTTTAATCAAGGAAAAAACCTTGTCCCAGCTTCTCTTACCGCTAAGTTCTGCTGAACTGACCACAATGCTGCTGACAGATCTTATCTCAAGTTAGGAGGATTGGTTACATGCTTTAGTGACCTATTCTCTCTTTTTCAAAAGAAACTTGGTTATATTTAAGGAAATGTCATCTGACATCTGCTTCTGACAGACACATAGTGTGACTTTGCAATTTTGCTGCTTCTCACAAGTCAGCAGATCAAAAGATTGGTAGGGCTGATAATGCTAGCAAGTGCTAGAGATCTTCTTTGCAGTAGTTCTGCCTTTACTGAATAATCATGGTCAGACAAGGCCTTTAAATTAAAAGATAGTTTTATACAAGGTATCACAGAGTACAGAGCCAAATGATTTTCAGCTGAATAAATCATCAGCACAGTTGACCACAGACAAACCTATTACCAAGAAGAGTAATGGAGAATTACAATAAATATCTCATAAGATCTCACCAACTAAGGAAAAGAAAAACTGCAAAATGCAAGAACAAAGCAAGTACTATTAAAAAAAAGAAAATGACAAAAATAACTGATACTTTCCTGCATCATCTCCACCACTCCAACAGGGAATACACTGCTAAAAATCTGAAACAAGTTTGACTAAAGCAGCCCTGAGGATGTGAAAAGAAAATAGTTAAATAGCTAAGCAAACTGTGCTGATATGCAGTTATTTAACTGCTGTGCTGGCATACTGTGTGCCTCAAACAGCCAAAGGATTCTAATGGGTATCTTTAATCAGGAATTTGATAGTTAAATTAGTAAAGGTTTTTTGTATACTACTCTAATGGTTTTTAGTCCTATTTGCTGTCTGGTCCTTCTCCTCTCCTGCTGCCTTCCTCTGCATATTTCATATTTTAAATTTCTCTTGAGCAGTATGTGCCAATAGCCACAAGAAAAAAAAAAAAAAAGAAGACAATGTATTTGTTAACATTTTTACATATATAACTAGCACCAAGTCAGAGCACTGCTGTCTGGCTGATGTTTCAAATAATTCCTTTCTTGCTAGTAAGTCTCTAAAGACTTTATTTTACTAATACACAGATCTGAATATTTTATTCTGTTTGACTAAGATGCCATTTCAAGTCAGAATTTTAAATACAACCAGAGAAGCTGTCTGATGCCCAAGCACTGTGCTCTGTACATGGATGTTGTAGGCATGTGAGGGCTGTTTCTGTATGCCATGAGAAATACAGCTCAAGTCGCTTATCATAGAAACAGTGACGGAAAACAACGATATCACTGAGAAATCTGGTTATCTTTCTTCTACTTTAAAAAAAATTCTTGCTGTGTTTTTTCCTCTTTTAAGAATATTTGCTGTGCACTAGCAGCAATGTGTGCATGCTAGTATGTACTTTGTAACAAGAGAACTTTGGAATCTAGGTCTGGCGTTCCTACATTTTTAGTAACACCTAGCCCTGGTCAAAGAGGCCAAACAGTGCTATCAAATGAGAGAGGTTTCTGTTTTACCTGTCATTTACATCTTGAAACACCAGATTGCTAGTATTTTCACTGGGTTTATCAATATTGAAATTATAATGTTCTCTTCTTGTGCAAAAACCAGTATTACTGCACCTCCATTATTCTACCGGCAGAAGCTGAGTTTTCAGCTCCTTAATTCTAATTTGCATGTCACATTTGGAAATTTCTCTTGAGACCTTTACAGCAAAGCACAGGACTCTGCCTGTAATGTGGGAATTTTAGTTTGCTGCCTCAGCAAGAGGAATATTATTTTGAAATTTACTTCTTAGTGGGAGTAGAAGAAAAAAGGAATGAAATCTCAGTATTTCAAGGACTACATAAAAGTCTCACATGTCACCTGATTCAAGACAACACTTCTTTTAAATACAGCATTTCTTCAGATTTTGAATATCAATGGCATACCTGCTTTTCCCATGCTTACACAAAGCTAAATCCTGAGGTGTGCTGAGCTGTCACAAGGATCTACGTTCAACAGCAGCTTCAAAACTGTTGCAGGGCTAGATCTATAAACCTAATTTTTCTACTGACTTCAGTTATCAATGTCCTGTGCTTGCTTACAAACTTTGCAAGTTGGTAAATTCTTCCAGCTGATAAAGCAAGGTTGCAAGAGCAGTTTTGCCTGTATGCCTTCTTATAAGCCCTCAGATGTCCATTAGAGGAAATTAAACAAAAAAAAATTTGCAAATCCATCCATTAAAAATAATTTGTAATTGGTGAGTCCCTGAGATTCTGCTTTTTTAATGTCAACAGAGATTAACTAGAATTCTATTTGTACAAGGTTTCAAAATGGATAGTCTATCAAAGAATAAAACATGCCCTTTTGAAATGTGTTGCCTGAGTAAAGCTGAAGGAAGATCATTGTATACTGTGATTGAAGGGTTAAAGTTTTACCCCATTTAATACTGGGGAATGCTTGTGAATTATGTGCATTCCAAATGGAGGCAACAGAGGAATGACAGTGATTTTCATTCTGGGCATTATGATTTTTAACCTTTAGGCAATCTTGCTCATCCTTACCAAGTAACAATACATACAGGCTGATGAACTGATTTTGGAAAAAAATCATAAAATGGTGAGAAAACACATACCTGCAATGGAACAGCCTACTCAAGAAGCGAACACACCGAATTCGCCCTTCTGCTTATTTAGTACCTAACCAAATGTAAATTTCACTGGATATTTCCTAGGTCCTATACTGGAAAGGACAGTGAATACCAGTCCTTGCTCATATCACTGAGTTTGACAGATTTTCCAATGTTTCCCCCTCATCTCTTCATTCTGTGTCTCCCATTCAAACAGATCTGAACTCACATAAGCATGGACACACAGGTGGCCTGATTCTGTTCCTCCTCTCTGGTTGATCAACATATATACAGGTCCTCTCTCACATATGTCAAAGGTACATTCACCTTTGCAGTCCTTTTCATGTCATGTACAATATTTTTTCACATTTCTTTTCAATGAATTTAACCCTTGGTCATATCCTACTCAGCAGCCTGCAGCTCTGATGCCTTTAATTTCTTGTTGCCCTTGTTGACATCAAAAGGTGAAAACAGTCCACTGTGTTCATGTGACAAGACCACTTTGAGCTTACTGACAAAATAATGTTCTTATTACTATCAGTAAAGTAATATTGAGCTGGCATTTGTTACGGCAAAACATCAGTGACTACAAAAGTGTTTAAAAGCTGATATTAGCAGTGCACTAGAAGTATGTTCCAGTGATTTTTAACTTATAAATATGAACCTCTTATCAGTACAGTATGTCACACAAAAAAGTATAGCTAAACAGTTGAATCTATTTACATACTACTGAAGCCAATGTGAGTTGCCAAGGCACACAAAGCACCTGCTTGCCAAATGAGTCATCTGACTAAACATCTTCCTGCCTGCATCTACATATCCATCAACACTTCCATCACAGAGATAATTTCAACATATTCAGGGTTGGTCAAAATTTTCCCCTGTCCTAAATAAGTAAAAGAGAAAAATAACACTTAATATGGCAGTATAGTATTCTTAATAAAATCTGGTAGATACTCTTAATAAGACTGTAATCCAGTCACTCCAAGACTTGCGTTCCCCAGGATTATTTGAGAACAACTGGGGCTGTTTCATCGTATGATGCCTAAAGAGATGAATAATGGGAAGTTTTCTGCATATTCTTATTTATTTACTATAACTAAGTAATAAGCCAAGTCATAAAGCAGTATCCAAGCTAAAAAAATGGCATCCAATGATAAATTAACAGTTTTCAAAACTAGCAAGCTTTGGTGTACAGAATTGTATTTTCTTCTGCCAGCATGTCAGCCAGTTTGCTTCCCACTTCATATTTTTGTGGGTCTACAAAAGCTGAAATGCTCCTCTTTTTTTTATTAACTGCAAATGAGAGCTTTGATTACAATTAGGAAAATATCTATTTAACTCTGTCAAGGAACTGCTAAAAGGTTGGCATGATTCAGTGACTGAAAAAATGTGATTACTGCAGTATAGCCTAAAAGCAGAAGTTCATGTAGCACTTCTCCATTCGCTTTGCTGTTTGATGCAAATTTAAATCTACTGAAGAACAAGCTCTACAGCTCCACACAGTGTTGACTTGCCAACATCACACCTCTGAACAGGCTACAGAATACCTACAAATTTTTCTAAGTGTGGATAAAGTCAACTAACTTTCTATAATTTTTCAAGTGCATTCTTATTTAATTGTTTTATTCTTAATTTAGGTTATTGAATATTTGTCAGGTCTATCTAAGAATATAAGTAACAGCATTCACATTTTCTCTGTGTATTTTCAGCTAGTCCTGATGTCACATCTTTTGCCACTTCAGATCTCCAGTTTCTGCTGAAGTATGAGCTTCTGCTTGACAAAAGCTTCCAATCTGTCTCCTTAAATAATTTACACACTTAAGTGTGGTGATGCACACATTCTTAGTAAGATTTTAGCAACAAAGACTTTGATGATATCCTAGAGACCACAAAGATGTCCCTGCACAGTCTCAGACTAGAAGACAGAACTCTTGGCTTGTAACTGTCCTCATTGTTCTGAGCCTCCTAATTAGAAAACATATTTTGCTTAATGTGCAGGGCACAGTCAGGAATGAGAGCAATTTACTAATAAATACAGTAATGAAAAGGCTCTATTTTATGTGATGATATTTTTGCACTGAAAGGGTTACTATTTAATCAATGATGATTTGGAACGAGTAATCAATTTTTATGCAATTTACCAAGACAGGAATTATTTCCAGTTCTGTCCTGCAACTGGAAAGTACTTTAAGCCACAATACATAGATTATTAAC
Organism: Zonotrichia albicollis; assembly: GCF_047830755.1. Taxonomy (NCBI): domain Eukaryota; kingdom Metazoa; phylum Chordata; class Aves; order Passeriformes; family Passerellidae; genus Zonotrichia; species Zonotrichia albicollis. The sequence goes on from NC_133860.1 coordinate 46,069,540, forward strand.
AAATAGGTAAAAAAAGAATTGTATATAATTTCTTTTACATTGGACTTCTACAGGAAACAGCTCAAAATATGGTGCCTTCTCCGACACTGTCAATTTCCATTGTATTCGCAGCCGTATTCTAGGGAAGTTTGGACAGTTCTATTTCAGTATCAACTTAGCTGAAAGGGACATAAGACCTTTAAAAAAAAGTTGATTTTTTTTCAGCGTAATCATTGTTCACAAAGAACTAAAAGCTGAATTGATCAACTTTTTTTTTTTAGAAATAGCCAGGTCAGTACAGACAGAAATAAGCTTGTAGGGGAAAGGCAGAGGGGAGTTGGAATTCCTGTTGCTCAGAACTCTACATGGTTGTAACACAAAAACTAATAAGAAACCAGGCTCTTGAAACAAGCATGCAATTTGTGTGCCATTTCATGAATCACTTACAGCCCTCTGTGTATTTTTCCATGCAGCTTGGGAATAAAATTCCAAAGTTCAGCTGATGCTCAGCTAGGAAAATATTTAAAAAGAACCTGCTCAACCACTACAAACACACAAGACAGAGTGGAGCTACTACATCTCTCTCTAACCACCAAGAAAAAAGCCTGCAGAGGGCATTGCTAAACACCGGCATCTTAACATACTTTTAGAGATTTAATACACATCTCAGTCCAAATAAGTGCCCACAACGAGGAGACATAGAAGACGAGGTTAAGATCCACAAAGATTATATAAGAAAATCCCAGTGTCCTCTTTCTTGTTTTTACTTGTTCCTTATATCTGCTCAAGAGGAAATCTGTGGATGTGTTTTACATCCTGTCACCTGAAAGTCAGGGCCCTACCTCTTGGATATAGACTGTGATCCAAGCTACAGAGGATGTTCAACAGACCAGCAGATCAGACTCCAGCCTCCAGCATCTGTTGTCCTTTACTGTTCACCTTCAGACCAAAAACATTCAAATTCATCAGCAGAGTTCAGGCATGATCTATTACAGGTAACACTGTATTACACATGTGTCACAGATAACATGTATGGCTATATTATGTATAGCAATATAATTCAAGTGCACTTCCTTTGAATTTCAGATTATACAGATTATACAATAAAGCAGATGTTCACAAAATTTCAGAAACACCTAGTAAAAATAGTAATTTAAACTATTGACCATAAATAGCAAGTCTAGGCCATCCTATTTACCAACGCTTCCATATGCAAGAGCTACTACCTCTCCAACTCTTTTGTCTGCTACTCCCATATCCATCTAATACACTCTAACCCTACTGTGCAGCCTGTAGTTCATGTAGGTGGTGTTACCTGGTAAAAACATGCAGTTATCACCCCAAAAAAGTTTCATTAATTTCCTTCTACACACAGCAGCTTGCATGGTTCTTTGGCCAGTTTATTTACAGTGAATAGTGGAATAGTTTATTTACAATTTCATAGTGGAAATTATGTTAGTAAATGCACACCCGAGTCAGTTAGCTCCTTCTACAATCCCTTTTTCCTCTTGCAAAGTCATATACAGTTTATATACAGACTCTTTATTGAGCAGCAGTGACCTAATGCAATTAAATTACCTGCAGTTCATTATGTCGGTGCTTTGCATAGGAGGCAGCACTGTGTGTTCCACAATCTGAAAGAATTTAATTATTTTCTAAAGCTGAGATTTCAAAAATGATCTGCGATTCTGGATGTTTCATCTTCCAAGCATCAAATATTAAAGGAACGCAGTTCAGAAACCACAATGGCTTTTGGCAAAGTAATTGTGTACATAAAGCAAATACTTCAGTGGTAAGCTATTCATGAAATCAAGAGCATATTCACCAGTCAGTGAAACCCAGATAATAAAGTCTGAAAGAACAGACTGTATCTCTAGGGATATTTTTACTGATGCAGAAGACTTTTTTTTTAAAATACCCTCCACTGAACTTACAGCAGTTATGAAAACCAAACTGAATTCCTCAGGGCTAAATAATCTGAAGAACCCAGATTTTCTGCAAATGTTGTGCTAGGTATGTTAAATCTGATAGACCACGGTTTTGGCATTAAAAAACTTTGAAATACTTGTCTCCCTTTTTGTCTGGCTTTATATATTGGTATAGCTGTTAATGCATGGACCAAGCTCTGGCACGATTTCCTATTCTACTTTCTCAGAGATATGTAAACAAAAGAAAGTATTTTGAGCCCAAATTTATTTGATTTCTAACCTAACTAAATCATAACCATAACTTTACCCACTCTAAAATTCACTAGTAAGCTTGACAATTTTAGCTTTGGGCTCTTGAATGCTTGGTGAAAGCCACTTTTCAATACTACATACATTTAAGAAATTTAGAATACAACTTTGTCAGTTGTTTGGTTTATTGACTGGGAAAAAAAAAAACCCAAACCAAAACACTGCTGCAACACACTGCTGAAAAACTCAGGAAAGTGGGTTCTTGTGCTACTGTTTTATACTGCTGGTGACATAAACTGTTCCGTCAAAAACTGAAATGGTACTGTGTGATGTGTACAAAATACACTATAAAATGGATGGCAGCATATTACATATAATCAGAGAATGATCTCAAACCAATCACTATTAATTGCATTAATTTATAAATTATCAAAAGGTAAATAAATTTGTGACCATTTGTGAATGACTGCTAGAAAAATCAGCTAGAATTTCTCTAATAGATTTTATTAGTTGCACTTCCTTAGCTCAAAATTAGCTTTTTACTGTATTTAAATGTAGCTGGATATAGTAAACAACTTTGAAAAATTGTCAGAAAGTAAATCTAAACATTAGGATTAAGAACTGTACTGTATTCTGCACCAGAATTATTGGTTTTTGTCCCAGTACATCAGGTCATCCACTGTACCTAAGCACAGATTACTACTCAATTGCTGCATTGAGTAGTAACAATATAATAAACTTCTTCCCCTTCTTCCTAGCAGTTTCTTCACAGGAATACTCCTTCCAGCTCTCTTGGCTGATTTCAGAAATTGTCTGAAATAATCACAGTGACTTTCCACTTTACTAATTGCAACTGACTAGCCTTAGGATCTAACCCACTGTTTGTTTGCTTTTCTTCCTTTTACTTTTAAAATATGCAAGATTTTCTTGTGGTGTTACAAGAAATCACTTCCCTTTTACTGGGTTGGTTTTGGAGTGTTTGGGTTTTTTTAAAATTTCTGATATTATTATTATTATACTTTAGATTTCATCTTTAAGGGTGATAACAACCATTATAACTCACCCTCTGAGAACACCTCTGTGGATGGTCTGTGGGAAAATGGTTTGAATATTTGTCCTACCTCATCCGGCTCATCTGGAACTGTTTTCAATGTAAATGTCCATTTAGTGGATCAGTGGATGAGTAACAACATGGGCAGTTTAAACAACAGGTTAATCTATGGCAATCTTCACATTCCATCAGCAGAAATCTGCAAGGTAAAAGACTCATTTGTTCCACAACCAGTTTAAGTGAAGATGACTAAATGAAGACATTTTTATGTACATAACACAGATGCTCACTCAGTGTCATACACTTAGTGTGTTTTATATGACACAATGCCTGCATGTGTAAGCAGTATGGCAAAAATTTTATGACACTGACTCTGATTGTGCCTCAGTCTTTCTGAGTTTTCTTCTTTTACTCTGAGCTATATTGCTAGCAGTGACAAAAGCAGGGGGAAGAGTAATTGTTCTTTTTAAATTTAACTTGCAGGAACTAATACAGTTACTGCTCATGCAAGAGCTGCAGACACATTAGGTGAGAGCTAGCTGCACAATCTAAGGGACAGCTCAGGGCAACACCTGCACATCTTAACAGAAGCAACTGCACAGAACAGCTATCCTCATCCAACATTTTTATTCCAGACCCGCTTTGTCATCAGCAGTATCTCCTTGTATTTGTCCAGGTTTAGAGCAAGTTTGGGGAAGAATCCCCCCAAAGGAGCTCCGGTGGGAAAAGCAGATCCAATCGGCCCCTCCCCCCTCAACTGGTCCGGGAGGAAAGAAAAATACCTCCTTGGAGAAAGGTGGAAAAAACCCCCTGTTTATTAAACAATACGACCAAAGCAGTATCAAAACAATGAGACCCCCTGCCACTCTAAAAGAGATGACAAACTGAGAAAACCCCGGGTTCAAGCAGCAGCTCACTCAGTCTCTGATCAGTCTCTCAGTGCTGGAATTGTCGCAGGCCAGGGCCGGCCCGGTGGGCCACAGCTGCAGCTGCCGGTGCTCTCCTGGGTGTTCAGTCCAGAGCAGTTCCAAGAGGTCCAAAGAAAAGGGAAAAAAAAACCAGTCCAGGGAACTTCTTTGCCTCAGCTAGCTAACACTAACTAAAAAGCAAAAGAAGAGCTCTCTGTCCCGCTGTCTGTCCGCAGACAACACAGTCAGGAGCAGGAATGTGGAGGAGTGAGTGAGTGCAGTGTCTGAAAAACAAACTGCGCGCTTCTTCTCTCTCCCCCTTCACTCTCTGTAACACTCTTAAAGGTACAAAACTTATTATTATTCAACATAAACAGAATGAGACGATTGGGGATAAAAGCATCATATAGTCAACCCAGGACATTCCACCCCTTATCCCCATATCGTCTGCTTACTACTAAAACTAATATAAATTCTAACTCTACAAGTACATACATGATACATCCATTATACAACTATACACAGACAATGGTAATAACATTCAGGAAACAGTGATATTTATACAGGTTTTATGCAACAATCAGGTCTCCCTGAGGTACACATCGTGTTCTTCCATCTTTTTGCATTATCCACCACGTGCAACCTGGTCCCTGAGCAAAGACAACCCCACGAATGGGTTTGTCTGTACTCGAGGCAGAATTGATCCACACAGTCTTCCCTAACAAACCTCTGACATGTACCACTGGGACTCTGTCTCCATCTACTCTCTGCAAAGGCTCAGATTGGGCAGGGCCGACTCGGTTAGTAGAGCCTCGGGTGTTAACTAACCAGGTGGCTTTTGCCAGATGCTGATCCCAGTTCTTGAAAGATCCCCCACCTAATGCTTTCAATGTGGTTTTTAACAGTCCATTGTACCTCTCCACTTTGCCTGCAGCTGGTGCATGGTAGGGGATATGGTACACCCACTCAATGCCATGCTCCCTAGCCCAGGTGTTGACAAGGCTGTTCTTGAAATGAGTCCCATTGTCTGACTCAATCCTCTCAGGGGTGCCATGTCTCCACAGAACTTGCTTTTCCAGGCCCAGGATGGTGTTCCGGGCTGTAGCATGAGGCACAGGGTAGGTTTCCAGCCATCCAGTGGTGGCCTCCACCATGGTCAGCACGTAGCGCTTGCCCTGGCGTGTCTGGGGCAGTGTGATGTAGTCAATCTGCCAGGCCTCCCCATACTTGTACTTGGACCACCGCCCACCGTACCAGAGGGGCTTCAGTCGCTTGGCCTGCTTGATGGCAGCACACGTCTCACAGTCATGGATAACCTGAGAGATACTGTCCATGGTTAGATCCACCCCTCGGTCTCGTGCCCACTTATAGGTGGCATCTCTGCCCTGGTGGCCTGAGGCATCATGGGCCCACCGAGCTAAGAATAACTCTCCTTTATGTTCCCAATCTAGGTCTATTTTGGACACCCCTATCTTTGCGGCTTGGTCTACCTGATCATTGTTTTGGTGCTCCTCATTAGCTCTACTCTTGGGTACATGGGCATCTACATGGCGGACCTTCACAGGCAGCTTCCCTACCCTGGTAGCAATGTCTTTCCACTCTTCAGCAGCCCAAATTGGCTTTCCTCTACGTTGCCAGTTAGCCTTTTTCCACCTCTCCAGCCATCCCCACAGAGCATTGGCTACCATCCATGAATCAGTATAAAGGTAGAGCTTCGGCCACTTCTCTCTCTCAGCAATGTCCAGGGCCAGTTGAACAGCTTTGAGTTCAGCAAGTTGGCTTGATCCACCTTCTCCTTCAGTGGCCTCTGCCACCTGCCGTGTGGGGCTCCATACAGCTGCTTTCCACTTCCGGTTCATTCCCACAATGCGGCACGACCCATCCGTAAAGAGAGTGTATTGTGTATCTTCTGCTGGCAGTTGGTTGTATGGTGGAGCTTCTTCAGCTCGTGTCTCTTCTTGTTCCCCTTCATCAGAGAGACCAAAGTTTTCACCTTCGGGCCAATTTGTAATGACCTCCAAAATCCCAGGGCGATTCAGTTTACCTATATGGGCGCGCTGAGTGATGAGAGCAATCCACTTGCTCCATGTAGCACTGGTGGCATGGTGAGTGGAAGGAACCTTGCCTTTGAACATCCACCCCAGCACGGGTAGTCGGGGTGCCAGGAGGAGTTGTGCTTCAGTGCCTATTACCTCCGAAGCAGCCTGGACTCCTTCATAGGCAGCCAGGATTTCTTTCTCTGTTGGAGTATAGTTGGCTTCAGACCCTCTGTAGCTTCGACTCCAAAATCCCAGTGGTCGACCCCGAGTCTCCTCAGGCACCTTCTGCCAAAGGCTCCAGGACAAGCCATGGTTCCCGGCTGCGGAGTAGAGCACATTCTTCACCTCTGGTCCTGTCCTGACTGGGCCAAGGGCTACTGCATGAGCAATCTCCTGCTTGATCTGTGCAAAGGCTTGTTGCTGCTCTGGGCCCCAGTGAAAAGTGTTCTTCTTACGGGTGACCAGGTAGAGAGGGCTCACGATCTGACTGTATTCGGGAATATGCATCCTCCAAAAACCTATGGCGCCTAGGAAAGCTTGTGTCTCTTTCTTATTGGTGGGTGGAGACATTGCTGTGATCTTGTTGATGACATCGGTGGGAATCTGACGCCGTCCGTCTTGCCACTTCACTCCCAGAAACTGGATCTCTTGAGCAGGTCCCTTGACTTTGTTCTTCTTGATGGCGAAGCCAGCTTTTAGGAGAATCTGGATAATTTTCTCCCCTTTCTCGAACACCTCTGCTGCTGTCTTCCCCCACACAATGATGTCATCAATATATTGCAGATGTTCTGGAGCCTCACCCTTTTCCAGTGCAGCCTGGATCAGTCCATGGCAGATGGTGGGGCTGTGCTTCCACCCCTGGGGCAATCGGTTCCAGGTGTACTGCACGCCTCTCCAGGTGAAAGCAAACTGAGGCCTGCATTCTGCTGCCAGAGGAATGGAGAAAAATGCATTGGCAATGTCTATAGTGGCGTACCACCTTGCTGCCTTGGACTCCAGCTCGTACTGGAGTTCCAGCATGTCCGGCACAGCAGCGCTCAGGGGTGGGGTCACTTCATTCAATGCACAATAGTCCACAGTCAATCTCCATTCTCCTTCAGATTTTCGCACAGGCCAGATGGGGCTGTTGAAGGGTGAGTGGGTCTTGCTGACCACCCCTTGGCTCTCCAGCTCTCGGATCATCTTATGGATGGGGATCACAGCATCTCGATTCGTTTGGTACTGTCGGCGGTGCACTGTTGAGGTGGCAATTGGCACTCGTTGCTCTTCCACCTTCAGGAGACCTACTGCAGATGGGCTGTCTGACAGTCCAGGCAAGCTGTTCAACTGCTTGACACCCTCTGTCTCTACAGCAGCTATTCCAAATGCCCATCTGAGTCCCTTTGGGTCTTTGAAATACCCACTTCGAAGGTAGTCTATGCCCAAAATACATGGGGCCTCTGGGCCAGTCACAATAGAGTGTTTCTTCCACTCATTTCCAGTCAGGCTCACCTCAGCTTCTACCAAAGTAAAATCCTGTGATCCCCCTGTCACACCAGCAATAGAAACAGACTCTGTCCCCACATGTCTTGATGGGATTAATGTGCATTGTGCACCAGTGTCAACCAAAGCTTTGTATTCTTGTGGTTCATATGTGCCAGGCCAACGAATCCACACAGTCCAAAAAACACGGTTTTCCCCAGCCTCTACCTGGCTAGAGGCAGGGCCCCTCTAAGCCTGGTTATCCTTCTTTCCCTGGGCATATGTCTTGGAGGTTCCTTCAAGGGGATCAAAAATATTGTCATTATCATCATATGTGACAGTTCGGTTACTGGCCACTGGAGCTGCTTCCCTTTTGGAACTTCCTCTCTGAATCTTCAGTTGTCTCACCCGTTGTGCCAGAGCAGAGGTAGGTTGTCTATGCCATCTCCTCATGTCTTCTCCACAATCACGCAAATAGAACCACAGCTCAGCTCGTGGGATGTACCTTCTCTCGCCGTCTGGGGAACGTCTGCGTTGGGTACCAGAACCTCTGATCTGTACCGCCGAGATTTGGAGAAAGCTCTCTTTAATCTCCTCCCTCAGTTTCTTGTGACCCTCCTCTATCTTGTCCTCTAATTTTTGAAGACGTGTTTCCACTGCTGCGATTCTGGCATGTGTTGGGCCATGTACAGCATCTGCATATGCTCGGAGCTTTCTTGCCATGTCAAGCACAGTCTCACCCCTCTCATCCCTCTTCATGATGGCTAAGGCAGAGGCATATTCTTGTGGCCCGAGTCGTACAAGTTTTCGCCACATCACAGACGTGCATGGTACTAAGTCTGGGTTCCTAGTTGTTACATCATCTGAGAAGATAATCTCAACCACGGCCATTTCTCTCAGGCGTTGGATCCCTTGCTCTATTGTCTTCCACTGAGTCTGCTGCATATAGAGATCGTCTGCACACAGGTATCTTTCTGCTACACTTCTTAGGACCCGTTCCCAGAGGCTCTGAGAGTTAGCCCCCCTCATCATTCCTTGGTCTATGACAGTATCCTGTGACAGGGATCCCAAATGCCTGGCTTCAGTGCCATCCAAAATTGTAGCCTCGCCTGCAGCATCCCAGAGACGGACCAGCCAGCTAATTATGGATTCATCAGACCTTCGAGTGTAGTCCTTCCTTAGGCCACGAAGGTCCTTCAGGGAATAAGACTCAATATTTGCGTCTGATCTTGCACCTGCTGCTTTGACTCCTGATTTTACGTCAGGAGGCATTGAGGTTCCTTCTCCTGTATCACCACCATCATCATCATCATCATCCACTGGTCGATCAGTTTTTTCCGTGCGTTTCCCACTTCTAGTACTGGTAGCAACAGCCATGGGTTTAGATGCTGGCTTAGGCTCACTGTCTGGTCTAGCTGCTGGCTCTGAGCCTGGGCTGTTGGCTACAGCTTGAGTGACTGGGATAGCTGATTTATCTCCCTGCCCCCCTGCCTCTGTCTGCTGCCCGACAGTATCTAACAAAGTGCGATAAGCATAGGCCAGGGCCCAGCTTATTGCAATTAGCCTTTTCTCCTTAGAATCGTCATGGCACTTCTCCTTTAGGTATTTCCCCACCTCTGCTGCGTTCTGAATTTGTTCCCGAGGGAAATCCCAGTCTACAGGATCAGAAAATTCCTTCAGGGTTTGGCCTATATTTTCCCATTCTCCACCCCACTCAGGATTTTTCACGCCTGCATCTGCTTCTGGATCAGGGGTCTCACCAGCTCCTCTGGATATCTCAGCCCTCATTCTAGAGAAGCTGCAGACCATATAGAGGAAACTTACCAAATTAAATACCAGAAAGATGGTCTCTTTAACATTCAGGGGAAACTGAACATTCTCAAAAAGTGACATAACCGATCCAAAGGAGAAGAGGGAAAGGGAAGGCTGGAAAGTCTCATTCTTAGCTCCTCCTCTAACAGACTGAGTGTAGTTACTAATAAATTCCCAAAACATACCACTGGAATTGGGATGCAGGGTAGGATGAAGAAACCATAAACCATACATGCTGTAAACAGAGGTCAGTATCTTTTTGAACGCTTTATAAATCATTATCACCAAGGCCAGCACAACAGCTATTCCAATCCGTACCCCTCTACCGTAAAAATTACTTGTTAAGGACAATAATCCTAATGACCAGAAAGGTATTGAAACCTCAAAAAGGTCTAGAGCCCAGAGCCATACAGAGGCGTTCTCAACCAGAGACATCAGGGGTTCAAGCAGCATAGCTACTAACTGCTTTAACAACCACAGACACACAATTAATAGGGCTTTTTTCCACATTTTCGAGCCCCACGTTGGGCGCCAATTCATGTATTTGTCCAGGTTTAGAGCAAGTTTGGGGAAGAATCCCCCCAAAGGAGCTCCGGTGGGAAAAGCAGATCCAATCGGCCCCTCCCCCCTCAACTGGTCCGGGAGGAAAGAAAAATACCTCCTTGGAGAAAGGTGGAAAAAACCCCCTGTTTATTAAACAATACGACCAAAGCAGTATCAAAACAATGAGACCCCTTGCCACTCTAAAAGAGATGACAAACTGAGAAAACCCCGGGTTCAAGCAGCAGCTCACTCAGTCTCTGATCAGTCTCTCAGTGCTGGAATTGTCGCAGGCCAGGGCCGGCCCGGTGGGCCACAGCTGCAGCTGCCGGTGCTCTCCTGGGTGTTCAGTCCAGAGCAGTTCCAAGAGGTCCAAAGAAAAGGGAAAAAAAAACCAGTCCAGGGAACTTCTTTGCCTCAGCTAGCTAACACTAACTAAAAAGCAAAAGAAGAGCTCTCTGTCCCGCTGTCTGTCCGCAGACAACACAGTCAGGAGCAGGAATGTGGAGGAGTGAGTGAGTGCAGTGTCTGAAAAACAAACTGCGCGCTTCTTCTCTCTCCCCCTTCACTCTCTGTAACACTCTTAAAGGTACAAAACTTATTATTATTCAACATAAACAGAATGAGACGATTGGGGATAAAAGCATCATATAGTCAACCCAGGACACTCCTCCTTCCTTTCACTAGCCTGCTAATATCCAAACTAGTGACATTTCAATGTCCCTGCATGTTCCCACAGCTCTGCATGAGCTCTTCCTTGCCAGGACACAATCATCTCAGGAGTGTGGTTCCCAAAACCACATGACTGTCACTAAATAGGCAGCTGCAATCAAGACTTATTTTCAACTTGGTGAAGTTGATGACAACTGACAAGCGGACCTTTGTGTGTAAGGGGCTTTCACAATTCTCTTGAGCTTTGTTATCCTATTGTTGCCACTATCTCCTGTAATTGCGCCTTGGCATCCACTGCCAGTGCTGTACAAGAAACTCTCTGAGCTTGGCCCACTGCACATATTTAATTTCCACACAACTTTCACATCCTTGAGTATTATGAGTTACAATCCCATTCTGAAACACTCAGAAATGCTTTTCTAGCCAACTACAAACAAACTATCATTAGAAAAAGTTGATCACTGCTGTTTTACCATCCTAGGCATCTACATTTGGTTTTGATTCAGTCTACAAAAAAGTACCAAAACCATTACATACTTTGGATCACAATTGTATTATTGGTGTGAGGATTTCAGTAGTCACACTTTTAACAACATAGAGCAATCTTCATGATTTCTAACTTCAAATATGTTTCTCGTGTCTCTCCATAGAGAAAAGAACAATAGCAGCAATCCAAAAATTACAAAGGCTTCAGTCTCAACTTTTTCCGAAAACCTGTAAGTTTTGTACAGTTACCACAAAATCCTACCATGTAGTGGCTATTAAAAGCAGTAGCTGTTTTCTTCATTAATGCTGGTCTTGGCACACAGTATGAGCAGCACGATCTGAAGTATGTTTGCTTCTTACACAGCCATCTTAGGATGCTGCAGCATTAACTAAGGAAGCTACAAACAAGGAACATGCAGGTCTCTTACTAACTGCTTAATGGAATTTCTTTGACAAATCTCTCCTTACTTTCAAGTAAAATGAACTTGGCTCTAAATGCAAGTAATCCAGAAGGATGATTCTATAGTTGTAACTATTCTTCAGTGTGTATTTTGTACCATTTATTTCATAACCTGAGAGGAGAGACAGTAAAATGAGATGATGCCACACTCCTAACATAACTTCTATTTCTTAATTTAAAAGGCTAACAGTCAAAAGCACAGATCAAAAAGATTCAGAGAAAAGACTAAAACAAGGAGGGTATTTGTAGCATAAAGCACTGGTTGGCATATATTTGAGAGTGGTAAATTTGATTTTAAGGCATTTCCAACTAGCCCAGTTAAAAGCCAAAGGTATGAAACATCTGGGTATTTTGTTCCATTACTACTATTTTTTTCCAAGTTATATTATGGCTTTGTTAGGATTCTAATATATGTGTCCTCTTAACTCCCTTCTCTTTTTGTGCTTGTGTTCAGATGAAATTACTTCAGCTGGAAAATGGTATTCAGATGGTAGCAAAAATTCGTATGGTAATGTAACCAGAAAGCTGCAGGAAGAGAGAAGGCCCTAGGTGTGCAGATAACCTATGTTCTTTGAAGAGCACTGGGTAATTTGTGCAGTAAGACCAGTTACCAGACAGCTCAGTCCAGACAAACTCCTCTAACAGGCAGTGCCAGGGGACTGGCTCATAAAACTCTTCAGATTATTTCTACCCATAGCCATTTCTTTCCAACAGAGGCACTGCCCCTGCAATGGCAAGGAGATCTTACCTTTAGTTCTCTTCTATTCCATTTTATCTTCCAGTTATAGAAAAAGACTAACAAGCCTCATTTACTTCCTCTAAAGCTACAGCTCCCTACTTTCCATTCTTCATACCGCATGCTCCTGCTCTCTCCACAGTGTGTGAATAAAAGCATCTGGGCAATGATGGAAACAAGAGTAACAAACAGGTCTCGGGTAAAAATAACACAGTGTGGATGCTCAGTCTCCATCAGCAGGGAGAGAAGTTTGTGGTAGCACCTGTCAGAAGCCTGACGCCAAACTCAAGACGCAGCACACTCACTGTGTGAGCAACTGCGCCCTGTGCTCATCCTTGTCCCCAAAACCACCTCAGAGGCAACGTTCACACCGGACACTCGCAAGGCTGTCTCAGATGGACTTCATCACAGAACCATAGAATGGCTAGGTAGGAAACAACTTCAAAGGTCATCTAGTTCCAAGGCCCCTGCCACGAGGCCAGGTCGCTCAGACCCCCATGCAGCCTGGCCTTGAACAATTCCAGGGACGGACCATCTACAGCCTCGCAGGGCAACCTGCGCCAGAGCCTCATCCCCCTCACAGCAAATAACTTCCTCCTCAGATCTACTCCAAAGCCACTCTCTTTAAGTCTGAGCACACTTCTCCTTATCCTGGCACCCCTGGCTCCGGCTCTCTGTCCCCTCCCTTCCCCGCCCGCACTCGCGCGCAGCCCCTCAGCCCCAACGCCAACCGCGCCTTTTCCGCCTGGAGCAGTGACGCCACCGCGCTGTGACGTCACTTCCGCTCGCTCGGCCCCGCCCCGGCCCCGCCCCCCCGCGCCGCCACCGCCCCTCGGGGCCTCGGACACCGGAGCGAGGGGAGGGGGAGGAGGGAGAGGAGGGGGAGAAGAAGAAGAAGAAGCAGGGGCAGAAAGAAGGGGAGGAGGAAAAGGAAAAGCAAGGGAACGAGAGTGCGGAGGGGGAGGAGCGGAAGAAGGAGGAGGAGGAAGAGGAGCGGAAGCGGAAGGGGGAGGTGATGGCGGCGGGGGCCTCGGCGACGGCGACGACACCGATCCGGAGCGCGGGTGGTCGAGACACCCGCGGGAGGGCGGAGCCGCCGCTGCCGCCGCCGCAGCGACGCGGCGCCTGCTCGGAGCAGTGACTGTCCGGCCGCGTCCCCCTCGCCGCCGCTTCCGCAGGCCGCCCGGCCCTTGCCCAGCCCGCGTCCGCCTCCGGCCCCGGCGGCTGCGGCGCTCTCTCGTCCCCGCTCCGGCGCGGTCTCAGCCCCCCGTCCCCAGTGGTGCTGAGCCCAGGGGTCCCGTCGGTGTGCCGGTGATTATGCGTGGCTTGCCGCGGACGCTGTATCTGTCCTCCCGCTGATGCCCCCGCTGTTCCCCCGCCTAGGCTAGAGCAGGCTGAGCGCCAGCTCCTCTGGAAATCTTCAGCCATGTATTTCCTCAGCGGCTGGCCCAAGAGGCTCTTGTGTCCTCTGGAGTCCCTGGAGCGACCGCTTCACATCCAGACGGATCCCCAGAGAGCTTTCTTCGCCGTTTTGTTCCCATCGCAGCTAAGCATCTGGTACTGCAGAGTAAGTATCCATCGTTTTCTAAGCTCACGGACGCTGCTCTACCAGCTGAAAAGACCTGTCGTCTGCTAATTTTTTTTCTTCCAGAAACGCTTGTAAAATTTGATGGTAACTTCACAGGATGTTCACTGGTATTTGTGAAGCTGAGGGGTTATCCACAGTGTTTAGTGATAGCAGTATAGTCTTAAGAAAATATGCAACACCAGTCTGCTTACAGTTAACACTGGTTTCTCCTAAAAAATGAGTCTTCCAAGCAGCTTTTCTTTTTGAGACTGTATATTCAGCTTGTACTTAATATAAAGAGTGTTTGTAGCAGTGTAGGGGTTTTTGCCTATATGTTTCATGTCTTTCACCTTTGTGTTTTCTATGTTTTATATAAACGAACATATGAATGTAGAACATATGAAACATTCTTTGTAAAACATGGAACAAACGCTATCATTACCCAGAATGTTGTAGCATTGAAGTTCACTAAGTTTTCTTTTTATGGAAAGTTTAAAAGTTTTGTGGCTCTAAAAGCAGACTTGTCATGGCTTTTCCGTGGAAGGTGCTGGTTTAGCTAAATCTAGTTTGAAACGGAATAATTGATATTAAGCACCTTGTTTTTAATTCACATTGTATTAGTCTGGTAGCAAAGTGCTTATTTGTCAGTTTGATTTGATGTAGTCAATGAAAACTGTGATACTGACTTTAAATTTTGATGCTGGATCCTTTTAAATACTGCCTAGATTAGACTCTAAATCTGTCTATAAATATCTCTAGATCCAGGTGGTTTATAGAGTTCATCTCAGATTACCAGAGAAAACCAACAATCCAGTTTTAGAAAACTGATTCTGAAAGATGTCAAATGACAGTCAGTCTTCAAATCTTGTTTTAAGTTATGCAGCAATTTCATCACGTTATGTTTTATTGTGCTCAGGAAGGCGGTTCAGTAGTTCCTGGCTGGTGTGCTCATGCTGTTTTTTGACCCTCGACAGGTATCCAGCTAGCACATAATCAGCCCATAACTTTGCTGTGTGACCATCATCATCTGGCCTCTGTTTTCTTGGGTTTGTGGCACACAGTGTATATAAAGTATACGCTTCTTAGTTTTTGCCTGTAGTTGTTGAACCTGTAGTTGTAGTCTGTCAGCACAGCAGAACTGATCTTTTTTGTGGAAAGACATAGAAAACAACGGGCTCATGAAATGCTTCACAAGATGTGCCCTGTTGCCTAGAATGTCGTTTACTTCATGGTCTGTTTTCAAGGACGAGGTTCATTAGCTTGCATGCGTAGACTTGTTTTGAAATATTAAACATTGTAAGACTTGCTACAAACAGCACTAGAAGAATTCACTTGGTGCAGAGGAGTTGACTAAACTTACAGGTCATTAATATTTTTTAAATAGATTTTGATTCTGTTTGTAATGGGTGCTTTTGATGAAGGTGCTGACAGGCACCAGGCCTTACCCGCTGACTGATCCTAAACTGAAAAACGTGTTACAATCTCAAGGCCTCTGTGGAAAACTGCCTGTTATCAGAAACCTGGAAGAATAAATGTTTTGGTCAAGGTCATTTTAAAAGAGAATTTCTTGCATTATTTTTAGCTGTGGTCCTGAATGTGGTTTGTTGGGCTTTTTCCCCCCCAGGCTTTTCTTTTTTTCGATTTAATTATTGCATTCTAGAAGATGTTTTCATTGGTCAGAAGTACAGTTTTTGGAACAAGGATAAATTCTGCCAGGTTGCACTAACTTGATTTCTTGTCACAGAAAAGCCTTCTGGCTGGTGTTCTTGTTTAGACTTGTTACTATCTCAGCTATGTATCAAAGGTTTCATTTCAGAATGAGGTGATGAGACTGGGAAAGTTCTGTTTTGAAATTTTCAGAAACAGAGCTCTTTGAAGCGCTTCCAGGTGTGTGAGTTTACATTCAGTATGTGTATTTTTAAGGTGACATAGTCATGTTTGAAACTCCTTTTCACCTACTGTGCACTAAGAGCTACTGGAACTAAGGAAAGTTGATCCCAAAGTGTGGATTGTTTCCTGTTTTGGAATAATTTGGAATCATTGTAGGTATTAAGACTCAAAACAGGGTAACTGGTGTTGAAAAAAACAGGTGGAATTCTGCTAGTGTTTTTGAACCAAAAAGTTCTTGACTTTTTACACGTTAGGAGAGATTGGGTTGTAGACAGAGAAGACCACTCAGGTGAGTGATTTTGATCATGCACCAGTATTGGTGAAAGCTTGTTGAACACAGCCCCCAGATATGTTGACATTTACTTAGGAATGATATGCGTGTGCTGCTGTACTGGCATACACATTATCAAGCATACACCATGTAGTTTGTGTACAGACTACATTGTGTATGCTTGATAATGTCTATGCCAGTACAGTAGCACATGCATGTAATTTTTCCTCTGTTTAGAAGGGAGATACATTGGTCACCTAGTCCCACTGCCTGACCAATTCTGGGCAACCAGAAATTAAATCATGTTATTGAGAACATTATTCAAATGCGCTTATACACTAGTAGGCTCTGGGCATCAGCCATGTCTCTTGGATGCCTCTTCCAGAATTTGAAAAGGAAAAAGAAAGAGTGGGGTAATACCAAAATGAACACATTTTAAAATTTTAATTTTATTTTATTTTTTAGTGGTATAAAAAAATCCTTTCTTGCTCCCCATTGGATTCTGTTAAATACACCCCACTGTGGAGACCTCTGCTCCAAACATTTCCTTTACATCAGCAGTTTTAGGTCTACTGTAGATAATACCTTGATACTTAAGGGCCAGCTTAACTATTTTCATTGATGGCATGAAAAAGCTTGTCAAACATTTTCATTCTGGTAGTTTAAGTAGTTGGATGCTTGAGATTAGAAACATCAGCAAGTTATAGAACCTTTCTGAAATGGTATAATGAGATAATTGCTGTTTGATAGATTGACTTGGGAACTGAAGATGAGGTTTCACAAGGCAGCTGTGCAGTCCCGTGTGTCATCATCTTTCCTGCTTGCACGTCTGTTTTAATGGAGCTTGTGATGGACTAGTGATGTTGTTTTACAGGGCTGTTAAGCTTAATGAACAAAGAGAAGCCTGTTTATTTAGTTAATGAAAGAATGAAAAGAACATTATATTGGCCCTTTGAAAGTGTTACTTCTTTGACAGTTGTGGCTTTAATTTTCAATTGGTTTAGTTTTCTTTTGAATTCTGGAAATTCACCCATTGGGCTCTAGGTATTAAGACACAAGGTAATGTAGCTAAGGAAGAAGGTGTCAGATGAGTGGAGTTCCCTGCCTATAACCCTTGACAAGTGAGTTGTGTACAGCAAGAATAGTCTGCTGATGTAGTTGTACATATAAATATCGTTCAGCATTTCCTTTCTTTATTGTTAACAAACTTGTGACAATGACAGGTATAAGTACTGGCCTTGAATATTTAATGAAATCTCCTGTAGGTTGTTGGGACTATCTGCTATGACTCTTGTCAGTCAAAACCAGTTTTGTGAGCCCTTTCAAGCTAAGAGTAGTTTGTCCCATCTGCTCATTCAGAGGAGAATTCTTGATTACCTGTATGTTTCTCCACTTATGATTTACATTTGCTCTTGTTTTTCTTCCTTTTTTGGTTTCTTTTTTTCTAATGATCTGATTCTGAGTCTGAGCACCTAAATGAACTATAATAAGATTTTGAGAAAGCGTGCATGTCAGAATCCTAAATTGTCAAATAGTTGATATTAATTTTAAGTGCTGAGTAAGTTGATGTTCAGACAGCTCTCACAGCTCTGTCAAATATGCTCTTCAGTCTCTAGCTGTTGCCTTATTAGAGTTGAAGTTAATGTATGCTTTAAATCGAAGCATACAATAGGCCAAAACAGGGCTTCTGTTGGGAAGGTGATCTCTGTAACCTGGAATTTTGCCACACTATAAAGGGAGTTACTTGTGACACAGTGCATGAAGTTCATATGATACATTAATAAATGCATTAAAATTATCTGCAGTTGTTTCTGTAGTGTTTTTTTACTTATGAGGGCTGTTAAAAAGAAATGTTTTCACTATGCTTTCAAGTTTATGTTTTCATCTCAGAACTGTAAGCAGAATAATTTACAGAATTATTGTGTATGCTTTTTCTTAATGGAATTGGATGCAACCTCTGGAGGCTTTTTGTCTAGAATTTGACTGCAGAATGGGACAACAGATGTCTTGATATAAGTAGTTGAGTTGGCTGTGTATTGTGAACGATATGATACAGATCAGTACAAGTACAGTACAAGTTAAGATATCCTCCCCTTCTACTGTATTTTCTCCATTAGTAGTTTAACCCCCAAAATGCTGATCTCTTATTTAGACCCTTTAGACACTTGTCTGAGAAGGGGATTTCTTTTTCTTTGTCAGCAACAGTAACAGTTGTGCTGTTGCTTCTATTAAAAAGATAAACTTGTTGTTACATAAGGAAAAAAAAAGTTGCATTGATGAATTTGTCTGATGAAATCCAAAATTGTCATGTGGTTATTTAGTAGGATTTACAGGCTTTCAGTGTCTCCTGTGTTATAAAATATATGACCCCTGAAAGTGGTGTCGTAATTACATGCATGATGGGAAAATGCATTTTCAGTTATGACTTTTCAGTGTCCAGTTAGTTGCATGTAAGAGAAAACCAAAGGTGTATAGAATATGCCTTTGCCTCTTGGCAGCATTTTTGAGAAGTAGGTTAACTGAAACCTTTCATTTGGGAGAGGTAGTGGTTGACAATTCTGCACTTTGTCTTTCTGAATTATTTCACAATAGCCATGAAACACGTGATTGGAAGCCGTGTCTTCTCTGTTGGTAGATCTTCCGTTTATTCTAAGCTTTCCAAATACTTTCAAAATTAAATTAAAGGAGTTATGATTTTATAATTACCATTGCTTTTAGAAATTCATTTGTCACCTCCATTTGTCAGGTACCATTCTGTTACTGACAAAATGGCCTTTTGTGGTCTATTTATACAAATTTTTCTTATGTGCACATGCTTGCTTTTCTCTGTATAACCTTTCTGTTTTATTAGTTTGTAATTTTACAAAGCTTCAGGATTTAAAGCAAAGCACAGACCATATAGTGACAAAATAAAGTGCACAGTGTCACCAGACCTTCGTTCTGTTCTGTGTTGTTGTTTTCTCCCAGCCTTATTTTTGTCACTTAGACCATAAGCTCATCTGAACAGCATTTTTGATTTTTGTCTCATGCCTACAGCCTAATGAAGCATTAAAGCATTTGCCGTATAAAACTAAACAGAACATTGGTGTTTGTCAAAGAAATGGCTTCTTTACCCTCGGTGGGACAGATTTTTGATGTCTAGAGTAATACATGGTCGGGGGATGAGAATATTAGGTTTTAACAATTATCCGTAGTCATGCAGGTTCTTGGATTGAAGTTACATTAAGAAACCCAAACTTGTACATAAGACCATGTTGCATATGTGCTGTCAGGTCATGTGTTTGCTTTTCAGACTTAGTAGTTTTCTACTGTATTTGCTGACCTACTAGTAAAATCAACAATACACACAGTTGGTCATGAACCTGCAGTCAAACCAGAGAATCTAGTTTAAGGAAACTAATTTTTTTTGTTATTTTATATACTGTCAAATGATTGTACCTTTTTCCAATTGGTTAATGTCAGTTTGATTTGCGTTTTCATAAAAAGTTGTAGAATACTTGTGTTAAGGTAAGTGAATTGGTAATTTCCCATATCTAAACTTGCTGAGAGAATTTGCTGCAGGGTTTGTATACCTTAATAGATTTTTTAATAAAAATAATGTTATACATGGCTAAGTGTTCTGACATGGGTTGTGATGCTAATACTTCGTAAGTGAGCAAGCAAGTATTAGGTCAGGTAGAATTAAGTTAAACAGTAACAATTAGGGATTATTTCATCATGGGTTTGGCTGTGGTGTTTTATGTTGTAGTTTTTTTAATTGTTTGCATAGATGTTGATACAGAGCTTGTATTTCATAGTGGAAAGTCCAGAGGGATTCTTAATGTACAACTGATATTGACATTTGACAATAAAGCACCTGTGAGTTTTTAGGTAGTTTGAATTGAGGTGGCTTTGTGGATGGAGCTTTCTTGCTACCTTGCTGTTTTACTAAATAGTGCAATTAATTTCTGTTAATGCAAACCAGATTTGCCTTCATGTTCTAATCACACACCAGTAAAAAAGAGGCATGTTTAATTCTAGAAAGACATTGTTGTGAAACATAAAAACTTCTGAGTAAGAACTCAGTGGAACATGTTCTTGTCAAGTGATAGCCAAGGTAACTGACTGATGGAAGGAGATAAAGTTTAGCTGTGAGAACAACAAGTTCTCTTTCTTTTCAGTACTGTTAACTAGTGTACTGGAGAGTTTGTTTACACGTTAGTAATAGTAGTGCTATATTGTTTTTAAGGTTGCATTTCTTATTTTTCTTTTCACTATTTTTGTTATCCTGTAAACATCCACGGCCACAGTTCCTTTTGTAAATGAGTGGCAGCTTCTGTTTTGCCTGACCTTACATTCCTCTTGAGAGACAAAAGTACCATATCAAAATGCTAGATTTTCTTTGCAGCGGGTTTAAAAATGCTAGATATGCTTCTTATCTATTTTGGGAAGCCTTTTTAAATGTTGAATTGCAATTATGACTTGCTTACTCACTTCTTTCTTCCTTAACAACTGAAGGTGTTTACTTCTTCCTCTAAATAAATTTTTTACTTCTTTTTAAGCAAGTCTTTATTTGTTAGGTCCTTTGCTATTTTCTGGAATCCAGTTTCTCTCAAAGCTGTGGCTCTACCATTAATATTTCAGCAAGTGGATTTTAAGCATTTTAAAGAAAAAGGATTAATATATTGGTTTTTTTGAGGCAGTGGGCATAATTTGTTAGTTGATCTTATCTACATAGCTTCATAATGTTAGTTGCTGCATGCAGAAGTGAGAAGAGTAAAAGACTTGGAATTGTAATGAAGCTTATATGGAGATATGGGGGGTTTTTTAACAGAAAAAAGGTAAAGATTTAGGAAAAATTCTAATTAATAGAATCTAAACCCCTACTCTTTCTATACAGGGTATTAGTTAAATATATAAAACTAAAAAGAGGAGAGTATCTAACTAACTAGCCTTCCCCCCTACTTTTTTTTGGTGGTTTTTGGTGGGGTTTTTTTGTTTTGTTTCGTGTTTGGTTTTGATTTTTTGTTTGGGTTGGTTTTGGTTTTATTTGTTAAAATGAATGTTCAGTGGCTTGCTGTGCTTGGATCAAGTAGTTACGTTGACCTATATTCCTGTTTACAGAAATATTCTTGTGCCAATACACGTTTTCAGTCACTTTAGATATAATAAATGAGTTCAGATGTAAAATTTCTGTTTCTCATGTATAAGAAGAGCAGGATCTTGAGCTCTCCTATCTTTGTTAATCCAGAGCATTCACACCTCTGTGGAAAGCTTTTAAACAGGGTTAGGGTTTTCTTCATGTCTGAATTCATGCTTTTGAGTTCTGGAATATCTGGAAGTTAATAGTATTAGTGCAGTATTTCCTCATTGGACCTCTCACTAGGTAGCATTTGTGACCTATTTAATTCGAAGTGAGTCTGCTTTCTAACAAGAAGCTACTTAAACTACAGAAAGATAACAGTTTGAGTGCTAGCAATAATTTTTAACTGCTTAAGACCTCATCTGTGAGTCACAAAGCCTAAAAATACATTTGTATAAATCCTGTAGCTGATGTGTATATAGAATCCAGCTTCAAAGATGTAATAGCAGCTTTCTTGTGAATCGGTGTCACAAGAATTCTACACTATAAATACTGTAATTATATTCTGTAAGAATAGTAATATAGAAAGAAAATTGTGTATTACTGAGTTTCTAATTTTGCCAGCAGCTAAAATGCTTCAGGCATGGAAGTGCTTTAAGAATGATCTCCAGGTTTGCAGTAATGATTCAGATTACCAAGGCATTGCTTTTTCTCAGTATATCTAAGGCAGTTAGGGTGGTTCGAAGACAATTAGGGAAAGGCTGTGTAGTTCATTGAGAACAATCAGCTAGGGTCTGCTAGTAAGAATAATTAGTTATCTATTTAATGTTAAATAATTTGAGGCAAAAGAAGCCACTCAAATTGAAAAAGCTGGTTCAAATAGTTCTTAGGGTAAAGATTAATGTGCTTGTTATACTTCATAAATGTTTGAGTTTATTTTTGTTAATTCAGTTCTGTGTGGGTATGAAATTTAAAGAATAATGCCGTTATCGGCACACCGAGTCATACTGTGAATTTACAAAGGCTAAGGCTGCCCATGTGACACTAATTCAGCTTGTTGTGTACATGCATGAGGACAACATTTCATTGCTTTGTTTTATACTCTTTAAAATTAACATTCATACTTTAAAGTTAGGTTGTTTGCAACTCTACTTTTTCTGAAAGGAAACTGAAGGAAGTGATTCCAAATAGGATGGAATTCTAACTAGGATTACCAAATTCTGGAGTGATTGCCACTCACAAGATTTGTGGATAGAATGAATGTCTTATATTTATTGTACTGATTCTGCTGGTCCATCAAGTAAGCAAAGAACAGTACTAAATTTCTGTTACCTGTGGTTGTAATGGGGAGCTTTGCCTAGTGGTGTTGTGGTTAATTTCAGTAAAATGAGTGGTTATTCTCTACCCTCTTGTTTCCCTTTCAGTGTACTTTTTTTGGTACAATGGTTGATGCTCCAAATCTGAATGACAACTGAAATTGATAAAGTTAGGTATGAAGGTGAGGGGTAACTTCTTTGACAAAACAAAGAGTACATCCTGCTTAATTTAACTTTTGTGTCCTTTAAGTGCTGGAGGATAATGGAAGGAGAAATACCCATCTAAGCTGAAAACTATTATTGATTCAAGAACAAGAAAATAGAAACAGTTGTGCAATATATTTAAGGAGAATGAACATTTATAAGCACTAGAGCAAGGAAGAGCAACTTTGCATTAGGTTTTTTGTATTGCAGCTCTCCACTGCGTTTGTGAAAGGGAATGAAGGCTTAGTGCCCATGGTGGCTTTGCTGGTCTTCATCACCCCAAAGCTTTTCTCCCTTCCCAGAAGGAAAGGTACTAATGGGGGCACCTCATTACTTGCAAAATCCTTCCAGCTAACTGTAGAGGTGGATTTTCAGCAGGTTCTGACTACCTGTTCTAGAAAACAAATTTCCTGATTATCATTCTCTTTAATACAACGGCCTGCCCATTTAGTAGAAACTAAGCAAACTGTCTGTACCAAATATTCTATGGAATATTTCCTCCTAATTCATTTGACAGTCCATGTCATTATAGGAGCCTGTTTGAGGTGTATCTGTTCATCTTAAGCATCAGTTACATTTTATCTAAATTGAAACTATTTCTGTATTTTGTAATGACTCCTTACTGTGCAATTAAGTATTTTATTCAAACGTCCTGGATTTGAAAGAGTGAGATTAGGAATGACAGTGTGGCAACAGTTCTCCATGAAGTTCCTTTAAAGTTCCTTTTTAACCTCCTTCAAGGGAAACACGTAGCTGTTTAAGGAGACGTAGTTCTTTACAGGTATAGTGCAACATATAAAGCATTCCATTCCTACTAGATAGGAGATATAATTATTTATTTTTTTTTTCCTCCAGCCAAGTGTATTAATCGTAAGCTACAAGGAACTTTCAAAAGCAGCTTCTCAGTTTGGACCTTACAAACAAGCAGAATGGCGGCCTGACAGCACAATGATAGCTGTTTCGGTAAGTAGAATTTTTCCTTCTTGCTCAGGTTAAACTATTGCAAACAAAAGCTTCTGTTACCAATTTCTGTGTTTATAGAACCTTGCAGACTGTAAATACATTTAATTGATACTTGTCTTGTGAAAATATATAATAATACCAATGACTTTTTAGACAGTAGAAGCTTTCTTTTGTAGTATTCATTGATTTTTCCCTGTGAGAATGAACTGCAGCTCTTTGTCTTAAAACAGTGGTTAGATGTATTGGCAGGGGGTGATACAACATCTCATTACTTTAGTAATCTGGTAACATAATACAGTAATGTAAAGTTATGTGAATGAAATAAATAGTTGTGGACTTAGGTAACATAATTATGTTTAACTTGATAAATAGAGTTTAAAGGTGAGTCTTAACAGATGGAGTTGTGGACTTATTACTGGCTTTTGGTGGTTCAAAAATATTGCAAGTCACTGAGAACACAGAAACAAGGGCTGTGACAAGTGATATGTGAACTCTTCTGTTCGGAATCTTAGAGATGAGATCTTGTCTCACATGGAAATAAAGTCTTGTTTCATAGCTGGTGCTGTGTTCACAGTACTTTGGACTATTTCAGCAGCAGTATTTGAAGTTTGAGTAGCAAGGTGTACACAAGAAAGGTGGGACTACAGTTTATAAGAGTTGCAATATGGGATAATCCTCTTGGTGTCTTTTGGTCAGGTCTTAACATTATGACCAGATCTTAAATTATATATTGTTATCTTAGTGGAAAACACGAGATGATTTATGGAGTAGTTATTCTCTCTAGCAATATCATGATAATCATAAATCAGCTAAGCTTCCCATGGTCCAGTTTTCTTTTGCATAATGCAACTTAATGCAAGTAAATAGTTAGTCTAAAATGTTAAAATGGCCTAGAAGTATCTGATGAAATCAATGAAGTTAAGTATTTCTGTTAGTGCCAGATTATATTCTCAGTGAGTACTAATTATTGTCAATAAAGTCAGAAAGATTTCTGTAATTTTTGTTGTGGATCAAAAAGAGTTCTTCAATTTTATATTGCACCAAACACATTTTAATTAAACCTTTATGTAGTAGTTCAGAGGAAATTTGAATTCTTATATTTAATTACTTCTCATATTGTGGTTTTTTTTTCTGAGATGTTGTGATCCATTTGCTCTACAGACCTTGTGGTTCAGCTGACAGATTAGCTTTAGTTTTTGCCACTTCAGTACTGAACTTTAAATTTTTTCTGCAACTAAATGTGCAGTGCTCTTTTTGGCAGATAGTGTCAGAATGTAAATGCCCATAAAGTCTCATTTTGTGAGCTAAAGTTCTGTGAATTAAAATTCTAAATGATCATCATTTATAAAACAATGAGTGTAATAAGAGTTCTAATATTCTTTGTGTTTCATAGGATGATATTTCATCCCTGGGTGTACGTATACAAATTATATGGTTGAGCATGTTTGTTATGGTGGCCTTAACATAAGATGTTTTGTAGTATACTTTAAAAAAAAGATATAGTTTTATTTGGAACAGTTATTGAGTCCTACTGAAAGACGCATTTACTGTATTGCTGGTTTTGTTGTAGTGAGACAGGACAGAAAGTCAGTTTTTGGAGCTGTAATGAAGATAGTGTTTCTGCAGATGTGTGATTCTCTCAACCCAAGAAGAATTCTGTCCAAGTGAATAGTTTTCTCTTTTTTCTTAACTAACACATTCAAATGAAGGAGCAATGGCAAAGCAAGTTTTTAATGAAAAACCCAGTGATTTTGAACTGAATTAGCATCACTTAATTACTGAAGTCCTGTGCAACACCTGAACATTTCAGTTTGAAAGCTGAGTTAGGTGATGTTTATCACCTATTACTACCTGTGCTCATGAGTACTTGGTTGTAGTAATTTTCTGTAATAAATCTGTGTTTTAAGAAGGTGAACATAAGGCTTAGTACATACTTATTAGTGAAGTGGTACATTCTTCCTTTTTTTTTCCTTTTTTTTTTAATGACATCATCATATGGAATGTAGTCTGAATTTTATGTTCACCCTAACAGTGGTATACCATGTTTTTTGTTTCTGACAGCCCAAATATTCAAAGTGTCTTTATGGAAACAAATCACTTAACAGCATATGCTTTGAGGTAAATTTTATTTGTACTGCAGGCAGACTTTGGGCCAGCATATCAAGCTTTATAACATACCTCAAGTAACTGTATAAGTATGTAGTTAAACAAGCTTAAGCAATTTTCAGTGTCACCATCCCCTAGAAATTGTAACTTCTTTTTCCGCTAGTATCTTCTGTTGTTAAATTGTTGGCACATTTCCTAGACAGATCTTTTTTTTTCCCCTTATATTTTGTGGTTTCTTCTTTCATATTGCTGCCTTTGTGATTTTTCCAGTGTTACTGGGAAATACTTTTTCTTGTTTAGATTAGTTCATATATCCAGATAGCTAATTCTAGTAGTAAATCAAACTTAGGAATTGGGTCAAGATGCTTCATTATGGAGAAGTATAGGAGGCATTTTGATCCTTCCCATGTTACAGGCAGTCCTTCAATACAGACTGCTCTTCAGCATGCATTGCCATAGATAAGGCAGAGCTTTATTAAACATGGTAGCAAGAAACCATGTTATGAAATTCCTGGCAAGATTCCCAGTGTTTGTACTTCTGACTGTCGAAGATTAGTATGATCTTGGATGGCAGTGGATGGTTACTTATTTAGTAAGTTTCACTCAAATGTTTTTAAATCAATGAAACCTCTGTAAATGAATATGATCCATTTGCCAGAAGCCTGTGCTTGAATGCTTCTACACTTCTTCCCCCTCTTCATGGAATTTGAGGTTCTATTTAGAAATGAACCTGTAACAATAGCAACTTTGTGCTTTGAATAGTGTTCAGTAAGGCCCTTTGTACCTTAATATCAGTATAAAGATACTTCACAGTATTGTTTTACTCTTCTTTCCAGGATAAGGTAACTTAGAGGTTAAATATTTAATGATGTAATGGAATGAACCTGTAAAGATGTTAGAAATGAAGACGGTTCTCTACCACATAATACCTGAACATGATATTACAGCACACAGAAAAGCTTCCATTTTTTGCCACCCTGTCTCAAGCTCACCATTATTGTTCAGATTTTATTCTTGCTTGAAAAAGATACTCACTTTGAATGAGAATAATAGTGTTTCTTGGAATTCAAAGCCAAAACACAAATTTTCTGAAGCAAAATGTTTGACTGAAATGTGAATATCATCTATGAAATGATACACTAAGCTAACAAGAGCATTGCTTTATTCAAACCAATCTTGCCAAGAAATGTGAAACCATTCATTTCAGTGCTTTTTGTCTCCAGTGCTTTGGATACATGCCCAGCCCATATTAAAATAATTGGATGGAAATGCTATTTAACCAAAATGCGTTTACCGATTTGCCCAGAAAATAAATTCATGCTGTAAAAAATGACACTTCTTTGAACACATAACATTATTGGTCATCTACTTGTTTCAAGCTTATACAAGCAGGTATAGGTATGACTGGAACATCTAGGTAACTAAATTATTTGTTCCCTGTATATAGTATGAAGTCATTCTTCCAGAATGACAGAACGTGGCTTGGGATTGAATTATTACAGGTTTTGTGGTAGGTAAAGATAAGTGATGTGAGGATTTTTGGATGGCCAGCACTGAGAGGCAGTGCTAAACTCTTTGCATTCAGTAGTGTCCATTTGTGTTCAAGCACTTGGAGAGTTTATTCAGGTACTTCCCACCTTCTACTTTGTTTTCTACGCTAATTCATGTAGTTGATAGGAATTATTTAGAAATATTCAGATATTTCTACATATATGAAATAGCTGTCAGGTTTTATAGGTTTGTATGAGTTGGGGGAAAATTTCTGATGGACTGGTGCATAAACAGGATTGTTTTTCTGTTTTTGGATCTCCTGCCTAATCTATTCACTTGACTTTGAGGGTAGGTATGGATTTTATCTGGAATTAATATAAACACACAGTATTTTAAATGTCTGAATTAATGTATATTTGAGTTCAATATATGAGACATACATGGAAATCACATAAGACTAGCAGATTTTACTCACGCTGAGACTAGATATTTATCTTATCAGTATTTCTCTTTCAGACTGCAAATGGATACATCTTATTTTTTGAAATCCCATCAGCAAGAGACAAGTATCTTTATGAACCAATATATCCTAAGTAAGTATTTTAAACTTTGGATCATCACAGTGTGAAAAAATCTGACTAGACAACTTCTAAGCAGTTTTTATGACAAAAGATACTTCATTGCAGAGTATGTTTTAACACTTGATGAGTATATGAACCATCATTCCTATGAGTTAGAGTCAGTGTAGGGTTGAGTCAGAGTCAGTTCAAGTAGTTTGCTGTGTGCTGGTGTGATTCCTTAGGTCCTTCTTACAAGCTCTCAAAAGCCTTAATAGCAGGTAAAGTCTAATTTTAGAATTTGAGGTAGTATGTTGTGTTCATGATCTGCAACAAGATTTAATGATGCCTTTTGAATAACTCAGTTGAAAAAATGATGTCTTAGTAACTGTTCAGGTACAATTCAAAAATAGATCCTGTTCCCTCTCTTTTCATAACTCAGAGGGATTTTTTAAAAGAAATGGGGAATAAAATCCCAGTATTTTTGAAGACAAATGAATATTTTCAGTAAGAGTGTGCAAGTATTCTTGGTGCAGTATGTTATGTTGTCAGCTTCATCTTATTTTCCTTATTGTGAATGACAGAATACATCTTATGCATTTAAATTGTGAATGTATTTTGGGTGTGTTTGTGGTTGATTATGGATTTTACAAAATGCCCAGGACAAATTAAAACTTCAAGGAGTATATGTGTACGTGTCTGTGTGTTTAGGTAGGCAGAATCTGTAGTCATGGGTTGGATTGAATTTGTCCATGCACGTAATAGCACACTCTCAATTTCTAATTGGCTAGAAACTTTTTCTTTTTTTTTAATACATCTCTCTATATATCTTCATCATTGTGATAGCACTAGTCAGTTTATTTATTTTTTTTTTCACATTCATAAAAAAAGTTAAACTTGAATCATGAATCTCTCCACATGGTCATCTCTGAGGAGTATTGGATAACCTAAGATGTCATGTAAGAGGAAGATATTTTGACTTCTTTTTCTTTTCAGTATAACTGTTAAACCATGAACATTAAAAGGAAATAAAGGGGGTTTTCAAAAGTATTTAAATTCAAAATCTGTCTTCTTTCACAAATATGTGTAGGAAGAAATTGCTTAGCAGGTAGTAAATGATTTAAAACTGAATTTTCCTTTTTTGACTAGAAATTTTTTTGTGTGTTATGGCTGTAGTCCATCTTTTGACCTGTGAAATAGCTCTCAAAGCTCTGGAATTAACTGGAATATATTGTTGAAGCTTACTTTTCTTTTTTCCAGAAGCTTAAGACTAATGTAGACAAGTTATATTACTTTACTTGCCTCTTTGAAGAACTGAATAGCAGTTTTCAAACTGACTCTTCACATGTGGCTTACTGTCATCAGGGGAACAGGCAGACAGCCTGCTGCTGCAACTTGTCCAAATAAATAAAGGGATAGTAGATCCTTGTCTGTACATTACATAATGCAGAAAACTAAGCAGTAGTTTATTGTGAGTTTTTTCTTGTTCTTTTTGAAAAGTTTGGGGGGTGTTTTAATTGGCAAAATCTGAAAACTTACGAAAATATATATAAAACACAATAAAAGTTGAAAAAGAAGCTTTGTCAAGTTTGCTTAGAATATAACTTGTAGGAAGGCTTGAAAATACCTATTAGGCCATCAGTGACTAACCAGTCTAACTTTTATAAACTTACATAAAACTTTTATAAAAGTTTAGTCATTGATATGAATTGTTGACCTGAAAATGCATGTTTTAGTTGTTAGTTGTGTGTTGACCAATCAGGGTTTTAAAATACATTTGTATAGCACAAAAAGGACTATAATGCAAATTCTGTTCAGTAGAACAAGGTGTTTGTGTGTTTATAATAGGTTGCTCACAGTCTCCTAAGACTGTTTATTGTGTGTGTTTACCTTTAAGAAGATGAATGATCTGACTGAATTCACTGGGATTACTAGCTTGTCTATACTTAGCCCTCAATTTTGAAAACCTGAATAAAATTACTACTGCTCTGATTATATTAGATCAAAAGAAAGACACAGGTATTTGTGAGTGAATTGTGCCTCCTGTGATTGATTCTTGTGCCTCCGGTAAAATGATTCTTTAAGTTATTAAGATTGAATGAACTTCTTTTGCAGGTGCAGATACAGTGCGTTGCCCGTAGGCAGTCTCGCTAATTTACATTGTAGAGCAAATACTTGGCAGGGGTTAATCAAACAAAAACCCTCCAATCTAAAATGAACAAACAGACAAATGGGACCAAAAGCTAAAATTGAAACTTTTATCTTTCTTTTGGCATATATTCATTTTCCAAAGGCATTATTTCATTGAAATGGTTGGATTTCACTTCTGCTGGGCTGAACAATACCAAATTAGTTTTCTTCACTTTGAAGCCATTACAGATCAGTGAAAGGCCTTGTATGTGGCTTGCCTCATGCTTGAAAGGGGATGTCTTACTGTTTTCTCCCCCTGTAACAGTGTGTTCTTGGCTCCTTCCTCTGTGTTGGCAGCAGTGATTATGCAGCTGTGCCTTAAGTAAAGTCGGGTTGTTGACCTGATGGGGAAACTAAACCTGCCTATCTCCCTTTTTTAACTCTACCTGTCCCCTGCCCTGGATTCTAGTAGCTTATTTTGCAAGTTGGCATTTAATAAAAGGCTGGCATTAGAAAATGGTGACTTTGAAGTAGTACACTGAGTAGCTACACTGGAAGTTGAAAAGCATGAAGTGACTGTTCAGTGATGCTTGTTTAAGTCTTATGATTCATGGTAAAGCAATTGCTTGGAACATTTTGGCAGTCATGGTGGTATTAATTAGGACTCTTCCAGCTCTGTCTTGTGTGGTTATTTACCTATGCCGGGCAAAGTGAGAGAGAGGGCGATTACTTTTGGAAAAAGTATGAGGGAATCCTTGCATTAGTGAAGTGACATCTGCTGCAAACTAATTAGTAAAAACTGAGATGAATGTTCAGTCATGTTGTACTTTATTATTACTAATTGTTGATGTTTATTAAGTGCCCATATCTACTAACTTTTTGTAAACAGAATTAAGCCTGTTCTTTAGTAGCCCTTCTTTAAATGATAGTGGCCAGTTCTGGCAGAAATACAAAACATCACTGTCATGACTACAATGAGAAAGGGATAACCTCTTCATACAACTTTTTCTTGAACAGATTTCTTAAGCTGTGCATGTCAATGTAACAAGATGGTTGTGTGCTGGGAATACACACCAGTAAAATCCTCAGCTGCTCCAAAATACTGGTCTAGTGCAAAATTTCCTAGTTTATTCAATATCCTGAAGTTGAATTGCACCTAGGTTTGTTAACATGCAGGTGAAAATACTGAGAATGGTTGTGTTTAGATCCTTTTGTCAGCTTAGCTCCCGTTTAAACAAACTGTACCTATTTTACCATAAATGAAAGAAAAAGTGGTTAGTCAGAAAAGGAGGTACTGGGTATATGGTAGGTAATTTCTTGATTTCAGTAGTTTTTTGCAAGATTGGGACACTGAAGTAAAGTAACTTCTGGTACATTTTAAATAACTGCTTTAAAATTTGCTTGATAATGGTTTAACTTTGATTTGAAGAAAGGATCAAATGAGTTGCTGAAGGTCAAAATTGCTCATCAGTTGTCTGTATGGGAGAGGGATGTTTGTGGAGAAAATGTTCCTCCAATTGATAGTTACTTTTATACAGAGTTGTTACTGTATGTACCTTTGAGCAACATGGACCAGAGGAGCTTGCCTGTGTCTGGTGCATTAACAGCTATTCTAGCATGCAGCTGTTGTGTAAACTGTAATTGCATTTATGAAAGTTTTTTATTGGTCCAGTTTAAACAAAATGCTTCAAGGTGGAAAGCAAAACAAAACTCTATGAAAAGTGACAGAAACACTTGGGCTGTTTGTAGCTCAGTATGCGTTCTAGTATGTCTAATCGCAGCATGATTTTTTTTCAGGGCCAAGTCTCTCTTTTTTTCTCACTCTAATCAGCACACATTTAGTAAAAGAGCTAAAGTGTGAATTGAGGCTAAGATGCCATCCTGTTTGAATACCAGAGTCTTTGCTTTTCCTTATCTTTCAGTATTATGAAATGCAGAGATTTTGGAAAGTAAGGTTGAGTGAACTTCTCTTGCACCCTGCTGTTGTTCGTATTAAACCAGACAGAATCGGAGCCTAGGAAAATTGATTTTCTGTTTAAAAATGCACATTTCACATGATTGTCTCCTTTTCAAATCACCCAGTTGTAATGGTCTTTATATTCTTAAATCCAGTGTTTTAATGGAAGTACTAAAATCCAAAATTAACATTTGTTGCTGGACCCCACAAATCTGTTGAAGCTTGTTGTATTAGTAACTGAGGACAATAGCTCTCACGAAATTTAGAATATGTTAAATACTTAAAGAAGGTTTAGTGGGAAATACTTCTTAAACACTTTAGAGATTTAATCTGTATGAAATCTACTCATGTAGGTATAGTAAGAGTTAGTCAACTAACCTGTTCAGTATTATGCATATTATATGTAAAAACCTGTTACTAGACTTACATGATAAAACAAGTGCTCATGCCATAAGTGCAAGATATGAATATTTATATATAAAAAAGTAAACTTTTCATTTTTCTTGCTGGCATCTATTGGGTTTTTTTGTCATATTGTGATATTTTAGGAATGTAGTTTTTCTGTCAAAGAAAATTTTTCTGGCACTGTTGCTGTTTTGCTAGGAATTGCCAGTCTGTTCTTGGAGTGAACTGTCATTCATGCTTAATGAAAAACTTACAGTATCCTGCTTAATTTGTGAGACTAAAAACATGGGGAAGAAAGCAGTAATTGTATGGTTTTTAGTTTTTTAAAATTGAGCCAGAGTACCCTGCAGTTTTATTCCAGCTCTTGAATGCTTTGCTCCAGTTCAGAGCAGATTTGGAAGAGAATCAGTATTGGCCATTAGCCCACATTCTGGGATATTTTCTTACAGTGAGCACAAGTACAAAGTCCTGCTTCAATTAGTTCAGTCTGGTTTTACCACCTAATTCCTAAGGTAACTACAAGACAAAAAATAAAAAATAATGTAAATAGGTAAGATTGTAGCATTTTAAAATAAAATTTATCTCTGCCTTTGATTCCTTAAGGAAAGTAACAGTGCATAGAAGCAAATTTGCAGCTTTGTAAGCTGTGGCAAGGTACAGCAGAAATTTTTTGAGGATTTTCCAAATGAATTTGTATAGCTATTCTTATGCTTGACAGTAAAGAGGTGAGTAACACCATCAGAGTGGGGACTTCTCTGCACTGATCTGGTTGTTGTTTCTGTTTAGAGGTTTGCCAAGGAGAGTAACTGAAGTTTTTTTGCTTGAAGAGCATGTGTGACTTAGTGCTGAGGATATTTTTGCCTTTCAAAAAAGACAAAATCTAAAAATTTCACATGGCTAATTAACTAAATGTGGTAATTGGAGAGTGTTTTGTGTCAGGTTTCTTCAGATCCTCAAGTGGAGCCTGCATTTGGGGAGTGATAAGAATGTTGTGTAAGTTTAGAATAAGACCTCAGTGGTGTAGGTTATTAAGTCTCTGAAAATGCTTTGAAAATTAGTTGTTATCTAACCAGTATGAATTTTTGAAGAAACTAGTTCATATGATGTTTTTCAAAGCTGTATTGTTGCTTATATACCTGGTTACTCTATTAATGTCTTATCTTTCTGGCATTTTTAAAAGCTATCTATCTCCTTTTCTATAGCCTGATGGCTTAAAGGTGCCATAAATTACCTCATCAGTGGACATTTTCTTCCTGATTCAATGACTGAAGATTACTATGTACAAAGGTTTTGAACTTCAAACTCTGCAAGGGTAATAAGTGAGGTGTACAGTGAATTAACTTACTAGGTAATTTGTGCTCAGCATTAAGCTTCTGCTGAACCTTACCATTGTGGTTTTCCCTGTAAGATTTTAGGACTGTTTGAAAAATATATATATAAAACTAGATTAGCTGAAGAACTTTTATTAACCATTGCAACCATTGGAACCATATGGAACTTCTATTAACCATTATGGCACTTGCAAACTCTTGATGGTGGTTCGAGATGTTTTAACCTTTTAATTAAAGGGAAACACAGGTTGGATATCAGGAAAAAGTTTTTTACAGAAAGAGTGACAAAGTACTGGAATGGTCAGCCCAGGGAGGTGGTGGAGTCACCATTCCTGGATGCGTTGATAAAAAGATGTAGCACTCCAGTACCATGGTTGGTTAGGGCATGGACTGGATTCGATGATCTTAAAGGTCTCTTCCAACCCAGTGATTTTGTGGTTCTGTAACTGTTGTCAAGAAATCTTTGCAACAGAAATAATCATTTAGTAAGCCATTTAGCCTTTTTATATTTATAGTTGATCAATATGCTAGCTAGCTGTTTCTTAAACCGCAGACTACCTAATTGTATTGTAAAGGCTATACTAAGAACTACTTTTCTAAGCACTTATTCTTCATAGTTGTTACCATAAACTCACTTTAATTTTGTTGGTGCAGCTATTGCCAGTCTGTATGAATACATCTCTGCATCCAGTCAGATGTATTTAATCCTCAGCTGGTGGTTGCCTGCAGTGTGTGGTGCAGAGATGCAGGTTTAAGGAGTGAAAAATGCTAGATGCATGAAAACCAAATCTCGCAGGTGGTGATGCAGCCTTTTTGAATCAGGTATAAAAAAAATGAAGTCCTCAGCTTTTCAGTGTGAACATTAACTGAACTGTTCACATGAGCCATTGCAAAATGGTTAGGAAAATTGTGTAATTGTGCTAATGCCAAGCTAATGGCTGTTGTCAGGTTTCTACCTTCTTGACTTCGAGAAGAACAACTTGTTGGTGTTGTAAATTGTTTTAGAAACATTGCCCTGATTTTGTCTTATGAATATTGCCATTAATAGATGAACCATCATGATTTTCAATCTTCTTCTTGTCCCTTTCTTCCCACTCTAAGTACTACTGAAGAAGTAATTTTATCTGGAACAACTAAGAAGATCATAGCCCAAAACTGTGTTAAAAGTTTTTATACCAGTTTTACCTTTACCTTACAAATTTTACCTTGTTTGTATCAAACAATTGTTCTAGAAATGATTTTTAAGTGTCTGCAGTCTTTCTTATTTTTTTCAATGAAATGTCTCCATTACTTCTCATTACTTGCACGGTTTAGCTAGTGAGAATGGATGCTACTGCCTTGTTTGTTGTTTGTTTGGCTTTTTAAGTAATACATTGTTTGCCATTAGCCACAGTATTTTTTTGAAGTACTGTATTTTTTTACTCTGAGAGCGTTTCTGAATTTTTCTAAACTATTATCCAACAATAACTGCCAACTATATTACTATGATTACCCCAAAT
The DNA here is from genome assembly GCF_047830755.1 of Zonotrichia albicollis. NCBI lineage: Eukaryota > Metazoa > Chordata > Aves > Passeriformes > Passerellidae > Zonotrichia > Zonotrichia albicollis. The sequence continues at coordinate 46,104,610 of NC_133860.1, forward strand.
AGTACAGTGGAAACTTAAATATGAATTTATTGCTAATTCTGTCTCCAAGTTAGAATTCTCCATTACTAAGCAGAAAGCAGTGGACTTTATTTTAAAATACTAGAACAGACTTAAATATAATATGTGTTGTGTATCTTAATTGCAATTATAAAGAAACTCCTGAAGTTTCTAAGTTTCAGATTCTGCTATAATTAACTTCTTAATTATTTCTTAGATACTTTTGGTAGCAGTGACAAATTTGTCTGTGCATCATGTTGTATGACTTAACTGCTGTGCAGTTAGTGGAGGCCATAAATGCAGTACTGTGCACCTAGAAAAATTAGCTGGCTGGTGTCCTGTTTTCTCCCTGAACTTCTGACCATTTCAGATAACAAACTTCAAGAAATTCTTCCTACCAGAAGAGGCTGTCTGACTCTGCTTTTGCATGGTGGTGCCTCTTCCTTGAATTTAGGATACTTTTAAGTTCGGTGTGTTGGGGCTTTTAAAAACCGCATCCCTAATCTTTCCCTGTTTCAGTTTTTATTGGGGGGTTGCAGATTTTCCTCAGTTCTGAGTTTTAAGAGATTTATTCACAGGCTTAGTTACATTAACAGATGCCATGCAAATAGCAATGATTATACTTGATTTGACGTGCAGCTGGTCAGTCGCTGGAATATATTCCTCTCAATTCTTGTGCAAAACTTCCAGTTTGGCTGCAGCCATAGCAGATGCTGATGTGGCAACCCAGACCAAACATTCTTTCCTGCTTCAGTCATCTGTGTGCATTCTTCGTTTAAAGGTCAAAGGAACTCAGCCAGTACGGCTGACTCATGCAGATGTGGACTGTATGAACATGGTGTACTTTCGGTAGCACCTCCTTTGCACCCATACTAGGGGCTTCTTTTTGAATTGATAAATTAGACAAAATCATAGGCAATGAGTTGAAATAGTGGCATTTTTGGAGTTTCAGTCAAGGTGATGTACCGCAACTCTGTGTGGATTGTGCTCTTGCAAGGTGGGTAAAAGAAGCCTTTTTGGGACAGGAATGATAGTGCCCCAGTGGAAAAGATAAGGTACCACAGATGGTGACCAATTCACTAAAACTAGCTTGTGAAACTGAAAATATTCAAATATTCTTGCAAGCTATTTTTTTATCAAATGTGTTGAAGGGAAAAAAAGTCAGCCTACGTGGAGACTTGAAATTTTTCTTCCTGCAAAACATGTCTTTTAAACTATGTTGTTACCATTCTGGCTTTGTGGCTTGTGCTGTGCAGAAAGACTGAGTTTACACTTGGTTATGTACTTCGGTCTGTTAAAACAGACATGTTGTGTCTTATACCTACCTAACAGCAACATTTCTGCATTACTCAACCCTTTCATCTCAGTTTTAGTCACTTGCTTGCACAATTCAGTTGTACCACTGATTGTTGATAAACCAGAGTAATTTAATCTAGTTTGGGGGTATACTTTCTGGAACTGTATGTTCACATATGTTGAAAAGCCTATCTCCAAACACCTGGGGTTTTGTACATTTAAAAAAATACCACAACAACCCCACCATGCTAGTATTAAAAAAAGAAATAACTGCTTTTTTCAGGGTTCCTGTCAGTCCATGATAGCTAGCTTACATGAAGGCCTAAATCTTTCCTAAGACAGCTGTCTTTTAGAATTAATTTTTGTTCAAAATGCAAACCAAACATTCTAATAATTTGAACAAGTTGCACATCTTTTGGTGGTGGATTAACTAACCTTAAAATATTTTTTTCTCATTTTTCTATGTAATTCTTCACAGCCACCATAGTTTCGTTCTGGAAAAATGATACTACTTTCATCTGCTAAATCCAGATTGACAAAAGTTACCTTGGTCTTACCTTAGCTGGCATATATCTTTGTCCTTGCTACACAAGGAAAGGTATAATCCCCATTGAAGAATACCAGATATGAATATGGCATTGCTATAAAATGGTAATGAATTAAGGAACTTGATATCTACTGAGATAAAAAAGGAAAGAGATTTATGCGTCCTTGTGCTTTTAAACTTCTCCAAAGCTGCATCTGCTTTAGTTTCTGCCATGTCTTAGGCAGTTATATTTGCTACCCTGATGTAAATTAAAATAAATGTTCTGTCAGTGAAAATACAGGTAAAGATTACGTGAATCTGTGTACTTATCTGTTGTTTCTGACTGTTGAAGTTACTACAAATTCTAACTTGTCTGCAATGCCTGTTGCATTCATAGTTTACTTTGCTTACTACCATAATGCTCATTAGATAACTGAGCTGAATGACATGTTACTTATGACTGTAGGTTAGTTTTCATTTTAAAAAAAGTTTAAAAAGCACATGGCATGTCTGATAACCCAGATAAATAAGGAATACTTTAATGATGCTGTATGGTCATGTATAATGATGTTGTGACATAATCAATGAAATTCTACATCTAGAAGTTGATACTCTGTAATGGTCTGTTTAAAGGGATGGAATCAGTGTTCAGTCAGCTCTTCTTAGTAGGTCTTAGGTTAAAAACTAGTTAATTTGCTTCAGGGAGAAATATTCATATGAAATACTGTGATAGATGTCTACTTGTATTATGCCTACTGAATTTATATTATAAACATTGATCTGGCAAAAGGAAATGGAAGAAACATAAACATTTTGAAGTCTGTAATACCTGTAATGCATCTTGAAAGGTAATAAATTGGAGATACTTAATAATTCAGCAATTTAATTACTGCAAACAGTTGAATAACAATTTATTAAATCAGATTTTTCACTGATACATATCCCTTATTTTAGGAGTGTTAAGGCAGGCCACACAGCTATTTAATGTTCATTCTCTATTCATTCTAGTCTTATTTTGTTTAAGACTAGACTAAACTTTTAGCATCAAAATTACATCCTAGATATTCAGTGCTGGTTGTGGGGGTGTGGGTGTGTACATAGATATACATATATATACACACATATAAATATGGGAGAAAAAACCACAGGAATGTAAGTCCATAACTCTTGCATCTTTTGAAGGACAACCTGTTTCAATTAAAACATTTCTCTTGTATTTTAGAGGAAGTCCTCATCTGAAGGGGACCCCACATTATAAGGAAGAACAATGTGCTCCTTCATTAAATCTAGAAATGAAGAAAGTGCTGGACTTGCAAGCCTCTATCACAAGGTATGCTCATTAATTGGGTGTTGAGAATTTTTCCATATGTATCAATACTTTTTAAAAAGTGAAGGGAAAACTGGATTGAAGAAAAGGCTTCTAGTAAGTTTTTACGCTTATTAATACTAATGACTAGTATTAGTAAGTTACTATTAGCAGCTAGTAAGTCTGAGGAGATGAATAAGTGAATTGCTGTTTAAGAATGCTTTCTGTGCTTGGCTGTACTGATATTTTCAGCATACAGAAGTATGTAGTATGCTCAGTATTACTGTGTAATACTGTAAATGAGTTTGTCCTTCAGATCCAAGTGTGTATTAGAGATTTCATGGAGGTGTTGGTCACTTAGAGAAAAACTGTATGCAGGATTCCAGAATTTCTCCAGATGCCTGCAGAGAGTCCACCTTTGTCCTTTTTCTTTACCTCTTGCTTTTTTGTGGTGATGGCCTGTCCTATAAAGAAATTTTGAACATGATAAATAAGTATGCGTGAAAAGTTGCTGAAACTTTTCAAAAAGCATTTGAGGAGGTGGGAAAGTAACAAAGTGAAGTTTGGGAAGAGGCTCCTTAGGACAAAACGGCTGTTGGAAGAAATGCAGTATATACTGGAAAAAGGTTTGTATGCAAGTATATTAACAGTAGTTGTCAGGAGTTGGGAAATGTTTAAGAAAGGATTTAGGAGGAGTCTAATTTCTCCTTCACCAGTTCATTCCAACCACAGATTAAAATGTATTGTGAATTATTTACAGCCTAGGCAGTATTGTTAATTTTCTGGGATGGATGAATAATTGATTGTCGTCAGCAATGTCTTATGGTTAGTCAAAAGTATTGAAAAGATCTTCAGCAGTTAGTATCTCAGTTAAGCAATTACTCTAACAGTACAGACCTGTTCATTAACAGTGATTGCTGGAGAGAAGTTGAGGTGTATACCATATTTTGTCAGCCTGGTACATGTTTGTAACTTTACAATGCAATTGCTGGTACAAAAGGCAGTAATACAGTGTTTATGAGATTAATTGATACTTCTGTGACATTGATTTGATACAAAGTGTTTTTAGGGGTTAACAGATATCTTTTATTAGTTTGCAGTCCATGTTAGAAGATCTACTTGTGGCTACTGCTGATGGATTTCTCCATCTCATTCACTGGGATGGGATGACCAATGGGAGGAAGGCCATCAACCTATGTACAGTTCCATTTTCTGTAGATCTGCAGTCTTCTCGAGGTAGGTTTTAGGGATTCTATTGTGTATAACAGTTACCTCTTAGTGACATACCATCTGATATACTGTTCTTAAGCAGAGATGGGAAAAATTTGCCATTTGTAAATGGGAATGAAATAGCCTGTTTAAATTAGGTTTTCTCATTGAGGTAGTAAGTGAACATCTGAAATGTCTGTTAGCTTGCAATATTTCTGTGTTCACTTATTTTTAAATTACTCATACTTTCTCAGCAGGTTCACTTATGGGATTTGAAGATGTTTACATCAGAGATATGGAATACTGTGCCACGCTTGATGGCTTTGCTGTTGTTTTTAATGATGGCAGAGTTGGTTTCATTACACCGATGTCAAGTAGATTCACTGCTGAGGTATGTTTCCTTTAGCATTTATATCATGCACAATAAATGTGTTTTCCTTGGTTTCTGCATTTCAGTTGGCTTTTTACTTTAAATTCTGTTCAGCTACAAAGAAACTAAAATTTGACATCTGTTTAAGACATGACATAAGAACAAGGCTGCATTTTGTAGCATAATTTGAGCTAGATTTTTATAGGGTTGATAGCACTGGGAGGTCATAATTGATAATAACTTCCATTTATTAATTGAAATTGTCATTACAGACTGTGTCTTATTGTGTCAGCCTTCCTGACACAGCCTTCCTGTTAGAAGTTACAAGTGGGATGACAGGAAATGGGATCTCCTAAATATAAGTACTATGTCTAGGACTTAGTTCTTATCAAGTCCATCTCTTTCTCAAAGTGACAAGCATACTTCAGAATTTCTTTAGCAGGAATCTTTTCCAAATTTTCTCACCTGTAATTTGGCCTAAATACTATTACAATTTGTTGTTACATAACATATCTGTGTTTTAATTACAGAATACCAAAAAGAGTAGATCTATATCAGATTCCTTCACCCACTTAAAGCACTTGTGATCTCAGCTGTTGCAGATGAAGACTTACTTTTATGTTTTTCTTTCTTTCTTCATTCTTAGTACCATCTACCAATTTTTTCCCCCTAGGCAGAGTTAGGAACTTTTTTGCCTTACAGGTATTGACTTATTTTGTTAATAAGAGATCTTATAAACAGTTTTCTTACATACTGATACCTCTCTGTAATTTATATTAAGAAGAATGAAACCAGTTTTGCATTTCCTGGATTTTATTTCTTTGAGCCATGTAATTTGATCTTGACATTAATAGAAATGTTGAGATCATAAAGGTCAACTGACAGATGTGTAATATGATGGACATGGATAGAAGCTGACTGCTATTAACAAAAGCACTGTTTAACAAAAAATGTTCTGAATTCCTTTCTCTACAGCAACTCCATGGTGTTTGGGCACAAGATGTAGTTGATGGAACTTGTGTGGCAGTGAATAACAAATACAGGCTAATGGCATTTGGATGTGCCAAGTAAGTTTTTTAGGGCTGGTTCAAAGCAGGGGAAGATTGTTTCATTATAAACCTGAATTAGTAGTTACTTCTTATTAAGTTGGGTTGCAAGAACTGTAAAGATGAAAATAATCAGTCTGCCTGGAGATTACATAATGTGCTGTCAAGGAGTCAGGAGAGAGGTGGAAAGAAATGGTTGCTTGGTTGAACTGCAATTGAGATTTATGTTTGCTGTTCAGGTCTCGAGGAAAAAAAATTAAAAGGTGGCTCGACCAGTAGCAAGGATTGGAAAGTGCTGCAATCCCAGCTAATCTCAAAGCAGGATTATAAAGTCAGTTTTAAGTAGTTAGTCACAGTAATATTGGACAAGAAACAGCATGTGGCACTCAGCTGAGAAGATGCTCTGTACAGTCATGATTTGGTCAAGAAAAATATTGCCTGTTAGAGTAATGGTGAATATTTGTAAATTAAATGTTGCAGAAGTACTATTAGTTGTGGTATTTTGCATACTGCTCCTTCAAGTCCCCCCTGCATAGTAGTGCTTAAGCTGGACTTAGAGTGCAGCTTTTTATTTTCTTTGATTGTATTTTACTTAGGTTTTGTTTTATAACATTTTTAAAAATCTGGTTTATTTTTCATCTGTCCTGTTAGGAACTAGTATTCTTGTTTGTAGTAACAATACAGTGTGTTGGTGTTTCATCAGAAGCAGGAATAGTTACCTTTATTAACTGATCATAGTATGCCTTAGTACATCCCTGACGAAACTTTGGCGCTGAGTAACTACTGCCTTCCCTCATGGATTGTCTGGCAGTTGGAAGCCATAAATGTATGTGGACTGTATGTACTTATGTATCTTAGAAGAATGAAATCTTTTCAGTACATGGATTTTTCTAGGGCTGGTGGTTTGGGTCCTCTGATGCCTTCTGGAAAGCATCTTAGTAATTTGTTTCACAAAGTTCTTTGACTATTACTTGATTCAACATCTCTATTCTAGATAAACTTGTTACTGGTGAGAGAAATAGCATCTTTTCTTAGCCTCTTGAAACTGATAAGAAATCCAAATGATCCGTAGTCTAAAGCATGTGTAATGTCTTCCAGTGGCTCTGTGCAGGTTTATACAATAGATACCACCACTGGCGCCATGCAGTTTTCTCATAAATTGGAACTGACACCAAAACAATATCCTGGTGAGCTACTTTTATTGCTAGAATTTTCCAGCTGCTTTTAGGTTATGCTATATTTTTTATCATTGGCTAGTTAACCTCTGTTTGCATAATCACTGATGTGAATAGTATTTACTCCTCTCTGTTTATAATAATTAACTGTTGTGTCTTTGCACTTTTAGCAGCTTGCTTTTTAATTAACTTTTGGATATGTTTTGTGTATGTGAGCGTTCATGTGGCTGGTTTGTGTTTTTGTGGGGTTTTTAAACTAATTCTTAGTCTTGAAATTAATTTTCAGTTACTTCAGGAAATTAAAGGTTATTGCCAAAACTGATAATGAGTATAATAGAAGTGTGAATTAATTTGAAGTGACTGATATACAGAGTACAGAAAAATACTGAGTAATGCAGCTTCCTTCATGCACTGAAGTGTATTTTTTCATGTAGTATTCTGTGCTTAAGAGTAAGGAGCATACCAAGTGGGTAAATTGCATCCTCAACTGAAAATATATGTGTCTATTGGTTTTCAGTTAAAAAACAAGTCCATAAGTAAGTTTTACAGTTGTGTTAAGTGCCTCTATTGTCCGAAAAATTATTTTAATAGAATTGTTGTTGTGTGGTTGTCTTATACCAGTGTACTTCTGGCATGTTTTCCTGTATTATTAGTTTCTTATGAAACCAAGCATGCATTGGAAAGAAACTATTTTTTGTTTGCTACTTATTCACGTTGAGATGGTCAGTTTGATAAATGCATCAGTTAATTGAAAAATCAAATATTTACTTCCATATATTTTTGTTTATACTTTTATGGTGAAACCAGTTGAAGGACTTTCACTGTTTTCGCTTGCTTTGTTGTCTACTTTTAAACAGATATTTGGAATAAAACAGGACCCGTTAAACTAATCAGATGGTCACCTGATAGCTGTGTTGTGATGGTGACTTGGGAATGTGGAGGTTTGTCCTTATGGAGTGTTTTTGGTGCTCAGCTTATCTGTACTTTAGGAGGCGATTTTGCGTGAGTATTTTTAATTTACAATGTAAAGAGTGTATTAGAAGTGTTTGTTTTAATAATTGAAAGCATCTAATTAGAAATTAATTCACTGAATTGGCTTTTTAAAATTCTCTTTTTCCTTTATGATTTCTTAGATATTGAGATATCTTGGCAAATATTTAGGAGGGGATCATTTAAATATAAAGAAAAATATATTATTTTTATTTTGTAACGGTCTTTTTGTCTGTAAAAGAAAATTACTCTAGGAACAAGCTTGAGCAAGCAAATATTAAAATTCCCTCAGTGGATGTATTTCAGATAGTTTATGCTACACATCTGACAGTTGCATTGCCTTTTTTTTAGTGTCGTGGATCAAACAGGCTGTATCATTTGAGAGGAGATTCAATGTAGAACCATATGAAAACACAAAGATAGGAATTTAATTTATTATTCTGATGAAGTCATTTGCAAACTCAAACTTGTTCTGTTCTGTTTCTAAGGTATCAATCTGATGGTGCCAAAAAGGACCCTCTAAAAATCCGTTCCATGGTAAGCAGGAGTATAAAAACACTGTAATAGGATGACTCTTAATGTTTTTAATTTTTTTAGTATAACAGGTTTTCAGAAAATCAAACTATCTTTCTTTTGCCTAATTAGTTTTCATAGTAAGATGCCTTTATTACAATGTTTTATTAAAGGACAAAAGGATAACTGATGAATTTTTTTCATGAAGTATGCATGACATGCCTTTTCTTGCCTTTGCTTTTAATATTAAGAGTGAACACTTGCGATTTTTTCTTAATTTTGCTTTTTTCTCTGGTCTGTATTTCAAAGTGCAATCAGACACAGATCAACATTAATTGTAGACTCCCTTATTTCTCTAAATTTACTATCTGGCCTTTGACACTCAAAGTAACTTTACTAAGATTATTAATTCCAGAGAAACTGAACTGCTTTTGTATTAATACAAACTAGTTAACATTAAATCCAATCCTGTAGTCTGTAAAATCAATAAATAAATAGAATAAATTAGAGTAAATTTTAAATTAGAACAAATTTCAAGCACATCCTACATCATACAAACCATGATGAATTTTTTGCAGTATTTCTAAAACAATTTGGTTTATTCATCATGACATAGTTGCTATGAGGATTGACAATTCTAAACATGCATCCCAAGTGGAGGTACATATATGCAATGACAGTACCTTTTAAATTTACCTCTTAAAAAATTTCAAAAATTGAAATTCTGATATTATTGAATTTGATGAGCAGCAGCCAGTGTAATTTTGGAAATCAGAATTGTTTCATACCTGGCTCTTTGTTTGAATTTTTGTTTGTTGCCCTAAACTGTGAACTAAACAGTCTTCATTACTTATGTGAGTGTCTTTGCACAGTTACACTTAATTTAATCATTAGTTTTTTAACATAAGACAGGAAATAACTCAAGCTAGATTCTTACTGTACCTTGTGAATTTTACTGTTTGATTCCTATAATGATATGGTTTACAACAATAGAATGTGTGTTTTTTTTCCAGGCTCATGTATATCATAAGATCAGTTGCAATAAGTTTCTGTAGTTCTTGTTTTATGAGAATATATAGTATTACATTTATATATGTGTATGTAGTGTTGGGCTGCGAATTTTATTATTGTTATTCTTTTACCTTCAGACCTGGGGATCAGAAGGGTATCATCTCTGGGTTATTGATGGGAGTTCTTCTTCAAACATGAAACCTGAAAGAAATGCAAATAATGAAGCTCAGCATTTTGGTATTCTGCAGTTTCAGTTCATCAAGAGTGCACTCACTGTTAATCCTTGTATGGTGAGTTTATTTGTTGATAAATATATCCTTATTTTAGATCATACTTCCAGTTTTAGGTGACCTCTGGGTTGTTCTCTCAGGTTTAAGTCTGTTCTGCAGCTATTAGAGTTGTCTTTCTTTTTGTCATAGAACCTTTAAAACGGTACTATGAAAATATTGCTATGCAATATTTCATATTGTTTACTTAGAATCTCTTAATATATTGATCATGTGTTTTTCCTTTGTCTTCTGTATGTGGAGTTCAAAGTTGCTTTTTTTTCTTTTGTTTTTTTTTTGTTTGGTTTTAATATAGAGTAACCAGGAGCAAGTCCTCCTTCAAGGAGAAGATCGCTTATATTTGAACTGTGGAGATGCAGCACAGACTCAGAGTCCCAGAAATACTTTGGCACACTCTGAACATAACCACACCAGGGAAAGAGGCCCTTTTTCAGATGGCAGTTTAGATTCTCAGGGTTTAAGCACTTTACTAGGACACCGGCATTGGCATGTTGTACAGGTAATTGATCCTGGTTGCCCATATGTGCTTTGTGCTTGCAAGAATTTGTAGGAATAGAATATGGAGCTGATATCCTCACTCTCTGCCAGACCTTTTTCCTCTGGTGTGAGATCATTGCCTTTTTATTGTCTCTGGGGGTTTGCCATGGTACAGCTTTTTCTCATTGACGAAAGGTAAAGCAGCATTGATCCTATCAACCTTGTGGGTATGGTTTGCCTCCTGGCCAATAAATACAGTCTTAAAGCTTTTATGACTTTGGGAAGGAATAGTTAATTACTTTCCTGGGCTTTGAAAGAGAGAATAAGTGCAACATGCAATAAATAATTTAGGTGTTTGTTTTGTTATTTATGCAAAATGCTTTAAACCATATTCAGCTGATGTATATAGTTTTCCGACTCTATCTATGTTTGCAAACATAAAAAATGGCATCTATTTATGCATATAACTGAAACTTCACAATATCAGGCCTTCAAAGAAGAAGTTGTTTCCAGGGTAGTAATGGGACTTCTATTTTTCCTGCAATATAAATAAAAAGATAAATATCTTTTAATCTGTGATTCTAATGTGTATTCTTTGATGGTTGAATTGGTGACACTTTTAAAACAAAATTTCTGAAAGATCCCCACTATTTTGTTCTTCACATAGCACATGAATCAGTAGTATTAAGAAGTATTTGATTCTAGGCATATCAGGCAGGTTCTAGATACTGTTGAATTTCCACTTTAGCTGGCCAAGTAGTTCTTCTGTCTTCTAAAACTGGGGTGTAGGAAGGAGATATCTTTGTTCTCTGGTAAAAGTAAAGCTGAAACAATTAGAATTACTGTGCAGAGCAGCATATCCTTGAAAAAGTGCCTAGGTCTCAAGAGTACCTACCTTCCTTGTGTCAGATCGGAGAATGGAGTTCTAGGCTCATTTTGTATCATCCCATGTGATGTGAAGAATACCAAATTGAGATTTGATCTGACATATTCCAGTAAGGTTCTCTCATAGGAAGGCTTTTGGATATGCTGGTGTGTATTTGTGACAGGATTAGAAATTTCACCCCTACACTGAGAGTCCTGTCTGAAGACTGTATTTATCAAAATCTTTATGTTCCTTTGAAAGATTCTCTTAGAGAGGGAAGTAGCTGGGAGGAGAGATGAGCAAATCGTGACTATTAATTTGTAATATAGTATTCATTGGTATATGTTGTCAGTGCATTTCAATGTTTTGTGTATTCAAAACAGGGTAACATTTAGGCATCAGTAACTTTTGGTGTGTGGGCAGTAATTTTATTTAAAAACAAATTTCCAACATTAAATACCTTTATGATAGTGTTTTGAAAAGAAACCACTGATATTGTCCAAATTCCTGTAGGTTGTGGCAATTAATTAATACTTTAATGGTAGTTGGTATACTCATATGTGGTTTTCATTTTCTCTCTTTTATTTTTTAGATTCACAGTACATATCTAGAGAGCAACTGGCCTATAAGGGTGAGTTATTTTGAGAATATGTTCATGTTTATTTAAAGATATTGGAGGGTTATCCTTAGGATTGACTGAACTCTGAAAATGAAATCATTAATTTACATTACAGAGAGAAAATTGTGTTAGTAAAGTGTGAAACATGAAGATACTTTACATTTTGAGTCTGATGTTGTTGCCTTGTGGTGCATATTTGGATAAGATATATAGTTTAAATAAGTTCCCATCTGAGGTTCTGGTGGTTTTTATTTCTTTTTTACAGTTTTCAGCTATTGACAAGCTTGGACAGAATGTAGCTGTTGTTGGCAAGTTTGGTTTTGCACATTATTCTTTACTCACCAAAAAATGGAAGCTGTTTGGAAACATTACCCAGGTGAGAGGTTATGGAATTTTATTCTGGTGCACAGGGAAGATTTTATTTGTTGGGATGTGAGACCTGGAGAAAATTAAAGAGTATCATTTTCAAGGGAACAGCCTGTAGACACATTTGGGATTAGGTTTGCTGGTTATACATGTGTTTCTCATAAAGTGTCTGAAACACAGATCTTGTGGTTTTGCCACATTAATTTGTGTCTGAATATTAGCAGAGTGTTCCAATTTTGCATGCGTATAGTCAATCACTTAATTCCATTTGTTTTATCTGAGAGTTCATGTGATGTAGCTTTGGATGTAAAGCTTGTAAATTCGGGCTAGAAACACATTTGAGAGAGTCCAGGGATGCCAGTAGCATGAAGAACTGTGGAACTATATTTTGTAGGATGAGGTTTGTCCTTCACATACTACTCTTTAGTACTTTGGTTATTTTAAACATTAAAAACTTCTTATTCATAGTCTTGCCACTATGCATAAAGCTTATAGAGATAATGCATGGCTTTAAGAAATTACCCATATAATGTACATGTTTGTGTGTGTAAGTGTATAAAAATACATACCTATATGTCATCTGCTTGCTTTTTTCTTTTCAGGAGCAAACTATGATGGTAACAGGTGGCTTAGCATGGTGGAATGACTTCATTGTTCTTGCATGTTATAATTTAAATGATCACCAGGAAGAGGTGAGATACTTTTCTTCAAAGTAAACATATAATGATTAAATTATCTGATCTGTATGACAATAGTATTATAAGCATGAAATTGATTGTGATATTGTGAACATGTTTATACACATAAACTTTGGTGGCTTTTGGTTATATTCAGAGTTTATATGTTAATATATAAATAATACTTTGCAGAAAATTTTTGTTGTTGTTATTAAAAACTGTTCACTGCTGACTACAGTGAATCTACTTATTGTTCTGAAAACTTTGTGACATACTTTTTTGCATATTAGCATGAAGTGTGTTCTGAGATACCTGTTTACAGTGTTTTGGGACAATTTTGCAAGCTTTTAAACTATATGGGCAGAGGAGATTTACTTACTCTTTGCTCTTTAAAACTGGTGAATAAAATTCCTTCCTCATGATTGTTGTTCAGTACTTCAGCTTTGGCTATACTGTGCTTTAACTGCTTCAGTTGTAATAATAAAATGGATGCAATGGGTAAAATACTTGATGAAACAAAAACTCAGTAGTGTGTCTTGGCAGAAATTCTTGACAGCCATTCCACAATAAAGAAAATAACCAGAAGCGGAATTACTATTACCTTCTTGGTAAACAGAACATCTTAACAAACTACTCCTTTTCCTTGCAGCTAAGAATCTACCTGCGAACGTCTAACCTTGACAACGCGTTTGCTCATATCACCAAAGTGCAGGCAAACACATTACTACTGAGTGTCTTCCGGGACATTGTGATATTGTTCAGAGCAGATTGTTCCATTTGCCTTTACAGTATTGAGAGAAGGTCTGAGGGGTGAGTGTCACTATTTGAATGCTTTCATAGTAAGGTACTTGTAGAACTGCTCTCAGTCTGAGTAAATTCCTACAATAATACAAAGGTATTTGATAGCTGGTGGAGTCAGATTTTTAAAATACGGAGTGGTGTTCTCTTTATGCACAAGTTCATGAGTGTTTTCATTTGCACACATACTGATAGGCCCGTGCAAGGCAGAAGTAGGTAGTGGCTGGTGTATGCACATTTCCGGCTGTCTGAACAAACGTTCCTAAATTGTGGGAACTTGAAAACTGAATATGAATAGGACAAAAAGGGACTAAAAGACACCCACATATTTGAATATTTTAAAATAAAACATGTTTGTAATATTAGAAGCACTAATTACTGAAGGGAAGGTGGCAGTAGGCTTGCAAAGATGAAAAGGTTTGGTCTTGGTGAGGTGTTGAGGAATTGTTTTAGTACAAAAGGAGTAGCAACGTAAAATATTCCAGGTGCTTTCAGACAATTAAGATTAGTGAATCTAAGGAGGAGATAAAGATTCAGAGATTGGGGGCTTAAGTCCCTATGTAGGTTACGTTTCTTACAGTTATGGTATCTTCTTTTTAGCAAGAAAGGACCTTTTTGTGGTAGAAAAAAGCAAGTTGTTGGTGAACTTCAGAGAAAAATATTTTTAATGCTTTTAAAAAAGCTCTCAGCAGAATCCAAACCTGGAAACTGTCTCATTGAACAGTCAATAGAGTCATATTCTGAAGTATCTGATATTGTCTTCTATCCACGCATATTTGTATTTCCCAAAGTATCGAGATCAGTAGCCCATTTTAGGTTTGTTTGGTAACTTTATATAGAGTAGATATGTGGGCATTTCTGCTGGTTCCTGATTAAAGGAATGTCATTTGTTCCATAGAGTAAATTGTTTGCTAAGGGTAAGTTGCTTATTTTCATTAGGTTTACTTTAAGGTAGTTATTTCATGTTAAGTACTGTTGTAAAATTTCTAAATGTAGTCATTTTCCTTTCAGTCTTAATCCTACTGCCAGTATCCAAATTCTTCAAGAAGTATCCATGTCTCGGTACATTCCTCATCCTTTTCTTGTAGTATCTGTTACGTTGACATCAGTGAGAACAGAGACTGGCATCACCTTGAAGATGCCTCAGCAGGTAACAGATCTCGAAATTTGATAAAATTGGTGCCTGAATTTGTTAGCTTACTCCTTAAATGTTACCTGGCTGATAAATCAGTCATGAATCAGTGACTCTTGTATATGGTAAAATCCAGAACGTGGTTTTTTCTGAAGTTCACTATGTAGACATGCTATGTGGGAATTGGGGATAAGGGAGTGGATAGAGACATAAGAGTTTAGATTTTATTTCATACCTTCTCTTCTTAACTTGTAAAATTTGAGACCAAGTCTTGGTGAACAAATTAAATTTAACTCTGTCAAGGATATGTTGCTCTATCATGTATTAACAGTCAAAAACCAGAGCAATCCATGGCATCGGGAATTACCTTTCTTGCAACAACATGTCCATTACTCAAAGAATAAATAGAAAAAATGAAAAGATGGCATTCTGTGCCTCATATGACCCTATGAGGCACTCTTTGTCAATTCTGCAACAGCCAAACAATAACTTAAGATGTGAAGGTCCCTGTCTTAACATCATAATTTTGTCAGAGCTCTGAAAGAATTTCTACATGCAAAGAGAACGTGGATTTTTGTTGTAAATAAAAACAGAGTAGACTTAACTGAGCAGAATGCTTTCTTGACACACCTTACTAAAACAATTTTTCTCTAACTGCAGCTGAATAAAAGTTCAAGATGCTGTACAAGTGTGGCTCAGCTCTTTTTGGCTCAGCTCTTGGGTTGTGTACCAGTGTAGTCTTTGCAGTCAGATACTGGCAATCATACTGTGATGATACTGATAAGAATACAGAGTTTTATTTTTCTTAGAATGCTGGTGGATTGCCCATTTTAAGACACATGGTTGGAAAAAGTCCATATTAAACACATGGAATGAGTTTGGTGAATAAGAAACCTTCCAGTATTTACTCCTTTGCACAAGAACTTGTTCTTGATTTTTCTGAGTCCTTCTATATTGAATTCAGCTGTTAGTCATCTCTGTAAAGTAGGACATTTAATTTACATTTTTCTGGGTTTTTAATGTGGTTATGAGTAAAATTATAATTCAAAAAGCTTAAATAATTTGCATAATATTCTTTCTATCCTTAGGCTTGTGAAGCTGAAAGTATTATGCTTAACTTAGCAGGACAACTTATCATGTTGCAAAGGGATCGATCTGGACCCCAGATACGAGATAAAGATAACAATCCTAATCAAAGAAAGCATGTGAGTACATATATGTGGAGTACTGTGTATGGCTTCAAAGATGGCAGTGATGGAAGAAGCTGTGCAAGAGAGTGGTCCAGACATAAAGAAAATAAGACTATAAGCAAGGCAGTATTTATGCTTACTGATGAAATTGTGGGCTGGAAGTATATTAGCATTTGCTTGTGTTCACTAGTTATATTGAAAAGAAATAGACAAGTTTTAAGAGTAAAGATACTGCCCAAAATTTCATATGCACCAATAACAGAAAATCTCTAGTCTGTCCAGAACTGTTTTGTGTGTTTATGGAACGTTATCATTTTTTGCAGAGTACATTTACAGAGTTCTTGGCAATAACAACAATAGAAATCAATTACTGAAATCTCAATTCTTCTGAGCTGATGAAAACCAATTCTATGTGAAACAAGCACATTGGGAGAGTGAAATTTGGAAAATTCAGATAGATTTGTCAATTCTAGGTTGGACTTGGGGGCTACCTGAAGAAGCAGAGAACAGGTTTTTACTTTTCACCTTTATTCTTATCTCTCTGCTTCCTGACTAAGTATTAAGGAGGTTAAAAAAAAAGTGTCTTGAGTTAATATAGGTATTAAGTGGTGTTTTGTCACATGCTAGCGTGCAGATAAGAGAAAAGCAAATTTGTTTCTTCTTTGTTAGAAGAATAACAACATATGTATGAAGACAGTACTTAGCTGAAAAATAGAGTTCTTGTGAATAGGGTAAAAATAAAAGGAATAATGAATACTTTTTTTTTTTTTTTTTTTTTTTTCATTTTAAATAGCTGCCTTTTTGTGCTCCAGTTGTCCTAGCCCAGTCTGTTGAAAATGTATGGACTACTTGCAGGATTAATAAACAGAAACGCCACTTACTGGAGGCTCTGTGGCTCAGCTGTGGTGGGGCAGGTATGAAAGTCTGGCTTCCCCTGTTTCCCAGAGATCATCGAAAACCGCATTCCTTTCTGTCAAGACGGATCATGCTGCCTTTCCACATCAACATATACCCATTGGCTGTTTTGTTTGAAGATGCCTTGGTTCTTGGTGCTGTTAATGACACTGTGCTCTATGACTGTTTATACACTCAAACCAGTGCTAGAGAACACTTAGAGGTTCTCTTTCCGTTCTCCATTGTTGAGAGAACCTCTCAGATCTACCTCCATCACATTTTACGCCAGCTCTTGGTTAGGAACCTTGGTGAACAAGCCTTGCTTTTGGCCCACTCCTGTGCCACATTACCATACTTCCCTCATGTACTAGAACTGATGCTCCATGAAGTGCTGGAAGAAGAAGCTACCTCGCGGGAACCTATTCCCGACCCTCTCCTTCCCACTGTGGCGAAGTTCATTACAGAATTCCCCCTCTTCCTGCAGACAGTTGTTCATTGTGCTAGGAAGACAGAATATGCCCTGTGGAATTACCTTTTTGCTGCTGTTGGAAACCCGAAGGACTTATTTGAAGAGTGCTTAATGGCCCAGGACTTGGACACAGCTGCCTCTTACCTTATTATCCTACAGGTAACAGCACCAGATATATTGCAAGAGTACTGATATTTACTAATACTGCAGTATTTTAAAAATAATGTCATATCAAAGTTATGCATGTTCAATAGATCTTTAATGTAACAGTTTTCTGTTGATATTATGTCCTGTTATGAAGGGTGGTAAGATCATGCAGTGTAAGTAGTTAGTTTACTGTTTTAAATGGGAAAATTATAGCATGAAATTTATTGTTTATAATCTTTGGTATACTCAAATGTGAAGTAGTCTGACTTGACTTACTAGAACTTCAGATCTTCTATAGTAAAAGTAAATCACTTAATTATGCTTTGTTGCTTGCAGAATATGGAAGTACCAGCAGTTAGCAGACAACACGCTACTCTCCTGTTTAATACTGCCTTAGAGCAGGGAAAGTGGGATCTCTGTCGTCATATGATTAGATTTCTTAAAGCCATTGGCTCTGGAGAAACAGAAACACCCCCAGCTACACCAACAACTCAGGTTTGTGATGAGAAAAGAAAATGCTATGCATCAAGCCTTGTATGATTAATCTTCATATTATATATCATGTTTGGTCCTTTCAGTGTATGTTTTGGTTTTCTTGATTTTAGGAACCTAGTTCAAGTAGTGGTTTTGAATTCTTCAGGCATCGCAGCATTAGTTTATCCCAATCAGCGGAGAATCTCCATAGCAAATTTAATCTGACAAAAACACTGAGTATGCCCTCTGGCCCATCTGGAAAAAGGTAATGTCTTCTCGCTGCCCACTTTATTAGGTAGAGGACTAACTTCTTACTAATTTAAGTTATAGAAAAAAATTATTTGATGGATATGTCCTAATCTCCTTCTACATTTTTTGCATTTTTAATTTCACAACTTTTGTACTGTTTGTGTCTCCTAATATTCTTGGGAAAATATATTCTCACACATGTAAATACATGTATTTATGTTTATATGTGTGCACAGGTATGCTTACATGGATATTGCTGACCCAAAGACTCTGAAACCACTGGATGTGGTACATATTGCATATGTAGTAATTTAAGTAGCTAGTGAGATCACGTGCCTCATATTTAAAGGACTTGTTTTTCTGAAAAATACATTTTGAACTGCTCACAGTTCACAGCATCACAGTGTACTGCTCTGCTACCGTGCACATCTTGATCTGGCACTGTGTTTCCAAGCTACAAATAGAATCTTTTATGCCTTGGGGTGAACCCCTCTAAAGCTGCTGTATACCGACTTGATATTGATAGGTATTACAGTTCAGAAGTAGGATTGAATTGAAATTATTGTCTTTGCTTTGGCATTTTTCCCCATCCTGATTTCTAAAACCATCCTAGTATAAATTCTGAATTTAGGAATTTTTTAATAGAGAGTACTGTCTTAAAGGTTTGGATAGGAAGGGCTGTGGGCCAGTACTTGACTATCTCTCTAAACTTTGCAATGTCATCTGCCTTTTATCTCCTACTTTACTTTTTTCTGCATTGCTCATAGTTTAATGTTCTATAAAAACTGCTGCTGTCGTAACTTAAATCCTTTATTTCACCTACCTGTTGAGGCAGTGGGATCTTTTAGAGAATACAAACAGCAAGGAACTAGGGAAACTGCTTCTGTTGTATTACAGAAAGCTCCCCTTCTACTACTCTGGTGACTTGATGTTCTGCAGTTGTGGCCTTTGTAACTCAGCTTTATCAGTGTTCACTAGGCTGTTCTGTGCTGTGTGTGTAGGTGGAGTAAAGACAGTGACTGTGCTGAGAACATGTACATTGACATGATGCTCTGGCGGCATGCTCGGCGTCTGCTGGAGGAAATCAAGCTGAAAGACCTTGGCTGCTTTGCTGCACAGCTGGGCTTTGAGCTGATCGGCTGGTTGTGCAAGGAGCGAGCCAGAGCTGCCCGTGTGGAGGATTTTGTGTGTGCTTTGAAAAAGCTACACAAGGATTTCCTCTGGCCATTTCCAGTTATACCAGCTTCATCCATTAATTCACCTTTCAAGAATGGAAAGTACAAGACAGGTACAGTAGCATCTGAGTTTGATAGATTTCAAACTCAGATTTCCCTCCTGCAATGCTACATCTGTGAATCTCAGTCTGTTCTGCCCCTGTTTAGCCAAGATAAGAACAGGCTGAGGCTTGCCACCTGCACAGCTTTCTCACACAGAGTGTATTTTTTGAAGAGATTCTGTTTAGCATAGATGGTACCTCTTGTGTGATTACCATTTCTGTTGAAGTCTCCTGCTTTCTCAGGTGTACTGAATTGGACATCACTGTAGATGTTGAACTCAACATGGAAATTACTTCAGTGTAAATTCTGCTGCAGAAAATTACTAAAATCAATATTCTTTTGTAGTCTGTTGATGAGCTTTTGATTAACTTCTTAAAAAATAAATAGTAATGTTCCTAATATTTGAAAGTTAGATGGTAAGAACTTTGAAGACTTCTAAGCCTCCTTTATGTTACTGATCTCTCAGTTCACTACCTTACCTCCTTACAGCAAAGTTGACATTTGCTACCGTATCTCCATATGGCAAGCTGACATTGCTGCCAAGTCTTCCTCTTTTTAGTAACAGCATCATTATTTACTTCTGTTGATGTTAACACTTTATTACATCATGCTTCTTTTATGCCAGTGCTCTCATAAAAGCTGGTCAGAAATTCCTGAAATGCCTAAACTTGCTGCATTCCCTTGAATTTCATTAGTCCCCTGAATATTGACTTAGATGCAAGTTTTAGCTTCCTGAAATGCCTGGAGAGAACTGTCTTAATTTCCTTCTGGATACTTGCATGATTTTTCTATGGTGTGTTTTGATTTTTCTAGCTGTGGGGGAACAACTACTAAAATCTCAGTCTACAGACACCTTTGTAAACATGGAAATGGACACAGGTATTTCAAACACACCTCGCAGTCGTAGCTGGCTTGGTACTATCAGCTCTTCTCAGAGAGAAATTGATACTGTTTCATCCCATGGACCACACATGCAAGATGCATTCCTTTCTCCTTTGCTAAGTAAAGGTTAGTCACTCTTCCTTCTGTCTGCACATTGGGACAATGTGAAGTGTATGCTTATATTTTGATATTTGCGTGTCACTGTTGTATTGTCCCTTCTCAACTACTGATAAGAAAAATTGAGGAAAAAAAAAGAAGGGACTTACTGAAAAGTGAACTGAACTTTTTACAACAGAAAGGTAATGTCCATGTTGTACATCTCTAAGTACATGAAGTTGAATGTGGAATAGATATTTGCTGAAGTTTCTATCTGTGGTGATAACTTGAAGTTCAGTATTTTTTCAGTCTGGATAGGAAGAGTGTCCTACATTGTGGTTTTTTGTTTCCTTGTCTCTTGCATAAATCAGCCTCTTGCAGGTGTTGGAACAGCTCTAATTGCATGAACTTTGTGCTTTTGGGTTTCCTAAGAATGATATTAGATATAGTACTTATTGAGGAAATTGAGGAAATTAGAGATCCATATAGCTGTATTTTTTCCTAAGGCTTTATGTAAATTGCTTATTAAAAGGTGCAATGTATGATGAGCTTACTAAAATAGAAAGTGTACTTTGTATATACTTTTTTCTGAACACAGAAGGATATGGGAAAAGTTTGTTAGACCATTGTAGTCTTTTTAAAATTTTGTATACTTCCTCTTGTCCTTGAGCATAGAGTGTTTTCAACTGTATCTAAATAATGTGATTTCCACTCCATTAGGGCAAAGATCTAAGTACACAGTGTGAGCTACAGTTTTTTTTCCTTAATTTTTACAACTGTAGAGCCTTCTGTGAGATTCAGGGCATTTGGAGATGTTTGCTGTCTGCTTGGGCATGGTCTCATTTTATTTTCACTCCTATTTCTCTTGTTTTTTAAATCTGGAGACTGCAAGAAAATAGTTACCTTTTTTCATTGCATTGACTTTACTGCTGTCTGCCACTACTGGTCTTTATATAAACAGGTATATGTAGGGTTTTTTTCTGAGCTGGATGAAGACCTTTGAGTTGAATGTACTTTTGAAGCAATTTATTTCTAAAGAAACTAAATTAATAGCCTTCAAAACATTGCAAGCTGAATTCTAATAAAAATTTCATAAATTACTAATCCAGCACTGGTATTTATGGGCAAGAAGATAATCAAATAACCTTTTGACTTCCTGAACTTTTTCCAAGAAAAGATGCATATGCTTTAATATAGAAATAGTTCTCAAGAGTAGGTGCCTTCATGACTCACCACTGTAATGTTTTTAGCTTTGTTACTTTTCCTCTGAAAATTCCGTTACGGCATCTGCTCTTCATGTTTTTACTGGAAATACTTATTTTTGTATTTTGTGCTGGTAAATATTTACATTACAAAACATTTGAAATCTTCATAGTTTTGTGTGAAGAAAACAATTTGATATTGAAAATTCATTTTAACAAAATTTAAAGTTAAATAAGCAGAATTTTAGACAGACTGTAACCCTTGCTGGACCTAATTCTAGGACTACAGTATGCAAGATGCTGTGTTGGTGCTTTTATGATGATTGCCCGCAGATACCTAGGATGCCTTACTGATAATAATTCTCCTGAATTATTTTTACTGGATAGAAAAACTATTGCAGTCCTGCAACATTAGTTCTACCATCCAGTGTGACAAGAAGAATGCTGAAGCGGGATGGACAATATCCCTGAAGTAACTGTGATGCACCGTAAAGCATTACTGTTTGTCAATTTTTATAGGAAGTAGTTCAGAAATTCTGAATCTTACTAAAGTAAGTAGTTTCTTTTTTCCCTTATGTTTCTGAGTGTTTTTGATAGGTGATGAATGCAGCATTGGTTCAGCAACGGACCTGACTGAAACAAGTTCCATGGTGGATGGAGACTGGACCATGGTGGATGAAAACTTCTCCAGTCTAAGCTTAACTCAGTCAGAGCTTGAGCAGCTCTCTCTGGAGCTGGCAAGTAAAGGGCCACACAAGTCACAGGTGCAGCTCCGGTAAGTCATGACACCTTTGAGACTGAGAATTGCTGGCTTGCAGCATTTGGAGAAAGAAACAATCTACACAGTCACACGGCAATTTTTGTCTTGGGAGTAGAAAAATAAACAGCTGTTCTCTCCATATAGGTATTTGCTACATATCTTCATGGAAGCAGGATGTCTGGATTGGTGTGTTGTCATAGGCCTTATTCTCAGAGAATCTTCAGTTATCAACCAGGTTTTCAGTATCATGCAGTCCTCTGATATTGATGGAGAAATCTGTCAGAATATTAAGACTGGCCTAGATGCTGTTGACAAGTGGGCTTCTACAGATTGGTAAGTGTTACTTTCTGTTTTCATTTTCATTTGAGCTGTAGATATTTTGTTACCTAAAAAGTAACAAAAGTTATTACCTTAGCCTTATCTGAAACTTCACTTCAGAGAGTTGTAATGAAACTGGGAAAAAAAATACCCAAAACACAAACCAAACACAGAGGAACCAGATTTCCAACTTTTATTGTTTGATCAGGGTTGCCTTTTTCTCTTTATTTATAAACATTTCTGCTTTTCAGGCACATGACAGAAGTACTAATTTTAATCCATTTATGGTGTTTCATCCCATTCTCCTCCTAGCCCTGGGTACAAGCCATTTCTAAGTATCATCAAACCACAGATCCAGAAACTAAATGAAATAGTAGAAGAGCAAGTACAACCAGAAGCATTTCAGCCAGTGAATCCATCTAAGGTTCCTGAACAAGCGAACCCAAGAGCTGAGGAAAGCAGGACTTCCTCTAGCCACGGCACTAATCCTCAGAGTGATGCTGGAAGCAGCAATGCAAGCAGACATGAAGAGGACAAGGCTAAGGCAGAGGATGAGGATTCATTCCAAGAAGGCAGTTATGACTGTGTTGTGTCTTAATGGAAGGTGAACAACTTCCATTTGTTCAGGTGTGAAAGGAAGCAAACCAGCTCTTAGATCTGCTTCTGTGTTTTGGATTTGAACTCTTTTTTTTAAAATTTTGTTTGTTTGTTTTGGTTTTTTAATATTTCAATCTTTGAAATTTTTAGTGGGGATAACTAAACACCAGTTTCATCAGATAATTTCAAAAGGAGGCATGACTCTTTTTTGATGCAATGGCCAGACTGCAGCTTTACATTTTGATACTTTAAATAGTGTTGGAGAGTGAACACCCATGGAGACAGATTCAGGCAATGTTCATCAGTACTTTTACGTCACCAACACGTTCCGAATGAACTACTTACATCTGGCTTGAGTTTAAAAGGCAAAGAGGGGATTAAATATAAAAACTGTTTTCTTTGCAGCTTGCCTGCCTAATAAATGTCTGATCAATGCAGTTCAGATTGGTTTGATACCGGTATTTTGTATTAAAGGACTGTAAAATATATTGTATGTTTTTGTGAATAATCTTGTACAAATACTCAAGACTGTACCATATTTGGAGGCACCTATGTGTGTTTGCATGTTTCTAGATGACTAGTAAAGTTAAAGCAGAGTTGCACTTCTTTCTGGATGAGGCATACTTTACTGACCTAACACTGACACAAGGTGGCTTACCTGTTTTTTTACTGCCACTTAACAGATCTTGTAGTTGGGTTAAGGGACTGCTGAAGGTTATTTATTTAATTGTAAATTCTTTTCTGATAAATTGATTTTTAAAATGTAAATAATCATCATATACTCTTGCTATGGAAAGCTAGTTTAACAGCTCATACTTAAACATTTTTCAAACATTTTATAATATGCATACTTCTAACTAAGACATATTTAACTTTCATACAATGTTATGAAAACCTGGCTGCAGAAGTCTGTTGCTTTGAGGTACTTATTTTTTCTAGCTGCTGTCCCTATGTAATAACTACCTGTAACAGTATTAATTTAGATATTAGCTTGTTTGTACTGTGCAATCTGAACAAAAATGCAACATTACTCATTTTATACACGATAAACTAGTTTATTTTTTATAACATCATTTAATTACTGACATGGACCAAACTAGTCATCGTAGGTAGTTACAGCATCTGTTGCTTTTCTAGTGTAGTTACTAAATGCACATCCATTTAAGCCCTGAAATTAAGACTATTCACAATTAAGTTTTAAATGAATTGTGGTTTCATCATCTTTATTTCCTTCGTAGATAAGATCAAGTGCTTTAAAATGTACAGATATTAAACTGTTGCTTTAGAATGGCTTTTCTAAGCCAATACAACCAGTACAAGTGCAATAATTGTGAGTATTACGTGGAAGCTGGAGCTATTAATGAATGCAACTTGAACTTCATTTTAAGAGTTAAACTTGAGACTGAAGTTAGATGAAAGAAACGCAGTCTGAGTTCCAGCATTAAGCTTATTCTGCATTGTAGCTACTGGTTACAGATAATGTCTATCATACCTACAAGCCTGTTGTGACCTGACGTCAAAATTCATTATTGTTTTAAGGGGATAATACTTAAAGCTTTTTTTATGATAAAGAAACCTGCTTAATCTATGTTAAAAGAAATAAAAACTGTGCTTCAAGTTAATATTTTTCTGTGGTTCTGTGGTAATGATGTAGCCAAGCCCATCCTGGTCAGCATTCTGCTGTTCAGGTTTTGGATCTGTGCAAGTAAAACATTAACTGATATATTAACATTCTTAATATTCATATCTTACTACTGTCCTACTGTTGTTTAGCAGGTAAATCTTTTTAGTTGTGAAATTTTAGAAGTTTGTACTTCTTTAGTAGTAATTATCTCTATGCAAATCTTACATGCTAATTTTGTATTTGGATTTCACTGCTGTTATACTTGTAATTAAAAAACAAATGTATTCAACTTTACTTGAAGTTACTCCTGTGAAAAAGAACTATTTCTGACTGCAAGCCATTCAGGTAGGCCATCTCAGAGAGACAAAGCTCTCAGAGAAACCACCTGATGAATTGTTTTTTATACTCCTGCAGCTTGTTTTTTACAGGATGAAGGAACCAAGCCTTTGCCTTATTAGTGCATCTTTGAAGTTACATCCACCTGCTGCTGTGAAAAGAGATGTAGTGGGTTTAGGTGGCAAGGGTGTGGTGGCAAGGGAGGGCTGTGTCAGACAGGGCCAGTTCCAACAAACATAAGCTGGTGCCTCCTCTCTGTTATGTACTTATCAGGGAATAAAAAATGCTGTGGAATATGTGTGAGGAAGAGTCCTGCAGGCAGCCAGGCCCATAATGGAGGAGCAGGCAGAGATGGTCCAGGCACTGGAACAGAGATTCCCTGCATCCTGTGGCTCAGTGCAAGTAAATACACACATTAAATTATATACTAACAGTCTTGCTAATTGGCCTCTTACTGGTGTGGTACTGCTCAGCAGCTCAATCCTCTCAATGATGAGGAAGAGGCAGCCCACTGTGGAGCACGCTGGAGCAGATACCCTCAGTGGCAGCCTTGGAGCACCCACACTAAGCAGGTGGATGGATGAGCCCTGAAGGAAGCTGCAGCCCAAAGAGCCCACACAAGAGCACATTTCTGGCAGCAACTGTGGCCCACAGGGATCCATGCTGGAATAGTCTCTTCCTGAAGGACCACCCCAGCAAGAGGAGAATCCACTCTGAAGCAGTTTATGAGAGATGGTATCCCATGGAGTGGGGACCTCATGCTGGAGCAGGGCAATAGTGAGGAAAGGAACAAAGCAGAGAGGAAATTTTTCAGACTGACCATGACCTGACTCTTAACTGAGTTAATCCAGTTCTTCTACACCACCGTGAGAGAGAAGGCAGAAGAATGAATCTGGGAAAAAAGGGGAGGTTGGGGGAAAGTGTTTGGTTATTATATTTTAATTAGTAATAAAATAATTTTCCCAAGACCAGTCTGTTTCATCTGTTGTGGGTACCAGTGAGTAATGTCCCTGCCTCAACCCATGAATTTTCTCATCCCATTTTCTCCTGGTCTGCTGAGGGGAGGGTCAGCTGTTTGACAGGTACCTATCAGCTACCCAGGGTTAACCCCCCACAAAAGGTCTCGTCATCCACAAATGTGCACTGTTTTAACTAAAGACAGGAAAAATGGGCCACTTAAACAGTTGAGGATAAATATCTTTTTATGAAATTCCAACATGTTGACAGTCTTTTCACTTTGTGTATACAGCTCACATAAAACTGGCTGATGTAAGATCTCCTTCACAACAATTTGCACATCATCAAGTTTTCTTGATCTGTTTCTCATCCTATGCAAAACTCCCAGAAAAACAGGAATACTCTGTATTCTTTGCTGTTAGATCCTTTCACACCAGGTATGCCTACAAAAATGCTTGAATCAAATTGCATTTCTGAAGGTAATTTTTCACTATCATTTTTGTCAACCCAGGTAAGCTAATTTTTCCTCAGCATGTTTTAGGTCAAAGAAACGATTTCAAATGGTTTTCAAGCTGCAGTGTCTCTAAGCTACAGGTTTGAGCCCCACTGTTAATACCTGAATTCATAATCTAGCCAGAAGCTGTACAAAGGAGGTCCTTTTCATAATAAACTGAGGGGAGAAGTTGTGTGTGGCTATAATGATATTGTAAAAGATGATGGGTAACTTGCTGAGGGTGGTAAGCTGGATTCAGCTGGATGGATTTCCCACAAGTAAGAGGGAACATAAAGGCAACAGACACAATCTACTGTTTCAGCTTCGTCTCCTGCCCTAGAGCTGAACACTGCTGAAGTACTCTAGCAGGCAAGGACAGGAATGGCAGCACAGGGTGAGTGGTGTAAGTCATCCCAGTGTTTAAGCAGAGAAAAGAAAGATACAAACTTGTTGAGTGTTCTGTTTATCATGTGGCCCCTGAAATAGGAAATTCTTTGGGCTTACTTATTCAGAGAGCACTGAGAGAAGGCTTTAAGAGTCCAAAGCTGGAGCCTAAAGCTATTACATAACAGACACAAAGCTTTCCTTTTTTATACAAAAAACTCCAAACCCCAAAAGAACCCCCAACAAATACAAAAGAATAAAACAAAAAAAAACCACAAAAAAAACCCCCAAAAAACCAAAAAAACCTCATCGAACAATACAAAACAAAAACCTCGAAACAAAACAAAACCACCCAAACAGAACAAACTACCACCTTCTCCACTGAAAAAACCATCTCCAAATAAACTCTGCATGAGCAGCCTTCTAAGATGGTTACTTAAATTCACCTGTGCACTTATTGGCTTTGAAGCTTCTATTTGTTCCATTCTCAGAACAGACTGAAAGAACTGTTCCTTTTTACATGAATCACTGCTAGTTTTAAGACTGATTCATCTTTCTGCAACTGAATTTTTTTAAAAACATGTTTGCTGAGGAACACTGATGCTTGACACCCTGCTTGAAATACAGATCTCCCTAAACAGGCTTATACTTCCTGCTCAAGACTCTGCTTTAATGCTTAGCATGTTCTTAAGCTGCACCCACAGCTTTGACAGAACCATGAAGAGTTGCAGCCCAACAGAACCTCTTTCACAGTGAACAGGAGAGCCTGGCTAATTTCTAGGATCAATTTATTTCCCCGAGACTGAAAGGGATTTACATGAAGGTTGAGAATGAATGTTCTGTGTTTAAAATGGAAGCCAGTTACATAAATTAACCACAGAACGTAGGTTTACTGATCCTGCATGTCTTCCTACCAATCTCTGCCAAGACCACGTACCAAGTTCTAAAATGGGTCATCCTGCAGGTCCCTTCCGGGCAATTATTATAAGTCAGATTATGTTTAGCCCTCAAGGGAGAAAAGTATGGAACAGCTTTGCCATGTAGACAAACTGTTCTTCAGCTGCATCCCACCTGCTACAACCACCTCTGTATAGACTTGTTAGATCTTGTCTATTTGATTAGCGTTTCTCCAGGAGAACTGCAATCCAACACAGACTGACAGACATCAAAGACAGGTCTTACTAGCACAGAACAGCCCCACTCAGCTCAACAGATTGTGTATGATTGTGTGTGTAATTTTCCTGTTCATTGCACCTATCCCTACACTTCTTTCCTCAATTGCATGCTTCTGCTTGAAAGACAATCTTGAAGGTATGGTGACACACTATAAGGATGCACTAGATAGAATAACAACAACATGTAGGGGCCTCTTTTGCTTACATTGATAAAGTGCTTAGTACTCAGCTTCAGAAATACATCTTTTAATAGAAAACACAATAGATTCTTAAAGCCATTAAAATGAGGGGAAAACCAGAAGAAAGCAATTGAGAAAATGCTGTGGATATAAATTGTTTCCAAAGAGCATAAGGTAATTTTACCCAACTGTTTACTGCCTCTACTAAGAATGAATAAATAATGTTTCTACTCTATGCCCTTGTATCCTTAAAGTTACTAGCTGCTTGCATTTAATACATTGCAGATAGTAAATCACACACAGCTTTTTTTAGGAGAAAGAGTAACCCAAAGTAGCAGAGGACTCATCTACTTGTACTTAAATAGGGAAGCAGATGGACACAGAGAATTTTTCCATCCTCTTTTTTTGTCTTAGATTAACAATAAAACTGGTCTCAACCATGCAAAAAATGCTCAGCTTGGCTACCAGTGACTCCTCTGTATCATATCTTTTTCAAAAACCACCCTCCTCTCCAGGAAACAACCCAGAATTCCCATTCTGACTTTTCTCAACTCAAATGATTTTTGCATTCTTTGGCCAAGCTTATCTTCCACACAGCTCTAACACCAGCTGTCTGACCCAGCAATATTATACTGCTCTTAGCAGTATTTCTACACCAAGTTCAAGTAAAACATTACTGCAATGAATGGAAACTCAAATATATAGCCTTTAATCATGCTAAAAATCAAGTGTCACCAATCAAGTTTTGCTTTTATTTACAAAGACAGAAACTTGCAACAAACCAGATATACCTCATAATAAATTTATTTAACAAGGATTAAATCCTGAGACAGCAGAAGTTATTGCTTCACTTTAAGTTTCAGAAACTGCCAACAGGCATTTTTATATTTTTGGCTCCCCATATGAATTCTTCACACAGCACTTCCAAAGCTTTAAATCATAAGCAAAACACAAAACTCAAAACTGAGAAAGATGGTAAATATCAGTGCAGCTTTAGTTAACTAGCTGTGCATCAGCTAGAGTACAGTACAACACATTCGTTGAGATTCAAGACACAGGAGTTTTAGTTCATAACTCTGATTTTCAAATCATTAATAGCACTTTTAAATAATATAGGGATTGTACTTTCAAATCAGATACAATCAAGTGATGATTAATGCACATTAATCTATAAACCCCCAGGTTTTAAGATACTGATGGCCAGTTCATTATGATTACAGTAATTAAACCTCTTACCCTAGTCCATGAGTGAGTTGACAATCTTTGTTAATGTCCCTTGACTAACCAATGACACTGGTTCTTTCCACTATTACACACTACTACAGAACAATCAAAAGGAAAAATACCTGACTGAAGAGCTTTATCCATCACAGCCTCACACAAATTAACTGTCACACAATTTTCTTTCATGTGTTCTGCAAACTTACCAGTACTAGCATGTTTCTACTCGAAATGATGATGCCTGCACAAAATCTGCTCTGTATGACATTAGGCAATACTCATGAGATTAACTATTTAAATTTGTAGTATGATATTGATATAGCCAAATGTTTTATACATAATTTGGAAAAAACCACTAAGTTCCTTCAGATATATCAAGTTCTTTGAATTTCAAAAATTATCCTTAACTATTAACCACTGCATTAAAAAACCCCAAAAAGATGGTAAGTACAAAAAAAGAGGTCAGTAGCTTCTGATTTCAAAGCTTGCCAATTAAAATTGGAAGATTCTCTAAAACACAGACATTTATAAAAATCCATCCTATGAAAATAAAATAAGAGCAATCCAGAATATTAGACATCTTTTCAAGATTACTCTTTTAGGTGCTTTTCCTTAAGGAAAGGAAACCTTATTTTAAGAAATAGCAAAATGTATTAGCAAGTGCAATACTAACACACTACCAAAAGTTTCTCCAGAGGAGATACCAAAATTAGCCAATTCTAATAAATTGGAAGGAAACTAAAAATTTAGAGTAGGTTAATTATAAGACATCCACTTAAAGGAGTAAGGACTTAGCACTCTTATGTATGAGAGAGCAAGTCACATGCTCATGTGCTGGTAGTGAAAGATCCCAACAGGAACAAAACCACAAGATGGTAGGTTGAACTTAGCCACTCATGCTGGAACACCAGAGAGACAGGAAAAGGGGTAGGACTAATTTTTTTAACAGAAACATACAATTTGGATAACCAATTACCACGTCCCATCATAATATTGATTTCTCCGCATTGCGCATTTGCCAAGGACTCAACGCAACCAACATGAGTATCACAGCTTTCAGTGACGTCCTCCAGTGACAAAAGTAATGCCTGGGACTTTGCCACCTCTGCCGTGCTCCCACAGGAACAAACACCTTCTAGCTGCAGATCAGACTTGAATAGGACGGATAGGATTGGTAGGTGATACTCCATGTATCAGTCAAGTACAGTTGTATTTAACACAGTATCAAAATAATTCCACGAAGCCCTCCCATTACAATTGCCACTATTTATTGTACTAATATTACCTCGTCAAGTGCAGTTTTCATTTTAAGAAACCCACTAGCCAAACTGCCATTTCAGTGGAAGAGCCAAGGTGAACTGCATTCAGAAAAGTATCATTATATCCCCAAGACAGCAGTAGTCTTTAAACAGTCAAACTGCCAAAGAAACACCACTTGCTGAAGTATTTTAAGCTCTTGCTGAAGTCTCTGGCATCTTGTTAGAAAGTGCTTGCCATAAGGGCATGCTGCATCAGAGATAACCCTATCAGCCCTGCAGCATTGCTGACAAAATTAAAAGACAAAAAGGTCATAAGTACAGGACCAGCCAGAAGAAAACGTCCAGTTTGGAAACCTCTCCAGTAAGGCATAGAGTTGAGGTGACTTTTGATCTTCCCCAAAAAAGTAATGTGCTGCTATGGCGAGGGAGACTATCCCATCAGAATGCTTCTCTGGAGCCTGAAAATGAGAAAAGGACAACACAGTCTTTATGATTGTTCCTGATAATTGAACATACATCAATTCAGATGCAGTTTTTTCTACAGACAGTATCTGTCCTGCAGTTCTTTGCTCTCTATGTTAAAACACTCCCTTATCTTCAACGTATCAATCTGATTACATGACAAGTTCAATTTGAAACAAACTGGCAACCACATTTTTGGATCACAGTGCCTCTGAGGTGTTACACAGCTTCCACGTGCTCCTACTTCAGTGTTTGTATCTGCCTGTTTTGCTGACAAATCAAGATATGGACTCCAACACAGTGTTTACACTGATCCTTCTACGGCAAATCCCATTCTGCCTAGCTTTGCCTCTATCAGACATGCAAGGCTTGTCACACTTGAGACTCCTATCTGCCTTATCGAGTACCCTTTGAGGATTATTTGTGTTTAGACTGCCTGGTGCAGGAAGGAAAAATGGGCTTTCTGACTTTTCAAAGATACTTGTAATATTTACTCAAAGGCTAAGTACTAAACCTATAGTAAAAACTTACATACAAAAACATACTGCTAAACCTATATTAAAAACATACGGGTAACCTATACTAAAAACATACGGGTCTGCAAAAAATTATTCCTTTGCAAGTTAGAAGGTGAGGAGGCATACAGATAATAGATGGACAGCATTATGCTCTCTAAACATAGCAGGGCTGAGATTAGGTGGGTTTGGTGGAAGCCTTGGCCTGGGCTGCATAGGGCGAAGGCTGAGTAGAAGCTTAGGTGGAGGCAGGACATAAAGAAAGTTATAGGATGAGAGCTATAATTTGTTGAGTTGAATCCCACACAAACAGGAAGGCTGGAAGCCCTTGTTTCTAGCTGATAATAATGCAAAAGAAAATTTAGCAAACAAAGCTTTAACAGCTCTCTTCAGCTTCAGGGCAGGTACATTTTCCACCAAGGATTCCATAATTCCCCAACACCAAGCAAACAAGAGAAGAGAAAGAGAACTACTCATAATAATAAAAACCAACTCTGAAATAACAGTAGTAAATATAAAACTTCAGGAACTGTGAGGGGAAGATGAGAGAAATCAAAACTTATGATCAAAGACCATGCAGACAAGAAAAGTATTTTTCCCTTGGCTGTTTGAAAGTTGGTGGACTGTCATGGGAAATACATGGGAGCCGATCTATAAAGCTGACCTATCAAAAGAAGGATACTAGAATTAAGATCCACCAAATAAAGCAAAGCATTAGGAAGTTACAGTGACACTTTTCACACAGGGATGCAGCCATGGTGGGAAGAGGGTGGACCAAGGCATCACCAGTTTCCAGCAGTGCCGCACTCACCGTCAGTTCCACCCAGAAGTGCCAGGGAGCTGCCTGCAGCCCACGGGAGTAGAACACAAAGTAGTCTCCCCCCAGGCTGGCGACCGGCATTCCATCCCCGAGGGACCAGCGGGACAGCGCGGAGCCCGCGCGCGGCCGCACGTACAGGGACATGTGGCTCGGGCCTGCGGGGACAGAGATGAGTCCACATGGATCAACGGGCAGAGGAGCCACCTGCTGTCCCTTGGAACAGCAGAGCATCCTTGAGCTACTATTCATGTCTTCCAAAGCACAGAAACGTCTTCTCTACAGAAGATGCTCCAATTTTTCCTAAGCACTGGGATAAGTGTGATGTTAAGGTAACAGAGGAACACAGGACATTTTATAATAATAAATATAAAAAATACTTATACATACTAACATATAAAATGCTACAAGATCCAGCTTAGAAAGGACCTTCTGTAAAATCAAGACTTACTCAAGACAGATGAAGTTACCAGTCCCAGAAATAAGAACTGCAAGACACTATTCATAGCTTCTAGTGTGCTATGAAACTGAATTAATTCATGCTAATCTCAGAAAGCTCAACTATCTTGGGAACAGCACTGCAACCTGCAGTACTGGAGTCAAAGGCTGATTTATTATGGGCATAAAAATAAACACAAATCATAAAGCAGAAGCTTCAGTCACTCACCAGATACTTCAAAGCTTAACCTCACAGAATTCCAAGGCATCAGCTTCTTGGACAGAAGTTTAAACTGAATGGGGCTTCTTGGCAAAATTTCCGGAGCAGGAAGATACCAGTTTTTCCTGTGGAGAAAAAAAAAAGTTTCAAGTTATTCTCAATGCAACACCCTGAGGTCAGAAGACAAGAAGTTTCTCCATAGCACAGCTGACTGTGCTGCTGCTGCATGAAATATTCAAAAGATGCTGATTCTAGCAGGAGACAGGTAAAATCAGCTTTTGGCCTGACAAATATTTAAAGGGCATATTAATAGAAAAATTGTCACTGGTGTGTCAATTCATTACCTTCATCTGCCTTAAATTACAAAACAAACAAGTGAGAACATTTTCACCTTCAAACAGATAAACTTTTGCTCTCAAGACTCTTGTGGTGTGAGAAACAGCCACAGCAGCTGGATTCCTTCTACAGAGACCTGCTACTCTAAACATCCTCTGCTGCCAGCTGCAGTGAAGGAAGGGAAGAAGGGAGAAGACATATATCCTCCTCTTCTGAACTGCCCTTTAGGAGGCCCCCCTTCACCTTTTTCTCCTCTGGTGCCTACATCTAATTTCCACACATCAACTTCTACAGCTCCTGCAGCAGATCCATGGCAGAAGACACAGATGAAGGATCATCCTTAGTTTTTCCTCCCTTATGTAAGTGAAATTGCATAAACGACTGCTGTACTTTGCAGTAAAGTGCTCAAGTGAGGCAGAGTTCACACAAACCGGAACATGAAATGGACTGGCAGAATCCAAGGAAGGCCACAGAAGGGAGCCTGCTCCTCACATGGAGTTCTAATGGTGTCATTGATTTCAGGTACATGGGGAGTTATGTGAGATATTCCATTATAATCAAACCCATTGATCCATATACCAGAGTCACTTTTAACCACATTTCCATCTAGATCATGAAATCTTCTGCTCGTATGCTAGAAGAAAAAAAAACAACAAACACAGAAAGATAATGGAGCCTCTGGAATTTGCAAGAGTCAGAGGTGATTCTGAAATATCCTTAAGGTCTGAAATACCTTAAGGTCTACTGCATTTTCAGTAGACTTTTCAGCACTGAACAGGTATCTGAGTATTTATGAATATAAATGCAAGAATTACTCAGATGAAAACATATCATAAAAACACTATTAGAAGATGACTGTTTTAGCCCACCTCAAACCACATTCCTTTTAAAATTACCATTGGTTACACAATTCACCCACTTAAACCCCCCTAAAACACCCTGCTCTTCTGACACAGGTGAGCTGAACACTGGGAGTGAACAAGGGAAACATCAATTGTTTCAAATCCAAGAATAACCATTAGAGCTTTTAAACCAAGAAAGAAAGGGGATATTAAGCCTTGGAAAAACTAAACATTCTTGCAACCAAAAGAGGCCATACAACATGCAAACCTTTTCTTACCTGGAGAAAGACTCGCTTAGGCTTTGGATTAGCTGCATCAGAACTGTAAGGAAAGAAGATTCCACTACAAACGAGAATCAGAGTGACTACAAACACAGTAGTTAAAGTTACTAGCGTCGTTTTGGTACTTTTGACAAGGTAAATGAAGTTAATCTAGAGAATAAAAAAACAGTCCAGTTATAAAACTGTAACACATAAATATAAAACTCTACTTGTATAATTCTAAAATTCAATTATGGAACTGAAGGTACATTAAAAGGAAGTGTCTCGTGTGAGGTGGTACTTGCAATTATGTCTTTTTAATCTCAGTATTTAGAACTAGTGTTTTTAAGATGATTTCTTTTTTAAAAAGAAACAAAGTGAGTAGTTCCTGGAACTTTCAAAATTTTCTTGTTTTTAAAACATCTGCCAAAACAAACAAACAACCAAAAAAAAAAACCCAACAAAAAAAACCCAAAAACCAAATTTTTCCAGGTTCTATAGCAGCAGAAAAAGCCCACAAATCTGAGTATTCTTTTTGAAGTTGGTATATGTATTGTTCAGTCATATATTAAACCTAAATCAAATCTCTACTCCATCTCTACTCAAAATTTAGCATTACATTTTGTCTTTTACATCAGTCTGTACTACATCACCATACAGCAATATAAGCTCTACTTCAATGATCTTTCTTTGACTAACACAAACTGTGGAATCTTTGACATATGTTCTAGAATTTTCCTGTAATGTTTAAGATACTGTAAAATTATCACTAACTTCCAGTATTAATCAAAAAGCACATCTTATTCTAAACTATAGAGAAAGCTTAAGGGTTTTAAACAACATTTGCAAATTCTACTTACAAAATAGGAAGATAGGATCACAGTAAAGATGACAATAAATCCTGCCAACACCATATCTGGTGGAATTTCTGAACCACTTCGTCCCATGACAGGTGTAAACATTTCAAACACAGTCCAACTAAGATACAGCATATACAAATAGGGAACAAACATCCCCAGCATGTACATCACAATAAACTTTATTGTGGCACCTATACAGAACAGGAAGAAGCAAAAGACAAAAAAGTAGAAGCTTACAAGGACATAAACACACAGCTTTATTGAAATATCCACAAGGATATACTGCTGCAAGTCCCAATACACAATACTGGTCCTCATCCCTAACATGGATATGGGAAGATCTCATTTTGCACAGCTAACACCAGTATAATTTTCAAAACCACCACAAAATTAATCTTGTACTACAAAAAAAACCTGAAAAATGTTTACTGTCCCAAGCATCATTTAAATATTATTATATTTTTATGAACCTTACTGTTCATCAAAATTCTGATCACTTATTAATATACTGACATACTGTTCTTACAGCCTGAGACCTGGGATGTTTTTCAGCATATTTTTTTAAAGCTTCTCACACTTACAAACTCGTCTCTAGTTCAAGAACACTTTTTTCATGACAAAAATGTGACTAAGTTAATTTGATTACTCAAAGTCAATGTTTGCGATTTCTTTTGCTTAAATAAGAGTAGGGGTACACGTTTAGAAACATAACATCTACCCCTCAAAATCCATACCTTTTTGGCTGAATTCCTTGTGGATCATCAGTTTAGTGAGTAAAGGAAACGCTACCCACAATGTACAAATGAATGCTGAACAAAGGCCCATCTGAGTCATCACAGCCAATACTATTGACCAAATCATCAATGAGGCATCAAAAAAAACATCTCCCAGGAACTGCTCATTCACATTCTGTAACAAAAAGAAGTAAAAACATTTCATTACTGTGCACATTCCATAGGTCCCATCTCATGAGAACACATTAAAAAATCTACATTCCTTGTAAACAATTGTTTTCCTTGGGCAAAACAATTTTGAATAGCATCATCTCACCATCTTCTTACCATACAGAATTATCCATGACAGTACATGTTTTTTACTAATTTTCTAATTCTGCTGACATAACTTGAAAAAGAGATTACATAGGCTGGGGAAGAAGGAGGAAGGCAATGTACAAATAACAATACCAAAGAATACACAAATACAAACATTGCTAATGTTTCAGGCAAATAGGGTCTTTTTTTAAAAAAAGAAACACAGCATATTAACAAGCTTCTTACACAAGCATTATTTGCTTTGGGTTTGGATTTTTTTTAAATTACATGGGCCATTCTGCGCTGTTTGCATGGCATGATTCCTAACTGCAAATCCAGCTAGTAGCACAAGGGACTACTTGCATGAACAATGGTTATCAGAAAGCCCCTCCTTCAGTTTCAGGGTGAGGAAGAAAAAAAGAGGAGAGTGAAGAAACATAAAAGTTGCCAAACTATTTCAAAACATTAAGCTTATCAACTCAGAAGTTGTTGAGCCATGAATCTGCCTCTGATAGCCAAGGAAGAAACTGGCTTCCAAAATTTTTATGCAACTTTTAAGTCAAATGCAAGCAACATTAACTGTAGAGCGTGGTGCAAGCTACAGCAGGCAACACTTCTGATTTTCAGATGGTTGATCTGATGATTAGGCAATCAGTGGAAGCAGCTCAAATCTATCTTCCACAATGATGTAGATCTAGAGTCTGAAATGTCCTAACAGCTAATGAAAGTAACAACCAGCTCATCCAGACGACTGGAAAACGGTAACATTGCATCTATTTAATAAATGGCTCTTCTTTTCCACAAAAGGAAAACACAAAATACATACATTTAGTAAGATATACGTACCACTTAACACTCCCCTTCCCTAAAAACATTCAAAAAACCTACTTCCAGAGAAAGACACAATGGATCCACTCAGAACTTTTCATACAAACAAATGGCATGAAGTTCTTAAAACTTTTTCAAAGATTTGTATTTGGATGACAACTAAGGCTTCCTAAATTCCCTTGTCCAAAACCTACCCACATGGCTGAGATAATATAAGTAACAGCAAGCTGAATGACTAAATATTACTACACCTAAAACCTCAACCTAGCAGGCCTGAGTAGTCAACTTCTGCCCTGGAGGAGTGTCATATCTATCAGATACCTCAAGATTATTCGTATTTAACACAAAACCATATGAGACTGCTATAATCCATAATTATGAAATTATTACACATGTTAAATCACATTGGTTAATTCATAAAAAAGAATCCTAAGCAAAACAGGTAAACAGACAGTAATCGTGACAAATGACAGCAATGGAAAAGTAACACACCAAATCCTCACTGAGTTTTGCAGGGGCCTAAATGACTTTTACCTATTGCAGAGAAGAACACAGACAGAGCTCTGTTACATCTCCAGCTGTGGTCAAAACAACTATAAATCAGAATAATCACAGAATTGTTTAAGTTAGAAAATACCTTTGAGATCATTTGATCTAAGCCTTGCACTGCCAAGACCACTGGTAAACCATGTCCCTAAGCGCCAGATCTACACATCTTTTAAATACCTCCAAGGATGGTGACCCAACCCTTTCCCTGGGCAGCCTGTTTCAAAGCATGATAATCCTTTCCATAAAGAAATGTCTCTTAATATCTAATCTGAATCTCCTCTGGCATAACTTAACATTTCCTCTTGTCCTGTTGCTGGTTGTCTGGCAGAAAAGACCAAGCCCCACCTGGCTATACCCTCCCTTCAGGCAGTTGTAGAGAGCCAAAAGATCCCCCCTGAGCCTCCTTCTCACCAGCCTAAACAATCCCAGCTCCCTCAGCTGCTCCTCACAGAACTTGTGCTCCAGATACTTCCCCAGCTCCACTGCCCTTCTCTGGACATGCTCCAGCACCCAAATTACTTTCTTGTACTGAGGGGCTCAACACTGAGTACAGGATTTGAGGTGTGGCCCCACCAGCACTGAGTACAGGGAACAATCCCTGCCCTGCTCCTGCTGCCACACCATTGCTGGCACAGCCCAGGATGCCATTGGCCTTCTTGGCCACCTGGGCACTGCTGGCTCATGCTCAGCTGCTGTCACCAGCACCCCCAGGGCCTTTTCCTGGGGCAGCTTTGCAGCCACTCTGCCCCAGCCTGTGGCACTGCCTGGGCTTGCTGTGACCCAAGTCACAAAGGCTCCTGCCTTTTTTTTGAAACATCTCCTAAAGGTCAAAGCTGCCTTAAATCACATAGCTCTTACCTCTCTGATTTAGCAGAACAATCTTTATGTTTAGATGAAGCAATTTTTCACAGTGACACTTTAAATACTAAAAACTTTTTGCTTTTTTTTTAAGCAGCTCAAATCTATCTTCCACAGATTAAACACCTCACTGACCTTCAACAATAACAACAAAGCCTTGCCTACCTTGTAGAAGAACTTCTTGGCTAGCATGTGCACAAGAATGAGCTTAGCTGCAGCTGCAGTGCCATAGAGAGACACAGAAACATAGAAATGGGTGTACCAAGAAAGAGCCCGTCCAATGAAGGAGACAAACATTGCTACCATGAGGACTGCCACCAGTGCACACACCCAGCTCGTCAGGGTTAAGCTGAATGCAGTCAGTAACTTCTTCAGGTTATGAACAGCTATAGAAGAAGAAAAAAGAAGTTTCATTCAATACTTGTGTATTCTACTGCAGACTATCATCAACATTTTAATTACCCCACAGTGTAACTACTTCAATGACCAAAATAAAGGGATCCCCTGTGAAGATATCTCAACAGCACAGTTTGCATCTCTTAGCCTAATTCTTTGCATGTTCTTTGCACACATCCCTGCTGCAATGTTTATTCCCAGAATACTGGTGCATTTTGCAGATTACAGCTTTCTTAATTTTCTAGCAAAAATTTTACTAGGGGGCCAGTGGAGCCACAGTTCCACTTTTAAGCATACAGAAACGCCCAACAAGAAACACAACAAAAAACGAACCACAAATAAAAAAATCACAAATAATAAAATAAAAACTCTCCCCTGAAAAAATACAAAACGAAACAAAACCAACCACCAAAAAACCCACAAGTCCCTCTCCTCGTTTCCCTCAAGAAGAAAAAAATTGAGTTGCTTTTCTTGTAACATTTTCTTACTCCAAAATATTTTCTGGATTTTGAGATGGGGGTGATTTCCTGAGCCTTATTTCTTTTAAATAGGCATGTTCCTACACATACTAAGAAGGTCTAACTAGATTTAAGTTGGTTTACACTCTATTAAATTTTTCTGTCATTTTCCATATTTTTTTCCTTACTTGCTCCTGTCTACAGACAGATGTCATAGAAACATGGTTCTGACACCATATCTGAATTAACAAAATAAAAAACATAATATGGATACTCGGGTTTTTTTTTTCAATTTCCAAATCTTTAAAAGATTAAATTTTAACCTTCATGAAATGATAAGAGACAAAATCATGATTCATAAATGCTACACATCTAGGCCTATCATCTTCTTTCACCATTATTAATATTCAGATGCAAGACTTAAGCACAAAGCAACTCCTATGGCATGCTGCACACCTAAAATTTATTTCTGAAGTTCAACTAACCAGATGCTGTAATGGTCTGAACACTTTTTCACCTGCGCTTTTGAACCGAGTAATTACTATTTGTTGAAGAGTAATGCAATTAAAAAAAAACCAAAAAAGCTAAAAAAAAAACCACCAAAAAACCCAAACAAAAACACACCCAAAAAACCCCAAACACAAACAAACAAACCCACACCAAAATCACCTAGACTTACCTCTGGGTTTTGGCTGTAATACTTTTTTGCTTAAATAAAAAAAAGCAATTGCTGATGTAATATAGTTCATAATTGTGCCAACACGAGCAGGATAAGCCAGGACAAATAAACCAAGTATATCAAAGAACACAACATTTCCATGTCGATACTCAAAAGATTTAGCCAACTTTTCTGATGTAGCCAGGTATTTTAGGACAGCCAGAATATTGTCACCTATTAAAGGAGCAGAGGCGCAGTATAGTTATATCAAGGTTAATAAATTATCACACAGCATTTTTAATATAACCATTCTGAAAAATTGTATAGAAATATCCTCAACAAAGGCATGAATACACAAATTACACTCAAACAGGTATTTGACAGTATACAAATAGTATCTTCATGAGTTATTCTATCCAGCTGTCAAAATAAGTATACCTGGGAAGTCTCATGCACTTAGACATCACCTCAGTGATGGCAACAGTCAGGCTTTCAGCCCACAAACTCTTCTTGACTTCTGATATTTCACACTGAAGGCTAACCCATGGAAGAGTTTATAATTTCCTAATCTTCATCCTTTCCTCACTACTAAGTGACCCCTCCAGGTTTCCATGACTATGAATTACCTGCCTTTCCCTCCCTACATGACTGTAAACACAAGACCACTATTTTATTCTGTAGCCTCCAGGAATCAATCACCTTTTGCTTTTACACAGTACAGTCAAAACACAGGTAACCCAATGAGAGCAATCATTCTAAACTTTGATTTTGCTTTTATTAGACCATAAAAAGTGCTTACTGGCTATAAAGTTTGTCTTTTTGTTTTTTTAACCTGTCATATATTTAATGGGACAAGTTCTACATATAACCATCATGACCAGTAAAATCATCTTTCCAATAGGAATTTAAAAGCGTTACTTTCTGTCCTGCAGCTAAATTGGTGCAAGGAAGTGTTTAAAACCATAATTCATGCTGGTCATCTAAGCTGGCTTCTGTATAAACGTGAAGAGTAAATAGGCAAAATCCTGGAGTATTTTGGATTATGCTCATTTTCCTGGGAAATTAAAGGTTTTCATCATTTTTTTTACTGCATTCTGTCAAACAGCCTGCTATGAGCACAACCTGTTGTTGAAAATAAATCCTATTTACCCAGTCTGTGTGCTACCACATAAGTTTTCCTGAGGTCCATTCTAATCCAAAATTCTCTGTTGGTAGATCAGTCTATATGCCACCAAACTACTCAAAAGCTTCAGATGAAAAACATTAACCAATAATGGGACTTAGTGAGATAAAAGGAACACAGAATGCTGATTAATCAGGTATCAACGGAGAGACAATAACTCTGATTTGAAAGCAACTGTGGAATCTAATGTCACTGGAGGCTGGTAAAGTTTATCTTCCCAAGCTGACCAAATATATTTCTTTTATTATTTAAAATGTATGTATTCAGTTAATTCTTTCTTTGTGTTCTTGAGAACACAACCAACATGTACTAAATGTGTCATTAAAATTATCAATTTATACTGCAGCAGTCCTA
This sequence comes from Zonotrichia albicollis, assembly GCF_047830755.1. Classification (NCBI taxonomy): domain Eukaryota; kingdom Metazoa; phylum Chordata; class Aves; order Passeriformes; family Passerellidae; genus Zonotrichia; species Zonotrichia albicollis. Next base: position 46,146,518 of record NC_133860.1, read on the forward strand.
CAGCAAAATGAAAAAGCAGCTACAACACCACTCTTTGGTAAATTATTGAATCCTTAAAATACCAACCTGCTCTCTGAATGGAATCTGTCAAAATTCTGTCTGATGTGTCATATTTTGTATGGTAAATGTAGCCATTTTCAATAAAAGCCAAATCTATTCCTACAAAAAGAAAAGCAGCATTTTTAAAATCTATACAATCCTAAAACCCCAAAACAAATAAATGAAAGCCTCCCATATTCTTTACAGAAAATGCTGCTCTACTTTGTAACCCAGTCATCATCCTTAGAGATGAAGAAAGTAGTCTTCTTTACAGAAGGAAAACTAACTGGACTTCCAGTGTCTTTAAAAGAGAACAGCTTTAAAATATTTTAAAGTATCTGTCATTTTGCATGTACCCATTCCCAGGACATCTGTACCCAAATAGAGAAACGCATGAAAACACCAGATCAGCTCAGCCTCATGTACAAGATGTACAAGGTGCTTGCCAAAGGCTTACTTGCAACACTTCAATAAATGTTCATGCTGAAAAGTAATAAAAAGCAGCACTGTGAAACTACAGAGCTCCTTCTCAAAATACCAGGTGCGCTCTTTGAACTTCTAATGTGTAAACAAAAGTATTTACCAAAACCCAAAGGTTAAACCCTCTGCTTAATAAGTTATACATTCAGTGTATCCCATTCACCTGTTCAGCTGCATATGCCAAAAGCTGCTACCTGCAATCTGAATTCTCACAGTTTTTGGCAAATTAGGTCTCAATTCTGAGGAACAAACCAATTGTTAAACTTAATTATTTTTTTATTGGTTTATAAAAAAATCCCCAGAGGTCAGTAAGAAGTCATTTACCATCCAGGTATGATTCTGAACAAAGAAGACATTGTACAAAATCAGCTACTTTATCTTCAGACTAGAAGCATACTTCAGAACAGTACAGAATATGTCAGAACAACTGCTTTGTACCAATAATCAATTCAAAAATATCACTTTTCTTGACTCCAATGACAACCTGTCCTGAACAACAAGGACTTTACAGAAGTTTACAGTCTTTTGAACTGTGTTCATTGAGTGAACATTTCACATTTCTTTCCCACTGATCATTCTCCACAGAAAGGACAGCAAGCTGTAAACAGATTAGCAAAACAAAAAAGCTTCTGTCTAGTCCTTGATTATGGAAAAAAACAAACAAAACCTGCCAAAACCCCCTAAAAACCAACAACCAAATCCCCCAAATAAAACACCACCACCAATACGGAAAAAAACAACCCACAACAACCTAACAAAACAACAACAAAACAAAACAAGAACAACAATAAAAATCCCTAATCAAACAAAACCCAAGGAAAATGAAATACATTAATGACTATGTCACTACCTCTAAAGACAATGATTTTGCTTAATCTATTAGATACAGACATTTCATTCCTGCAAGTAGGTTACTAACATCATGTACCAAAATGTTTCAAACCAGAATATTTAATAGAGTACTGTTAATTCCTGGAGTATTTCCCCGATTTTCAAGAAACTTTTCTACCATGAAGCTTCTTTCTGGAAAACACCTGTCATCTGAAACATCCTTAGCAACTATATGACAATCTAAAAACTCTTTCCTTACGAAAGGAACAGGGAAATTCCCTCCCAGTGTGACAGATCAAACTTGAAAATGTTCACATAGTCAACGAGAGACGAGTGTCCTTGATATAAAAATGCAATGTGTATTGACGTGCCTTTTGATAACATACCTGGAACATTGCCAAAATCCCTGTAGATACGGAAGTCAGTATCTGCCGGGATAATGCCACTCTGAAATATTTCCTGCGCCACCACAGAGGCAAAGGGATGTTTGGCTGCAACTACATACGCTTGTACCAACCAAGGATTCTCAGGTCCTGACAAAAGATGAGCAGAAAACTCACAACAAATATTTTTTGAACTTCAGTTAGGGTATGCATTCTCATGGTAACAAATAACACAAAGTAACTCACTGAGATTTAACATTCTTGCCTTGCAGAGCATATAGTAAGTACAATTGTGTTGGATGAATGACTCACACCTGAGAGAAAGAACTGACTACACCTGAGGGGAAAAAAACCTAAGCCACTGCTTAGAGAGAGCAACAGTGGCAGAGCAGATAAGTCATGTCCCAAAAAGAACTAGCGTTAATGAAGAAGTCACAACCTTTAGCCAAGTTTCCAATCCATCATGTATCACACTGCTGTTTAGAAAAAATTCTGTCCCCCTAAAGCACTCAGAGCAAGCAAACACCTAAGGGCTTCGTCAGGACAAGAATGTCTGCAGTCCAGCTAGGATGGGGTACAGGTCTAACCGTAGCCTACAAAACACAGAAGTTTTGCTGCTTCCTGAGCATGAGATGGAGTTCTAATGCCAACATCTTCCTGATTTTACAAGAACTTCTGTGAAAAATAAATAGAACATGTGAAAGTATGAGTGTTAAGATATATGTACTACCAAAACACTTTTCTCCTTTTTATCTTTAAGTAAAAGAGAAACACAATTCTGTTGTTCTGCCCTCCACAGGCTTCACACCTATGAAGGAACTTATGTGGTAGAGGTTTAGCCTGTAACTACCTAAAGACTAAAAAAAATTTAACTGGTGCACAGGACTGGGAAAAAGGCACAGATGTTCTCTTGTCTTTTGCTTATGAGTCATTTTCAATATTCCTTCAAGTCTGCATAATTTATTATCAAATTATCCTAGTGTAGAAATTGGACACAATGCAAGCTCATACCTGTTTGAAAAACAAGTTCTTTTCCTCCTACACCTGCTGCCTCCAGGTTAATAAAAGCTCTGATTGACTTGGCCCACTCATGTTGTGTAATGAAGCCATGACTAGCCTTGATGGGGAAACAAAAAAATATAGGTCAAACATCTACCAGACAAGCCTAAATGTTATTTTCCATCATTCAAGACTGCATATAACTCAAGGCACAAGGCAGAAAACACAAATAGATGCAGAAAATGCAAGTCTTCTACTTAAACTAATATATACAATACCCTTAATCCAACTGCATGCTTTCCTTTGAAATTATACACATTCTCCTCAGAAAAGACAGGTAATCAATGAATATTTCAAGAGCTAAACACAAGCTATATCAAGAGCTAAACTAAACACAAGCTATATCTTTCATTTGTTAAGAGCTTTAATATACTGCTTTGATGTGTAATTTTTAATTCTGGCACATTCTCACCTGTAAAATATTTTCTTCTGCACCATTAAACAAGAATATGACAGCATGCTGCAGGGACTGTGATGACTTCGAAAGTGTGTTAAGTATTTCAAGCATCACCGCACAGCTAACAGCATCATCGCTGGCACCTTAAAATAATCAGCAAAATAATAAAGCTTACAACAAACACATAGATTTGTAACAAAAACAAGAGAGAGAAAATGGTTTATGCTATTGCAGTTTTAATATAACTGCAGTACAATTGTGTTAAGCTTTAGTATATTTTTGGTGCTGCTTGTACCCTCTGTCTACACCAGTTGAAAGCAACAGCTGAAAGAAAAAATAAATTCAGAAGTTGGGCAAGTGAATGACAAGATATCAGATTCAACACCACTGTTCAAGAGGTGTTGAATCTAAGACTAACCAGGCTACTAGGAAAGCAATGTGATAATTATCTATTTTCCTAAATACAACTTGAACAAATAAGGAGGTAATTTTCATTGACAGCACTCTCAAATTTCAAGAAATAAACATTCCCACTAAAGTCACCCTGAAGTGCTCTACACTCTTACAACGCATTCAATTAGGAGGACAAAACCTCCAAGTAACACAAAGCTAAGACTGCAAAATAAAGCTAAGGAAATACCAGAATTCACATCTTTAAAAGTCTCCATAAGGTATACATTATAATAAAAGATTTTCATGATCAGATGCTTTTCAACACCCTTCTTTCTTTGCAGAAAGCCCTTTCACTCTAATCTCTGTTGTCTCTGAGTTTCTCATCCAATTACAATCTCACACCTCCCACGCCCCACTGGTTTTTTATCTTGATTAAGCAGCCATCTTTGAGTCAAGGCCTCCCATTTTCCCACTTCCCTCACTTTGGTACAAGCTGTAGCACCTCCCTATCCTGTTCTAATAAATAAAATTTGGGAGAAAACAGAAATTTAAACCTCGTTCCTGTGGGCCTGGGTTGCACGCATGTTGCTGACATGCACTGAGATGCCAACAATGGTGTGTTCAGGAGTCAGCATGCTATTTAGGTACACTTGTTGGCTGCTCAAAATGTTCAATTTACACACTAAAGAAAAAAAAGAGCAGCTTTTCCAAAGCTTGTCACCAGGCAAAACTTAAGAAGTATCTGCTATGAATACAACATATTCTTAATATAAACACAAATCTTAGTCTAGGTTTTAACTTTAGTTTATTGCATAGAATAAGTAAATTTGAAATTTTTCCAATACACAATTCTCTACCCTATTTCTCAGAAATTACGGCCTAAGAAAACCACATCATGTCTGCAATGATATTTCAAGAATGTTTTTGCTGTCAAGTTTATCAGAAAATAATCAAATAGGCATATAAACTGAAGAGCAGCAGAATCAGAACAAGAGACATATTTTAGGACTTCAAAGTTTATGATTTTTCCTTCACAAGGAACACAAGCTTTCTATTTTTCAAAATAAATGATTTACTGAGATTTGCTTCACACATTTTGTGTCTATAAGCACCACAAGCAGATTATATTTTATTATCTGATTTCAAATGTATTACTCACTGATCTTTGAGTCATGCTGATTCTGGTTAAAAGCCCACCTTTCTGATAATGAAAAAAAGGGCTGTAAGCAAACAGCTAAGAGAATATGGGAAAAACCAAAAAATTCTTGCTTAGGTAATGTGCAAGTGACACACTAAGAAAACAAGAGGCAGAGCAGCTCCTTGCTGCTGTAAAGAGCTAGGCTGCTTTGTGATTAATAACAAGCACACAGGATGATTTCTGGCTCCTCTGCAGTTTTCTCTAAAATCCTACACAAACCACTCCTATGTTTTTGGCACTTCCGTGCAAGGTTGGTGAAATATTTTAGTGTTTGAGTAACTGTAAAGAAAATAACTGATGTAAACATAATCCTGTTTTATAATCCACAGAAATCGACACACAATTTACATAGGACATCAATTAGAAAACAATTTTTAATTGTCATAGTACTGTGCTTGTGAAATACTCTAAGTCTTGGTAGACACACATGCAGTAATTAGCATCTCTGCAGTTCCTCAGTCACAGAGCATGTATAATAATCATGCATTTATTAAGCTAAATTTAGAAGCTCATGTTGTACAAATATGATTGAGAAAGAGAAGTTCTATACACAATTTATGTTCAGAAAAAAGGCAGGAGGAGTCCAGCAAAAGCTTTGTTTCTCTAGCTAACACTCAACTGTTCCCTTAATAATGAAGACTAGTCACATGTGCTACAGAACAGAAGGCTCACCACCAAAAAATTAAAATATTGCATGGGATGTAAATGAAGAAATTCCAGTAAAAGCTGTATCATTGGTGAGTGCCACCTGTGGGTGTTTTTTAACTGTAGTAACAGGCACACACCTGTGGCTGAGTGTTACAACAGATTTTGTTTTAGATCCATACCTTCCTAGCTTTGTTAAACCCACAAATTTACAAAGCAGTTTACACCCTTGCTGCAGTAACAATTTTAAAGGATTAGATTTTAAAAATGTAGAGGAACAAGAATAAGAGAGTACGCAAAAGTGATACTCAAACTAGCAGTAAAACATATACACACTATCAAGGTAATAGTACTCCAGCCTTTGATCACTACAGTCTTTTGAGACAGAAGCTTTGAATGTGGAATGAAAAAAAAACCCTGGCATATCTTAAGCATATCAGACTGAAAATCTGAGATACCCAGTAGAAGGAGGGGAAAACAGACTCGTTAATATGTGTGGGCATAATCTCTGGCACAAAGCATCCTGTGAAAGGAAAACCAGGATTAAATCAGTACAGAAATATGAAAAGACCTGGACGATGGGTGGAAACAGCACAAAAACAATATGCATAAGCAGTGAAGTACAAGAAAGGCATATATATCCAAACTTCCCAGAAATCTAGATAAGCATCTGTAAATCACTGCCTACCAGAAAATGAGAGTGAAATCCTGAGTTTAACTAGGATCAATCTGTCACTCTAAACAATGAGTTTCACTGAGGCCAAGCTGACTAGCTGGCACGTGCATTATTCTAGTGTGGCAACTTGGTAGGAGAAATCCATGAGCCAAGCCCTGCAGCTCATGTCACACACAGAAACATGGAACAAATGCACAGACCTACCTGGGGTATTTGGTACGGAATCAAAGTGACAATTGGATAACACTGCATGCTCAGCTCCATTGCGAGGTTCCAGCTTCACTACCACATTGGTTATGTTTGCATAGTAACTAGTAAAGCCCCCTAAAAAGTCAATGCTGAAGGAGCCTGTGGGCCTCTGTATGTCTACAGATATCTTGTGAGCATCCGTGCTTTCTCTTTCTATTCCCCTGATTTGTTCTAAGAGGTAGTTAACTGCAAGAACTTCATTTTCTGGACTTCCAACTGTTCTGGGCCCAATTGCTGTAATGTTGTCAAGATATCCCCTGTAAGACATAAATTAAAACTCAAGCATCAATACATTTAGTATGTAACTTATCTACAAGTGTAACATTTTTGTAGATGGTTCTATTTCAAAACTCATGGTAGGCAGAAGAGGCTAAAGCCAGTTAGATGGTAACTTGTAATGGGAATATAGCCCTGATTAGGACTCCTTCTTTTTACCATGATAGTAAGCCATGGTATTGGTTTTCTGATCTGAACATATCAATTTAAAAAGAAACAGAAGGGTGAATGAAGAAGCTAAAGACTTTACCTTTAGCGAGGCTCTGTATATGCATATATGTCTTTTTCCGAATGTCTGAAAAAGCACACTTTTATCGAGATATACACCTGACGCTAACACTCCAAAACTGAAATTAAAGTGATAGTTTTAGTCTTGCCGACGTCTCGGTGACATAACAACTGAAAACTTGAAGACACTGAGCACTACACGAGACTACTGGAACTAAACTATTGGGAGGCGCTGCTCAACCAGCTCCGAGCTTTCGCCAGGGCACAGCGCGACACGACCCCTCTGCCAGGGACCGCCACCCACCCCGGCCGCCTCCCGCCCGGCACCCCGCCGTACCTGGCGCGGGAGGCGCTGAAGTCGCGGGGCCCGGCGGCGGCGGGCTGGCGGCTCAGCAGCTGCCGGTGCGACACCTGCGCCAGCGCCCGCAGCCCCAGCAGGTACAGCAGCACCAGCGGCGCCCCCCGCGCCTCGGGCAGCGGCAGCAGCGGCCGCCGCCCGCCCCGCTTCTTGCCGCCCGCGCCGGGGTCGCCGTCCTCTCGCGGCGGCGGCCGGCGGCGGTCGCGCTGTGCGGCGGTGGCGCGGAGCCGCCACCCGCCCGTGTCGCCGCCGCGCTCCATGGCCGCGCCGTCCTCCCGCCCGCCGCGCAGCCGCCGTACGGGCACGCGCGAGGGTCAGAGCGCGGCCCGGCCCGGCCCCGCCCGCCGCTCACGTGGTCCGGCGCCGGGCCCGGCGGTGGCGCTGGCTCTGCTGCTCTCGCCCCGCTTCCGCGCCGGTCGGGCTAGAGGGGAACAGCAAGCCACCTGGTGCAGCCTCCCTGCTCAAGCACATGGCGCAGGATTTGTCCATACTGTTCTTGAATGTCCCCCATGAGGGAAAGTCCACAGCCTCTCTGGGCAATCTGATCCAGTGCTCGGTCAACTGCACTAAAAAGATAGAGGTTTCTTCCTCACACTCAGGTGGAACCTCCTGTGCATAATTTTAGGCCCATTGTCCTCTTGTCTTCTGCCCTCGTGTCCTGTTGCTCAGAGCTGCTAAGAAGAGCCGGGTCCATCCTCTTCGCAGCCTCCCTTCAGAGACTTAGACTGACAAGGCCACCTCACAGACATATTTTTTTAAGGCTGAACAGGCCCAACTCTCAGCCTTTCCTCATGAAAGAGGTGCTCCAATTTGTTAGCTATCTTTGTTGCCCTCTGTCAGACCTGCTCCAGGAGCTCCATGTCTCTCCTGTCCTCAGGGGCCTGTAACTGGGCACAGCCAGTGCAGCCGGGCCTGGTTTGGCTGCACGCTGAGGCTGGCACGCCCTCAGCAGTGGCTGTCCATGGAAGTGGTGGCCTGGCAGAGGTGAAGTCCTGGGCCCTCTGTGCAGCCACAGCTCCAGGGGGAGCATCCACCTGACCAAAGACTGCCCCATACGCTATGTGCTGCAACACCTTGCTCACAAAGGTGTGCAAGGCTTTCCCTGGTTTCTTGCCTCTTTTTGTTGTTTTAATTGGTTAGTTGGTTTTGTTTTTGTTAAAGCAGAAAGGAAAGTTCACAGTTCACAGAAGTAACAGTGGTGCCATGTAGGGGAGCAACAAAGTGCCTCAATCCTAGCCCCCACCCTAAAAAAACTAACAGCAATGGTGGTTCTTGCAGAGTTTCACTCTCCACTGCATTATATCTTTGGCATTTCATAGTTGTAGCAGCCCCCAGGCTGGAGCTCATGTAGGCTGGGGTGCAGAGCAATAGTGCCTAGAGGTGCTAGTGAATAGTGGCTTCGGGTGAACTTATGCCAAGGAGAGCACCCGCGAGGTTGGGGCCCGAGCAGTGACAAGGACCGTCACTCATGCAGCACTCCACATGGTTCTCCTTGGGAGAGAGCACTTCCTCCTGCTCTCACACTACCTTTGAGTGATGGCCCAGAAGATGACCACTGTTTGTGGTCATTTTGTTTGTCATACTGCCTTCCAGTGTTCTTCACCATTTTTGAAGATATCCTAAAAGACACCTACTTTTTGCTGCTTTGTAATGTAATCTGGAAACAAAATATGTAATGATCTAAAGAAATGGCAGTTTCAATAAATCCAGTGGTGCAGATAAACACTGAACACTGCTCCTTCCTACCCTGCCTTTGTTGGCATATGAACACTAATAGGATTTGCAATACTCTTTGGAATTAAAAAGTCTGAAAAAAGTGGTGCACTGAAAGGTGATGACTGTGCTCTTTGCACACCCCACATTCTTTAGGAAATTTCCATACTCAGGCTTAGTGAGTTTTCTGATTTGCTTCACTGCATCCTCAGTACAGACAAGATTATTAGGGATGATTTATGATTTGCAACTCCCAGTTAGGCCATGACCCAGTAACATAGTTCTAGGCTGAGAGACTTGGTTTATTCTGTTTTGTTCAGTTTTTCTTCCTTTCTGCTTTTGTCTCACTTACCTATGTTACCTCTCCCTTCACAAACAGACATTCCTACAGGTTATGTTCTCAAAAGTAGATGTTACATTAGGAACTACTATGAAAAATTCCAATATAATTTTTTTCAAAAATTTTCAAATATTTTTAAAAAATACCAGTGCAGAATTAGTCCAGTGAAAGATTTGCAACACAAATAACAAAATAAAACAAAACAAAACAAAACAAATCAAATGTGACCCCCCAATATGTCATGGAATGGAAACTGCCCCTTGACAATGTCATATTAATAACCTGTATGATGTTTAGTACTATGAATATACTTAAGAAAACATGGTTTTAAAGAAAGACAGGCCTGCTATTGAATGTAGGTCTTTATTTATCCTTTGAAATTCTTGTGTAGATCTTGAAGTTATATAGAGAGGACAATCAAGGAATCAAATTCAGACTTTCATCTCTTATTTTGATTTAAAGCCTATCATCAGTGTTGAAATAGTGGGGGGGCCACCACTCCCAAAAGACTTGCCTAAGCAGCTTTATGCAGGGCCAGTAGCTCTCCAGCAACATATTTTGGTTTGCATCAGTTTTACTATGCCTACATTATTGATCTGAAGCATTATGCACAGTTT